>NC_046184.1:9413873-9716903 GCF_011004875.1 Balearica regulorum gibbericeps
AATATGGGTGAGAGCACTTGGTTTTGAAGGGAAAGAGGGTTTAGCTGTGTAGACAGAAGCTGTGCCAGGCTCCTCTGTCTCAGGACCTGCAAATAGTGTCTGGCACATTTTATTTATTGGTACAGACTTAGGCTTGAGGTCTGGAAGCTCAAGTCAGAGCTGCACTGGTGTGACAGTACTGTATTCCTGTAATTGCACAGGCTTTTCCTCCACCCACCTTTTGTTTGTTTTGTCTTCTTAGATGTAAGCTCATCAGGGAAGGTATTGACACTTGCTCTTTATTTGTAGAGTATTTAGTACCAAGTGGCCCCGACCTGCAAAGATTTCAATGCAAATAAAGGCAGTTGAATCTGCTCTTGGCCGTTTGCTTGCAGCTGGAGATGTTTTCTCTGACTATAACTGTACGGTTAAGGAAGGAACAAAGGGTAGCTACTTAAGAACTGTAAAACCTGCCTCACTTCAGCCCTGGCTATTTAATTTTGTAGGCTTATGTTAGACCCTTAAGGTTAAAAATGTTTCTTTTCTTGTCTTGGCTTGAACAGTAAATGGAATGTTTCAAAGGAACAAAAAAAAAAGAGCCGTACGATGCAGGCCAGAGTGATGCAGCCTTGCCTGTTTTTCTCGATCTGAAGCACTTTATTAGCTGGAGCGCAATATGGCCTGGCCATCTCAGTTTCCATCCCATTTTTGGATGGAAAGTTGCACACCAAACAGGCGCAGAAGCAATCATTTGCTCCTGAATGGGCGGATGTTTGCTCGTTTTCTTTGCAGCATAACATTTTCTTGGTTAGAGTTTTCTTCACCCCTTCCTCCTCCATGAACACCCTAAAAACTGCAGCGTAAACAATTTTGGCTTACAATGAACAAAGGTCTGAGATGATAACGAGAAGCGGTGAATAAACTCTCCATGTCTTACACCATGCAGACTTGAACTCTGCGGAAGGAGCCGTATGCAGCAAGGTCAGGAGTGTGATGAAGTATGAGTTTGGGAGGGGAATCTGCTGGAGAGATAGTATAACCCACTGAGTGATAAGTGCTGACGGACTGGGACCCTGATGTTTGAAGTGCTTTCCCTTGTGGCAGAAGTATGTCTCTGATCCTGTTGTGTTATGGCCAGACTCAGTCTGTTCTGAAAGCCTATACTTCTTCACGTGGGGAGTCAGAAAGATTCAGGCTGAATGTATTTAACAGAATTTTGGGCCACGGTTAAAGATAAATTTTAAGGATTCGATACAGCCTTCCCAAAAGACATTTGTAGCAATAATCATAAGCATATGTCAGTACAATAATAATAATTCACATTATTATTATTATATGTTTACGTTAATGTTTTTCGAATACTTCGCTATTAAGTTACTATGTTTAGTTCACTAGTTCATAGAGAATAAAAGCATTAAGTTATGATTTCAAAAGACTGATAAAACAATAACACTGCAGAAGTTCAGTCATCTTCTAGTACTTAACAAATTGGGAGCATTATTCAATCTGTCCAGGCAGGCTCTTGTATGGTTCCTGTTCTTCTCTGTTTCTTTCCTGTGGGTTTAGCTTGTGAGTGCTCCCAGTATGGCCACACAGGGAGAGGAACTGAAATAAAAGTGAGTGAGACCCAGAGTGGGAGATTGAAGATTAAATGAAATGTCCTGGGACCTTCCAGGAGAAAGCTGCTCTGCTCTTTACCCAAACCTCAGTGACAGAAGAAGTATCAGAAGCTAGTCATGGATGGTTTGACAAATACGGGGTCTTAAGAAAGAGTAGTGATATGTTTTCAGTTCCTTGAGTCAGTTTGCTTCAGTTACATTTGCAAATTCATATATATGAGAAGAAAAGAATTACAAATTTTGTAAATAAAAAAGCTTGGGAGAGAGAAAAAAGGAGATTTTTTTCTTTTTTTTACCCTTAGTTTCTAGTCTAGGACTGGAACAAGTTCCCCATCCCATTTCCTGTATCACAGGGCAGCAATATTCTGTCACATTTTCAGAAGATTTCTGGTACCTGACATGGCAATTCTATAATCTAGTCTGGTTCTTTGACAGCCACTGAGCAGAACATTTCACTGCTTTGGAAGACAAGGGGAGGCAGAGGTACAAGCCTTTACGGTGTACAGGACTAATAAGGCCTCTCTTTAACTACTTGAATACAGAGGATATATCTGCCTAGATAATAGAAGGAAATACTGTGTTCGTTTTGATTAATAATAATAAAGCACTAATAGACATGTGGATAAGTCAGTTTTCAGCGATTTCCAGCCATGCGCCCCTCCTTTGGAAGCAACGAGAAATAACTTGCAAGTGCTTTCATTATCAGCATCCCAAAGGATAACTGCACTTTCATTCCTTCCCACTCTCTAATGTATATGCACTAGGCTGCATTTTTTAATCATGCAATCAGAAAGCATGTGGTCCTCAGAACCTCTGCGTCATTCCTAGAGAGAGAGTGGACACCAAATGAGAAAGACACCAAGGAAGTAGAAATATTGTCTTGTTATTTTTACAAGAGCTTAGTAAAGTGTTGCGTTTCTTTTCTCTCTGCTTCACAGACTCACTGTGAGAGCAGGATCACGGTGTTTGCCGTCACATTCCAGCTGTAGCGCTGACATTTGTAACTTTTCAGTTCTTGGCCTTGTAATCTTCTCATTTCATTTATCACGGCATCTCTTTTCTGCAGGATGACATTTTCTTTCATTTCCTCTCAAGTGAGACTATTAACACAATAAGGACATGTACACCTAACATCACTAATATACTTTTCCTTTTTAGTAGCAGGAGGATAAAAGCCTGTTGCACAAGCGTCAGAGGGATTCATTCCTTTACCTCCTACCTCCCGAGGACCATGCTCAGACATGTCAGGGGTTCATGATGTTTCAGCAAATGATACTGGGTGAAGGGCATTACGTAGGGAGTAACTATACGTAGATCTGGAAATGGAGGAACAAAAGTAATTGTTCTAGTAATGGTTTTTGTTGGGTTTGGAAGCATTTATTTGATCTGGGTATAGTCAAATAGGTAACAAATCATAGTACGGACTTACAGTTTTTCCTCACGTATAGGACCTGATACATAACTAGAATCAACAGAAGGTGCTACACAGCTCAGGTTGGTAGTTTCACTTTCTGGTGGTTAGTTTCTCTCCGTTAGTTAAGCAGTTATTTTGAAGTGACCAGGCTGCCAGCTTCTATTTTTCAGGTGCCTAAATTGAACAGAAGCGAGCCTGAACCTTAGAGATATTATAAAATATTTTAACATTAAATTTATTAATGGCAAGCTCTACTTTCATTCAAATTATCTGAATTAATATGCTCACTAATTATTCTGTCAAAAGAATTCAGAACTTGAACCACACCGATAAATTTAATATTTGTGTACTACTGAACACAAGTATCACCAATATTATAGGGTCATGATAGTCATGATCCTTTTCTACCTAATTAGTGCAACTTCACTGAAGTTAGTGGGCACATGCCAATGTGTCCCTTACTGATTACTCTCTGCATTACTCCGATACAGCTCCCTATTAGAGATTTTGTTATAAATCTTTATTATAAATTTCCGTTAATTTCACTAAAAACGTGGAGACATTCAGTAAAATACAAGGGACTTAATAGCTGGGAAAAGAATGAAGAAGGCAAATGAGAATGAATAATCAGATAATCAGTGTTTGCAACTGTAAGCTTTTCTAAAGTATTGATTATCACAATTTAGGCAAAAAAATTGCATTTTCACATTATCATGTTTAGAAATTGCATGATCTCAAGAGGCTTGAATACCTTCAAAGGTATCGAACATGGCCAATAGTATTACCATGGGTAATAGTATTCTTACAAATTTATGTATTTGATGTAAGTAGAAATGTATCTTCTTAGAAAAGGCAAATTAGCATTCATCTTTAATGCCTTGCGTGGATTTTAGAACATGGTATCTTCAGTATTTATTTCTCTAAAGTAGATTCAGTACAAACCTTTCATGTTTACTTCTACAACTCATTTGCTCAGGAGAATCAATTTACCTGATGGACACCTCTCGTGTAATGAGACAGCTGTACGCCTTTCCAGAGATCCAGTTCATCTCTGTGAAAACAGAATTAGACTGCCAGTATGCAGTTGTTTAAAATAAGCTCCATGCTTCACCGATGTGGTGGGTAAGATCATGACACAGTTTACAGATCTACACAGGATTTTAGAAGGAATTCATAGGGATTCCTATGGGGCTTGACCTTGTTGACAGTGTTATTGACATAACTCATTTTCTTCTGTTACACGATGGAAATCTAAAATACAGCCTTATTAAATAGGCTCACTGAGTTGTAGGAGGGTTACAACTTCTTTCAACTTTTTTTTTTTAACTTAAATTTTATTTATTAATAAACACATTTTCCTGTTAGGGGAATTTTCTGTGGATAGAAATGAACCAACTGTTTGATGCATCATGTGTGATTAAGAAATATTTCAAACTGAAAATTCTGCAATAAGTTTCCTATTTTTTCTTGGTGAAGAGGGTGAAAAAGAAAAAAAATATGGGGGTAATTCTGTTTTTCGTTAATATAATTCTGCTGTAACAACTGATACAACAATTATAAAAAGCTCTGTAGGAACTGAAACTGAAAACTACGGTGCAAAAAAGGTGGTGGTGTTTTGCACTGTGACTCTTATTTTATACTTCAGATTTTCTCAGTATTGCACAGCACAAATTTAGTGCACAGTTTAAAAAACAAATGGACTGCTAATCAATGACATTGCTGGTGTTTTTCCATTCTTGTGAGCACTTCTACAGAATCACTAACCATATCATGAACATTATTTTGCAACAAACTCTGCGCCTCTGTAACTGATTGCTATTTTGCTGACTCTTCCCTTTTACACCAAAAAAAAAAGAACTATGGCACTGCATTAAAATTAAAAATAATTAAATAAAAAAAAAGAAATTACATTTTGGATTATTTTGGCTTAGTGTATTGAATGTGTTCCCAGAGATATGTCCCAGAATCTATCTTGTTTTGCAGTGATAGTTTATAATTAAACTTCTTGTTCCCTGGAGGGCCCTTGTTTTGGCTTTCTAAGAGTGAAAATGCAACGTGATAGATGTGTCTATTTTTTCCACCTCAGATGAATGGAACAAATGTCCAGATTTGCCTAAATTACTGCCAACATGTAATCTTTAAAAATGAAAAAAAAAAAAAGAAAAGAACTGTAAAACTGTTTGTTTATTTGAAGGAATTCTGCCAGTATTTGCAAACAACATAAATGCAAGAACAAATGGTTATTTAATTAATTTAAAGCACTAGTATTGTATTTATTGGCCTATTGTTTGTGCTAAATTGAGCTGTTGTCATGACGTTACTCTTCTTAATAAAACACACAAATATGCAGTTAATATCCTGAGGATTTGTTAAAAAGATGTTGCCTTTTCAGATGTCTTTCAGAACTGGCTTCGTTGTGACAGTTGTGTCAGATCATCTTTAGTTTGGGTATTGTTCCTACAGCCAGTTCACACAGGGTAATCAGCTCAGCCCTTTTCCACTTCCAACTCTATTAAACCTAGTTTACCAAGTCTGGACTGTTCCTCCCTCCCCCTCTGCTCCTTCTGCAGGTGCTTTTCACAGAGATGCCCTGCAGCTTCCCGGCAGCGGCACTGGGCAAAGTCCAACCCAGCAGGGCTGAACAGGGCTGTCAGATGGATAAATCAAGGTCCACAGTTTGGCTGATCAGGTCAAATGGGGTTTTTTTGTGGAGACGTTAGCTCAATACCTCACTAACGCATGAGTTCCCAGCCTTGGCTGTGGCTGATGGCATGTTACCATCGCAAAGGCAACATTGCCTTTTGGTCCCCCTCTGAAAGCTCTGCTTTTATTTTGAATGCTCCAGTTAGTTAGTGTAATTAATGCATGAGGGTTTTACAGGCAACATCCTGCCGGGAAGTACTTGTTGGACAAGGCTGAAGATACACTCAGGGTCGGGGTTAGTCTGACACGCAGGAAAGATGGAGAGGAGTTGTTGCAGAGTTTTGAAATTTTCTGTACTCCAACTTGGATATCAGACCGGGCCAGATCCCAGTGAGTGTACCCTTTAGTTCATTACTTGGACCTACTGAATTTTAAAAATTAGGACAGGATTTTGAGACTGACCGAGCTCCTTCGTTTGTTATTTGTTTCTCTGTCTGTCTTTGGATATACAGGAGAGTCATAGCTAGCTATCTTGCAGCAATAGCCTTCTAAATTAAACGCCAGTTTAGAGTTGGGTGCTGAACATGAGCATAGAGGTTTTGGGTGCCCTGTGACTGAGTTTGATAGTCTCCCTGGATAAGACTATCTGCCAGCTCCTGCTATGCATGTTTCCATTCAACTTTTCCGGTTTAAGTAGCGAATAATTTCAGTTTCTTCTAGATGTTCCTCCATTTTTGAGAGGAAGACTAACAAAAGGCAATAATCCCTCCCATGCCAATCGCCATGGTGTCCCAGGCACAGGCTTGCCCCAGTTCAGCTTGACACAGCCGGATACAGATGCTGTGGTGGTTTGGGGCAGTGCTTGTGGGAACAGGTGCTGGCCTCCGCTTTGCTCAGGAGGCCTGATCCTTTCTTGCTCTTATCCACCCTTCATCTTCCCCAGTGCTCTTCCACCGTACAACAGCTCCAGCTGTCCCCCAGACCGGGGCTCCCCCTTTGCACTGGCACATCGCAGCTTTACAGGCAGCTTCGCTCAGGTCCCTGTCCATCTCGCTGGCTTCCTCGCACCGCCGAGGTTGCCCGTGACAATTGACAGCATCGGTTCCCAGTCTGATTTCTGAGATTTCTCGCCGTGCCTCACACCCCCAGAGTTAAGCAATTGCTGTTGCACGGCGTGTTGGACTCTGCATGACCAGTGTAAGGGATTTCTCAACTGCGGCATCCTGCAGTACAGCACCAGAGCCTGTCTCCAATTAGCTCGGGAGCACAATTCCAGACACATGTATTTGGTTGAGCAAATGCTATTTGTTTGTTGGGTGATGATGTTTTTCTAAGCTTATGCTTTATTCATAGCATGAGTGACATTTCTGCAAGAGGTGGTGATATGTCTCTAGGTCTTAGTTTTTTTCTGGTTTTGGAAATATACATCAAACGGCTATAGCAGTGCATAGTAGATGACTTACGAATAAAATTGCAGTGATAACCAGGGACTTTTATACCTTAAATTAAACAAATATAGTCACTAGGTTTTAAAAACAATGTGGCCTTACTATGATGAAAGATATACTTCTGATTCAAGGATGGAATAGGTCTCATTTTTAAATTTAATTTTATATTACTACTTTGTGATTATCATTGTTGGATTAGTCATGGGATTTAAATGCACACCTTTTTAAATGAAATGTAGAAATATGAATATTTAAACAATTCAAGATCACTATGTACATTATTACCTTATCTACAAGACAATTTCATATTTGCTTTGATCCCCTTTGATCTCAAAAAGATAGCAACCAGCTTTCAGTACTGTCTCTTCATAATATTTCTTTTTCACTCTTCCCATGCCTTGGACTAAATTGCTCCATTGAAGATGTTCAGTGGCCCAAATGACAGTATTTGAATTCTGAATTTGTTGGATCTCTCATCCTGTTTTTTCTTGTGGCCTGTTTTCAGATTAATAATGTGATAGTAGATTAGCCTCAGGAAAAAAAAAAAATAATAGAAAGAATGTATATTTCAGCATGTTAGCCCAATAATACTATTGTGCAACATCAAAAGGCTAAAGCTGTGTGTTTCTCCAGTGCCCTGAAAAGAATACCTTTTTTAAACCTTTGCATCATAGAGATTTATATTCCTCTGGGAATGTAAGCGATACCAAGGGCAGCAGCTTTTGAGTGCAGCTGCAGTTATCATTAAAAGAGATAAGCATTTGAAGGAATTTTGATATTTCATCCATGCTTTGATATCAAATGTCTGTTGTGTGAAATACAGAACTATGCCAGCAAAAATATAGATGATCATTGATTGGTACTTTCTGCTTAATTTTAAAAAAGCCCCTGAAATGCATTCTATTTTTAATTTTTAAGAAATAAGATCATAATAAGCTGGAAACTAATAATCAGTCAGGCACTGTGAATGACAAAGATTCCCTGTGGAACAAGACACAGATATATGTACCTTGCATGCCCATATCTGAGTACACACAAGTTACTTTTCTGTGAATCTTGCATCATTTATATCCTTGGTCTATTATGGCTATAACAACATTACAAATGACTTTAAAACTGCTTTGGCATTGGCAGCCAGAAGTTTGAATTAAATACATTGAAGGAAATATAGAAAAGTGGGCATTTGTGAGATTCTAGTGTTCACATATTACAAACCAGTACAGTGTATATCTTCTGTTTGTATTTAACATTCCTTACCTAGTAACATGAAACTAGAGAAAAATAAGGTTTTTATATAAAGTCTAAAAGCCTAGAAAATTAATGAATAGTTTGAAGCACTGCCTTCAGCTTTCACAGATTTCATTAAGTGAAGAGACACCACACCGAAGGCGGCGCACAGTAGCCTCTGCAGGACTGACTAAAGCAATGAAATCTGTGTCCTGCATGAGTGATGAAACATTAAAACATAGCTAAAAGAATACTGATGTTAGATTGAGACGTTCATTGCAACTCCTGATTCATCTATTAGATTTGCCTTTTTTTAAATTTTTTTATAATTTAAGCATTGTTTTTGCTAAATATCAGTCTCAGAACTTTGCACCGTACACTTTGACCAGAAGCGACGGTGTAAAATTGGTGGGAAGTGAAGCTTTAGCAATATCCCTTCTCCTTTTGCCATTCTCCCAAAGCAAAACTTGGAGACTCTCTGAAGCCATTTGACAGCATTTACTATTGATCTACAGCCTATGTCTACATTTTCTTTCTTTCTTTTTTTTTAAATATTATATTCAGCCAATTGGTCGTATTAATAAATCTGCTATCCAGCCATTATTCAACTAAGAAACAATGCAACCTAACTGTATTTTTTTGTTCCTATTGCAAAATCTTGTCTGTCTTTTTAATTTAGGTTTTGGTTGTTTTTTTTTTTTTTACTTTTTCTGAAGGCAGAATGGATTCAGACACAGTACCTGCCAAACTTGGACAGACTTCAGACATAGGTTCCAGTTTTTACCAGTCTCTAGAGATTTGTAGTCCAGCTTCAGGCATTCTAACTTTGAACATGCTGATATTTTTTAGGCATTTAGTATTTGGGAGTCAAAAGTCATATTGGCATGGAGGAAAATATATAAATGCAGTCTATAAGCCCATGAAAGTATGTCATTGCATTGCAGCTGCTTAACAAGTTATCGCACATCAGCTGAAGTATTCTAATTGTCTGTCCATGCACTTGAGCTTGCCCAGAGTGAGGTAAACATCCGTGTGCTCCAGGGATTACTCATTAAATAAAGCATTATGGTTTAGTATTGAGAAGTCTCTGCTGTCATTCCATTATATTCTACTTTAAAGACAAATTTACTCTGCATAAGAGTAATTTTAATTATGTGATTTGCTGTGTGTATATGTTGGATACTTTTCAATTACTCATACTGTAGACAAACACATATGTATGTGTGCACACAACACTTTCCCTGCTATAATTAGGTATTTCTGGCACTTTGCTATAGCAGGATCAAAGCCAAATTGTAGCTACCTTTGGAAAAATCTTAAAAGTTACTGTAATTGAAAAAGGAGGAGTAATTTTTATGTTTTAAAACTTAATGTGGATTTTTTTTTCCAGAAAATGTAATGTTTTCTGTCATTGTTTTAATGTTAGTTTCTGATGAAAAAGGTCAAGGAACTTTTGAATATGTGTATTTTTTGAAATAGCTCTGAAATTCACTAGGCAATGACAGAAATGTCATTACATTATTGTGATCCACTGCAGATATTAATTTAACTTGAAATTTTACTTTTGATAGATATAGAATCATAGAATCATAGAAGAATGAAATAACGTTTAATTCTAAATAAGTAAATATAACTAATTTTAATCCCTTGGAGTAATTACAGTTTATAATAGTGAGTTGACATCTTTGTTGTTGTAAAAGGAAAGGAACTTTTTCTATAGGGCTCACTACAGCATTTCTATGAGATGTAACCCGTTTGGATATTTACTACCCCTTATGATTCACTATGTGGGATATTGCTAAAGAAGCTGCATTCTGACAGGCCCTTGAACTGATGACTATACATGTGTGAAGTATAAGTATGGAGTGTATAAAGTACAATTGCATCTTAGTATTTAAATTTGTCTACTGCTCTGCTAGAATATAACAAACTCAGATGAGGAATCCCTTTCACGAGCTGTAAATTTCAAGTTCTGACCTACTGACTTCATGAAAGTAAAAAGTCTCTAGTGGGAGTAAGATGTTCATCATGTCTTAACATAAAGTCCAGGAGTCAAGGAAACGCCTGACTGAAATAAAGAAGTGGCTCATCCATTCTGCCATTCTGTCACCAAGAGTGGGTGAGACCAGATATTTCAATGGAAAACATAAATCTTCACAATTTTACTGTTCTAACTTACAAGGTGTTGTTTCTTACAGCACTCACACCTTGAAACATAAAGATTAATAGAGCTTATAACTGTATTTCCACATAGTCACTTGATAGCATAAATCTTAAAATACACTTCTTAAATTATTTATCTTAACAATTTTGAAAACAGAAGATTTTAAAGATATATTATCAACTTGTGCAAAAGTAACACCCTTCCCCCCCTCTCCTCCCCTTTATTTCATTTATAACGAGAGTAAAAGTTCTAAATGTGAGAAAACCTGGCCATTTCAGTACAGTAAAATTGAATTTTGCTGCAACGTGAGAGAGGCAGAGGGCCTTGTCAGGGAGAGAGGTGACAGACCTACACAACTGCTGCATACTGGGATGCTTTTTCCATCCTACCACCTGAAGGTGTTCACCAAGAACAGTGAACGGGAGCCCTTCTGCTACTGGTGTTGAGCCACTGTTGGTTGTGAAACCTGAAGGGTTTCTCTCTCACTGATCTAAGCTGTGATTTTACCCCACCCATCTATTTGCCAACCTTGGAACTTTTTGGTTGGCATGTTCAAAGCTGGTCCTGGATTCTGATCAAAGATTTAGATGTGAAATTTTACATCTCATCTTGTGCGGTGATCATAGCAAGATATTTTTCTTCGGCAGCAGTTATTGGAGCCGACCGCTACTATCACCTTAATTTTCTCTAGCCATTTTTCTCTTAATTTCCCAGCCACTCTGTGAGTTTATGATACAAAGTAAAGTAAGGAGGTAGCATGTATAATGTCTCTAATGTTAAAACAGTTGGATGATCATCACAACTCAGTCAGAATCTTCCTATTTTTATTGCCAAGTAGGATCTACTTTCTGGCTAATATTATGAAGGTGGTGGTATATGAGGCGAAATTAATTACGTTGTTGGTATTGGAAGTGGGTCTTCACACATTGGGTAGTAGACATAAAAAATGGTGTGCCAGATGGTGTTGCAGATGCAAGAATTTTACAAGGGCTCAAAGGGAGGCTGGACAAGTACTTGAAAGTGATATCTACTTGGGGGTTACAAAATAGACAAGCCACAGTAGGCTTAGGAAATCTCCTAAGCTGAAAATAGATGGCGAGAAGGGGGAGCACAAAGGGTGGGGAAATATCACATATGAATGTTCTGTTCTTATTCTTCCTTACACTTACTGTTGAAAACAGACTACTAGACTGGATGAGCCTTCAGTCTTGCCATTATAAACATTTTTATGTTCTTATTTAAGTAAGGGGTTGTTGTGTGAGAGGCTTTTTCTGGAACAGGAAATGAATGTTGAAGGTGGAGAAAACCCAGAACTGCTTAAATGTAGAAAATCAGTAACGTGTTTTGTGATACATATTGCTAAGGAAAGCAAATTGAGAGAAAACTTGAGTGTTGAAAGAAGCTCAAATGTGATTACTTTCTCAGTTACAGACTGCATAGGTTTGCAGTCTTGCTTTTTAAGCTTTTCCATTTCATCTTATATTACTGTGAGGAATAGATTTGCATTGTTTTCTTGGTTATTTCTCCTGGTAATTCTCCAAGTACATACAGAAGGCGTTTGCTGATCTAGCTGCTTATCTTCTACGTGCTGCTTTCTAAACATGTAGCCAAACTTAAGTTCCATAACTTGTGCTACAGTACACACATACTATCGATCAACAAAGAAACAATCAGCTGTAGCAGCTATGTCTGCTAGAGATGTTCCTCTTGTCCAGAAAGGAGATTGTTATGTGGAACAATTAAAAGGAACACAGTCAATTCATAGTTCATGAGCCAATTCAGTGACTCATAATATTGAAATTTATTATGCACATAAGGAATTTATTTTAATCTTGGTTTGTTTTTTTTTTTCATTTGTCTCATCCTTTGTTAGCATTGGCTTTGCATGTTAGTTTCTTATCTTTTTATTGTTTTGTGTTTTTTTAATGTTTATACAAGCACTTCTGAAAAACAAGAATGTGGCTGAGGTGCCTCTAAAGGAATAGAGATGCCAAGGTCTGAGTGGGCTTTCGGAACTGACTCACTCTGCATGTCCTGACTGCCAGAGCTGGGTTAAAACTTGTAAATGTTATTTCTTATCATCCATAAAATTTAAATTTGCCTCTGGCAGACTTGTTGCAAAAAAAAAAAGTTTTTAAAAAGTTGCAGTTATCAATAGTGTAATTTGTTGTTCTTAATATGATGAGAATTAATGATGATGCTGAAAATTGTAACTGTCCTTACTCCCAAAATTGCTCTACTTCAGAAGCACAAAATTCTGCTGCAGTGTTTTTCTTTGCATATTTTAATATTTTGGCAGCTGATATAAGCCACAGACTTGTATCAGCTGTCTGAAATAACTGCTTCCTGATCATTAGAGTGATTACAACCCACAAGCTTATAGATACTCTGGAACCTGTCAAGAAAAAATGCTGTGAGAAGGTGTTTTCCAGAAAGTCTATCTGAAAGCAAAACTGCTTTTTTCCTCCTTCCAGTTTATTAATGGTGTGAGACTGTAGCAGTTTAGCAATAATTTTCTTGGTACAAGTTGTTAGTCATTGTTCTTTTTAGATGATGGCTTTTTTTGGTCATAAACGGCACTTCTGTCACCCTATGTCTTAGTCAATCAGAGATCTCCAGAATTATAAAACTCACAGTTTACACGTATGTGTCTATGTTTTTTCCTGGATTCCAGAGAAATGTGACTATTCTGTGTGTCCTAGAAAGGGAGTTGTGAGACCTCACCCTGCATTGCACGTTACACAGAAAGAATTAGCAATGAGCTCTTTCTGTGCCTCAGGAGGAGCACAAAGCAGCTGTAGTGGGACTAAGGGTCTAGACAGCTGATCTCATTGAAGATGGAAGATGGTCAGCACAACAGAGAAAATGTTCGATAGCTTGTCAATTCATGACCCTGAGGTCTAAGAGACTTCCATTCCCTCAGACAAATGCTGATCCCCATTAATATGAATGGTTGAACTTCATTTGACATCAGTCAGTCCTGGGTCTGAGTGCAAGTACATTATTCCCTGTGTCATTAATGCAAGTCACACACCCCAGCTGAGCAGACAAGGGAAGCAAGTTTCCAGTAGTCATTGTTTTGCTTTTGCAGTACTGTCTGAAGATGGTCAATAGGTTTATTCCTCTGTAACCATCTTCCATGCCTGAGTATCTTCAAGATATTTGTTGCATTTTATAAAGTTCATCTTTAGACTTGTGCGTGTTTATTTAAAACTGATATGCTGTGTCAGGTAGCTCATTCAACTGGGTAGAAAGAAGCATATTGTGTTTAAGATATTGGCATTGATAACTTTTAATTAATATAATCTGATTACACTCTTTATTCACTTCAAGTCCTCCTAGGATGGCTACTGAGTACATTTAGCATCAGCTTCCCCAGCTGTTAAACTGGAATAGTAAGAATACATTTCCTTTGCAAAGACTCAATATGTATGTATTAACATGTACTAGTCACTATATATTTTAAATTGGACGTATGAAAGGTGTCATGTAAGTTTTAAAAACTACATCTTGTTGGGGTTTTATTCCTCTGCAGGCACAGGAATTTCAATTTTGTATTGCAGATTTAAAAAAAAATATGAAAAATAATCAAGCTTCAATTTGACTAACAGGTTATCACCTATCTCCTCATTTTAGAGGTCGTTACTGTTAAGTTTGCTGAAGGACCCATGGACTAAGGCTCCTTTTGAACAGCCAATATCTAGTTTTTCTGATGATTTATTCCTAGTAGTTCTGCTTTTCTGGTTCCTTGTGAAGCAATTGCACTTCACACGGTCTGTCCATGTAAGGCTTTTCTATAATGCATGCTTATTTAGTTAGTTGTTATATTTGTAATCTCCAGCTGCAGCCATCACTCTCTAAATCTGTCATTGAAGGATTTTGTTTTAAATTCTCTCTGGCTTTGTTTTCAGATGTCTCTGAATTCCTCCCTGTGTTGAGTCACAGCTGTGAAAAGAGAAATCTACCTCTTTAATTCAAGGGGTCAGTGGTTTAAAAGCACTAAGGCCTGGTGGGGAACAGCTTAAGGAAGATAGTTAATCATGATGATCCCAAGGGGTTTCATAAACTTACATAGGGCTCATCTGACATGAAGAGCCCTGGATATCTTCAAGCCCTGTTTTCTTTGAGGGGTGCCTGTTTTACCAGGGAGTGGGATCCCCTATAGAACAAGCACCTGTGGTGGATGTTTGCCACTTGCTCAGTCATGGCTATGGAAACACAACTTAATCTTCTCCACCACATCCCTTTTCTAGCTAAGCCGGCATGGAAGACAAGTCCTTTCTGGTAATTTTTCTCCACACAACCTTGAGAAGCATTTCACGTAGTAACTACAGTGGCTTCCACTTCTTGATCCAACTGAGAGATAATAGACTGTCAGAAAGGAGTTGCTAATTTCTTTAGAAAAAGAAAAGAGAGATCAGGCTGGAATACACAGCTGATACTTTGTCTTCTGGGTGAGCAGAACTTGTTGATTTAGTTTGGCTGTCAGCAGTCCATCCAGTGGTGTTTCTCACCCAGCTTCCTCTTCTAGCTCCAGTGGGGGAAACCTGAAAGAAATCCCCTTCTTTTCTCATCAGTACAGACAAAAGCATTATTTCAAATACAGCGTCAATAATTTTCACAGTTCTGTGTTTAGTTCTCATGGGATGGGCAAACTAGGACTGCGTGGGTGAACGATACCTGGCAGCCTTGAAATATTGGATTAAGTTATATAGCTAATGCAGTTTCTGTACCTACTCTGTATGCACTTCACCTCTCCTATGCACACATTGCTATTCTTGATCCGGGGATTTATGATCTGCTTGTGAATAAGCTCTAAAATTACTGCAGCTTTTGGACAGTTTTATAAAAGGAATTTTATAAAATAAAAGAAATTCCTAATTTCAGTCAGATTTCAGTAGTAAAGGAGTATATTTATAAGCAGATCAGGTAGGCATTGCCGTCATCAGAAGAGTCCTTGGAAAGATAAGGGTGATCACTAAAGAGTAGGAAAAGTCATTTGATAGCTGTCAGAGCCTTAAGTTGATCAGTGGACAGGTGTTGGATGTTGCTGAATACCTTCAATGGCTGATCTGGTTCAGTTATCCCTCTGTCCATTAGCTGTCGAAAGAACTAGTAGAAAAACTAAGTCAGAAGGAACATCAGGAGGTCATATGGTCCCATTTGCAGCTCAAAGGATGGATAACTTCTGCTATGCATCAGATTGCTTAGAGCTATGTCCAGCTGAGTTTCAAATGTCTGCAAACATG
Source organism: Balearica regulorum gibbericeps (assembly GCF_011004875.1). Taxonomy (NCBI): domain Eukaryota; kingdom Metazoa; phylum Chordata; class Aves; order Gruiformes; family Gruidae; genus Balearica; species Balearica regulorum. Next base: position 9,429,617 of record NC_046184.1, read on the forward strand.
GAGAATTCACAACTTCTCTGAACCTCTGCTCCAGTGCTGACCACCCTTGTAGGGAATGAAGCCTCAGAACTCCCTCAAGATTGAGACTACCTCATTGTTTTAGAGGACAAGTATCTACTGGGGAAAAGGAAACTAGAGATGGTGTTTTACATCCTACATTTTCTGTATTAATCTTCTGGTTATGGCAACTCCCCAGTAACTAACTAGTTAACTGTCTAAAAAGCTTTGCTATTTTTCAGTGAAGTATTGATTCATCCATGCACTCTGTGTCCTTACTTTGTCCTCACGAGACAAAGGAAAGTTATTGTGGTTTTAAACCAAAGTGGAAATAGTTCTGCATTGAATGGAGGTGGTGATGCCTGAATTCTTGTTTTCTTTTTCAGTATGGCTGTTTCAGATTCCAGGAACTGTCATGCTAGCACCCTGCACAAAGCAGCTTAAAAATAGACCAGCAAAACAACTCTATTGCACCAAATATAAATTGATTTCTGCTGCAACACAAGCAGAAAATCTCTTAGGGTCTGGTAGCAGCATGTCCTAAGCCTTGAAAATGGTAAAGTTGGTGATCAGTGAACACAGGACTGTTAAAGGTTTGATAACCTGCTGTCTGAACTCACACCAGTCTCACATTGCTCATTACGCAGCTCTGTGAAGTTCTTGTTTATGGAAAATGAAACTGTGATTGCTTGTAATTTTCTGCAGTTTGCACAAGGGCTTAAATGAAGAGTAAAACACTGGAAGAAGTGGTATGTGAGTCATGAAACTCACCACAGGAATCACAGCCAGCGGTGTGTAGTCTCTGGTGAGAAGGGTGGCTGGGTGACTAAGGCACTGCCTGGACGTCGAGGGGATGTGGGTACTGGTCCTAACTGCTGGTGTGACCTTATGCAAGTGATGTCATCTCCTATGGTAACATTAAAAAAAATCAATTAACTCACACTGACAAGGATAGAGTATAGAGAATAGAGGCATTAAAGCTTTTAAGCTGCTCGGGCGCTGTGGTGATGAGTACCTGAGGGAAACCCATCAAGAGGAATAGACCCACACTACGTTAGTGAATTGTGTAAGTTTACAAATGGGATGTGTTATAGTGGTTCTGCTGGTTCCCTGTCACACATTCTCCAAATGTAAACGAAATCAAACATTTAAAAAAAAACTTGGAAGAAAGCAAATGCATTCAGTCTAACAATATAATAACTGGGTTAATGTGCCAACACAGATCGCTGCACTGCAGCGTACATGTTCATATGTACATTATTTTACATATTGGCTGCACAAAATGTTGATCCAAAATTAGTTGGACAACGGATATAAAACCTCCTCCTCCAGCAGAGTTCAAGTACATAGTCATGAATTATTAAATCAAAATTTGTTAGAAGTGTAAATTAAAATCCTTCCGGCATGTCTCTCTCTATACTGTAGTTTATATATTAAAGCCCTGCAGACTGCAGTACAGAGTTCACTGACAGTGCATCAAATAATGAGGCCATACGTCGACGAAAGGAATTCTACGAAAATATGCCATTGGATATACAATGAACATATTTGATCAAAGCCCAGCTGCCATGTGAAGTGCACATTTTTTAACCATCACTAAACTGTATTAGCCTGAATTCTTTTGAAAGCTATCAGATCAGACCTTTGCACAGCTGACAATGAATTAAGTAATACTGGCAGTTAATGAAACATCCTATTGGGATTAGTACAATACAAATAATTAAAAAAAAAAAAAAAGGTTAATTATATTAAGATGCCAGATACAACATGCAGTTGCCTGTCCTTAATATTTGTAACATTCTAGTTTTCTCTGAGAGCCCCATAGGCAGCTTTTAGATACAGCTGGGAAATCTGTGAGTGCCTACAAGCATTTAAGCAAAATTCCAAACTAGTTGGCAATACATTTCTGCTTACATCAGATAAATCTAGCTACAAATTTTAGCACAATAAAGTTTTGCTGTGAAATTAAATTAACATTATAAATGTATTTGTAAATGTAAATCCTCGTTCCTTTATTTCTTTCAGTTTTGGGGAGGGTTTGTTTTGGTTTTTTCTGGTTGAGGATTTTTTTTAGTAGGGTCTGCTGATTGAATGGGTGGGCTGGGTAGCAGCTGACAGAACCAAGGTATTTCTTCCTGCACATGGATTTGGCTGGCTAGTGGTGCCTCCGATACATCTGTAGCTGAAATGTATAATATATTGTTGCATAGAATGCAGTTAATGGAGCCATACAACAGTAGGAGCTGGCTTAGGTCCGGATTGCTTGGATAAGGACAGAAGAGCCCTACCTACTTGCATCTATAGATATACCCATGCAAACAGCTCATTGGCTCTACACTTCCAGAGTATGTACTATTATTTACCTTGCTGCTGTGTTGTGCCTGGAAGTAAGTCTGGGCTTGATTCATGACAAATTTCACCAGGGTGCTACACTATCTTCCCATCAAGCTGGGTTTTTCAAAAGCATGCAAAAGACATGGTAGGGCAAGTCTCCGTTCAAGTAATCTGTAAAATACCCCATTGCCACTAGTTACTGGTGACCCCAGAACTACCAGTCAGTCCAGACCTCTGGTAATAGAACTGTCACTGCTAGAGGACTCATGCTCCACCCCTGCAGATGTTGGAAGGTCTCCTATGAAAGGAGGTACAGAGAACAGTTTTTCCATAGCAAAACATTGGCAAAAAATCCTGGAGGTGAAAAAGAGACTGTAATCCTTCCTTTGAGTTGGCCATCATAGGTATATGTTTCTTCCAACAAAAGAATGGCAGTTGCAGGGTCAGTGGTTTAGCTGGCTTGACAGTGCTGCCTGGGGTTAATTCAGGTTGTAGCAGGACAAATGCAATCTGTTAGCATTTAAATGTTCAGGCAGGTCTCCCCAGAATGAGCATTTCTTTTCTCTGATGGCCATCATGACACTTTTCTGGCTTTTCAGTATTTTCTCAACAGCAGGCCAAGGCCGTTCCAGAGGCAAAGCTTCCTGCATGTATTCTCTCCCTGTCTACTTTATTCAGAGCTGAGCCAAGCCACCCCAACTGCTGCAGGTGGTGACAGACGTTTTAGAGGAAAATTTTCTGGCTTTCTTCAAAAACCTTCAGACGTCACGGTACTCAGCAGGAAGCGGTTTTCATCTAGTCTACCTTTTCATTAATGTCTCTAGGAATTTTCATCCTACTGCCCTTTTCTTTGCTTGGATACCAAAGTTACAAAACCTGTCTTAGAATCACTTTTCATGGCTTGAGAAGTTTTTCTGGTCTGCTGTGGAAACATGCTATACTTAAAATAATGTAACACTGAGGTTTGGCTTAGCGTTCCTTTTGATTCTTATGTGTTGCTAAATCGTGCCATACACTGCTTTCTTCTTTGGCTTGTGTTTTTTCTTTTTCTTTGTTTTTCTTTTTTACAGACGTAATATCTGAAGTCATAGTTCCTTCCACCAAAAAAAGAAAAAAAAAAAAAAAAGAAAAAAATCCATCTGAGATGCACGTGCATCTAAAGTGAAAGGCATGTAGATATTTATGTGCAGAAGATATCAGTTGCACATCTGACTGGTGGGGCATTTTATTCATCTGCCTATATGATAGAATCATAGAATCATAGAATCATAGAATGGTTTGGGTTGGAAGGGACCTCAAAGCCCATCTAGTTCCAACCCCCCTGCCATGGGCAGGGACACCATCCACTAGACCAGGTTGCCCAAAGCCCCATCCAACCTGGCCTTGAACACTTCCAGGGATGGGGCGTCCACAACTTCTCTGCGCAACCTGTGCCAGCGTCTCACCACACTCACAGTAAAGAATTTCTTTCTAACATCTAATCTAAACCTCCTCTCTTTCAGTTTAAACCCATTCCCCCTTGTCCTATCACTCCCTGCCCTTGTAAACAGTCCCTCTCCAGCTTTCCTGTAGCCCCTTTAGGTACTGGCAGGCTGCTTTAAGGTCTCCCTGGAGCCTTCTTTTCTCCAGGCTGAACAACTCCAACTCTCTCAGCCTGTCCTCACAGGAGAGGTGCTCCAGCCCTCTGATCAGCTTCGTGGCCTCCTCTGGACTCGCTCCAACAGCTCCATGTCCTCCTTATGTTGGGGGCCCCAGAGCTGGACGCAGTACTCCAGGTGGGGTCTCACAAGGGCGGAGTAGAGGGGCAGAATCACCTCCCTCAACCCGCTGGTCACACTTCTTGTGATGCATATCCTTTTTGCAATATCATTATCAGATGATATGTTGCTTTCCATCCCATCCTTTTTCTTAGACAATAGACAATAAACGCTGTGCTTGAGAAACAGGCTATGGAATGTACAACTATAGGTCTTATTTTCTTTTTTTTAAGAATACACAATATACAAAGAATTAGGGTTAGAGAGTAGCATTTTTTTTATTATCAGTCTTTGATTTATGCATTATATGGTCAAAAGATATAATGCCACAAACAAATTTTTTCAGAATCGCAGTTTCTGGTCATATATAACATGTCTGTGTGCATGGCTGTCTATTTGTCACATTCTGAAAGGATTTCTTCTACATCTATGTGAAATCTTTGGGTGTAATCCTGACCCCACTGACACTGACCTGAAAAATATCCCTGTATCTTTTGAGGATAACATGCTCATTTCCTATGTGTATAATTTTAAGTGCCCAATAGTAAATTTCATGGTCAGATAAGCTCTTCATAGCGGTGTGACACAGACCACTCTAGAAAGGTTAACCATTCTTACCAGTACTTATCTCCGAACAGACTACACTCCTTTTGTAAATGCTTCTATCAGTAGACTAGCTTCAGAAAGATGTAGAAAACTATAAAAAATACACCAAATAAGTGAGTGAGTTCATTCTTTGTCTCTCATGTTTTACTTCGTGTCCATTTTTACTTTAGCCTGAGTTTATCTTTATCTTAATGAACAAAAAATCCAATGTAATACTCAAACACATTTTCTACCCGTTGGAGAGCTTTATTTATTATCAGATGGTTCTCTGTAATAAAAACAGACATTTTTACTGACTCTTTACTCCCTCAGTTGCATCCTCCTTGTCTCTCAGTCCTTCCATTTTATTTTGCTCTACTTGACTCTTCTCAAGTAAGAATCAGAGCAGAGACTTTTCTTGCATTCCGAATTACTGTGTTGAATGGATAGGGTATAAATTCTGTGAGGAGCTCAGTAAAGGTAAAGCCTGTAAAGCTTTGTAAAACTCATTATAAGCTGGGTTATGCATTGTATCAGTCTTTATTATTCATCTGGATATTTAACAATAGCAAGGTCTGCTTTACGGCAAAACCTTATCTACACCAGACATACTAAAACTGATGATTTAAGCCAAACAAAACAAAACCAAAAAATCACCTACTGTAGGCTCACATAATTTTTTTGATTGTACCATTATTTTTTTATTCAGTAATTTTTACTAATGTTGGGAAGTGATGTAATACTGATCTGAGTTTTTTGTAAAAAGAAGTATTTTTCAGAATCCTGGAAGAGAACATTTGCTGCACTATAAACAGCACAAAAGCTACTTAATAAATGGGAGAATAGGGATGAATAATACTGTTTACTAGTTCTTGGATAGAGTTAGCTTTAAACTGAGATTTCACATTGAAGAGAAAAGTCTCCTCTGCCAAATAGTTTATCAACAGAACATCTATCTAAGGGGTACAAGAACATCATTTCATTTTGCTCTGGATGAATGTCATCTTTGTTATTTAAAAAGTAACTTAAGGATGTTAAGTAAGTCTGAAGATATAGTTTTATTTTTAGTCTATTTTATTTTATGAGTTATAAATCTGACTCACGTATGCTTGTAGTTTTCCCTCTTGTTAACACAGGATATTCGATATCCATTTTATGATTATAGTTGAGTTTTGAACCACACAGTAGACAACCATAGTAATTTTCCTCTTGGAATATATGTGATAATTTATAGATGAGACAGCTACAAGCAAATGCATTGGAAACGTATATCTGTACATTTGCAGTTAAAGTAACATGCTCCAAATTTGTATACATATATATGAAGTATATGTACAATATGAGCAGACAGATAACATTCAAAAAAACCCAGACAACATACAGTTCAATACCATTGAATTGTAGGTGCGGTATTTTTTGTTTCTTTTTTCAGCTAGTTAATTTTAAATCCTCTAGAGCAATATGTTCGTCTACCAGGCTAAACATGCTATTTGGTTGATGTTTGCAAGGGATATCTTTTACTCTCTTCTCAGTCCATGGAAAAATAAAACAAAACCCCAAGATCTCAGACAGGGACAGCTGAGGAGAAGAAAGAAAAACTGGGGCATCAGAGATAATGGTTTACATATTGAGACTAAATGGCCTAGGTAATTTATTCAGCTTACTTATAAGTCCATAGTGACTATCAGACATTTTTCTATTCTATTCTAGGTTTTTTTAATTGACATGAGCCAACTCAAAGGTTGCTCTAGATTTTCAGCAGTTACTTACAATTTGTAACATTGCTATTAGATTCAGTATAACTAAGCCATATCATTTGGTTAATTGCTTTTTCTGTATTTGTTGCAAGCAGTTTTCATTGTCCACTTTATTGAAGTAAAAAATTCTGAATTTTAAAATGGCCTTGGAAAACTAGTGCTGGAGACAAGTTTTAAATTATTCTCCAGTTCCGTATAGGTTTTTGTTATGGAATTAAACTGAGAGTTGCATAAACTACTGTTAAAAAAGTGTGTGTTTGCAGATGGGTCACAGTCCTTCCAGCTCTGGACTTTGTGACGCCAGGAGAAGTCGGAAACCTACACAGTATTTGTGAATGCAAGATTTTGCATTTAGATAGGTTTGAGCTCGACAATCTGAAAAAACTCCCATAAGCACAGAGCTCCCTACTGTCTGTGTGTTTGAGGAGGCTGAAGAGCTCTGTTTATTGCAACAAAGGGCCTGGAATAAATTATGTTTAGTAAATTGGCTCCAGGTTTTCCTCTTTCAGACAGTAGCTTCAGAGCAATCTGTTTTATAGGCTCCACTAAATCTGACCAATTGCAAGGAGGTGACACCTCATTTCAGGGATGTGACATCACGCATGTGCCAGTTACGTCCAGCTGCCTCTCTCTGGCAAGGTGGTAGTACACCAGCAGACCAACATTTTGTCTTTTGGCAGCTTTAACCTGTAGTCCATTTCGAATTTATGAGGCCTGCAGGGAGGTCCTAGCAGGACGGAGCCAGGCTCCTCGGCCCCTCTTCAGCATCCCGCTTGCCATCCCCATGTGGGGCAAATAATCGCTCCTTTATTTATTTCCTCTGGAAATACCCCTACTTCAGCGAGGTGTATGCATAGCTTCCTTCCCCAGTTGGTCTCACAGGTGATAATTAACACAGTGCAGATATTTCCTAGCCGAAGCCAAGCAGCTTTAGCCTCAACATTTTTCTTTTCAAACTCCTTTGGGTCTGTTCATGAGAAGGAAGTTTTAGAGTGTGTTGGTGCTTAGAAGAACTATCAAAGAACTAAAGAAAACAATAATTTTTCATCCTCTGACAAAACTCTTCTTACTTTTGAGGGGAAAAAGAACGGGGGAGTTAGATTTGCTTTTAGGTTTTATACTTTGTTTCTGTTCATGGGTCTGATTACCTCCGCGCAGCATGACTATGGCTCTTCTAAGCACAGGACACTGATTGACATTGCATATGTTACAGAAAGGAAGGATATTTCCTGAAGATTAATGGCCAGTAAGTTGGTCTGAAGTTCATTAACCTGAGCTAGTCATTAGACTGCTGGAAGGACTCTGTGCAGAAGCTGGAATTGTATTAGAAGATCATCATAAACTAAAAATATATGTGACAATCTGGCCAGATTGCAATGAATTTAGGACAAGACAGGGTTGGCTCGAGCTCACAGAGCAGCTGCCTCCAGTGTAAACTAACTGCCTTGTGTCAGGAATTAAAGCAAATGGTTTTTCACAGACATTATTCAAATAAAAGGGGAAAAGAAAAAGGAAAAAAAAGGAAAAAAAAAAGGAAAAAAAAAAAAAAAAGAAGGAAGGTTTCCATTAGCAAAAGAACCCTACCTGAGAAAATGAGATTGTGAGCTATAACCAAAAGGGCAAGTTTGGTGCTGATCCTCAATTTGCAGCTAAACAAATGACAGTGGGTTCAGGCAACTGTTTTTTCTATAAGCAACAAATTTAGTCTTGATTCTTCAATGTACTTTACCTCAAGAAAATGAGCCCAAATCCTCTGGTGAGATCCCTATTAGCTGAGACCCAAACCCGCAAGCTGTGACTTCTCAGCATATTTGCAGTGAGACTGGCTCCCTCTTGATTCCTTCCTTTTGAAGAATGTCTCTACCATTCTGCTGAAGATGAACAGGGCTGATGTCTCTTGTCTTAATATAATCCTCCTCTTCCTCACTCCCTTTCTTTTTCCCTTCTTACCCCCCCCCCCCCCCCCCCCCCCAAAATAGATTTCTTTGCGGTGATATAACCTTGTGATAGTCTAGTCAACAGCAGTCTTTCATAGTTCAACCACAAATAAATGTGGGATTTCTTGCATGGGACTTCTCTCAGGATCCTTTACCCTAATAAAGGGAAGGGAAAGATGAACCAGAGGCATTTCATGTTTGGTTTGTTTTCTTTACATGTCATCTCATGAATATGTAATGGCACTTGGCCAAAAGTAGTGCATTCAGACACTGGATGTGAGTGTTGAAGAAGGGATTGAGAAGAAAGAAGCTCAATGTTCTGCGACAGGAAGGATGCTTTGGGCAATTGACAAATCGTTTCTGTCTCTCTCTTTCCCCATCACACCCTTCCTGCACACTCCCTTGTCTTTTCTATTGGCAGAGGGTCTGGATGCTCAGAAAGCCCCAGCTTCATCTGAGGTTTCCTCTGGCAGAGAGAACTGAAGGGGTCCTCCTTCCAGTCCCTTCATGCCAGGAAGGATGTACTGCCTGCATCATGAGGTGCTAAATTGATTCTGGATGCCTCTGCAGCTCGCAGAGGTGTTCTGCCCACCGTGCTGCAGCAAACTTATGTGCCAGACCTGTGGAACGGCTCCGGGGCCACGAGCTGTGCTGCATCTCTCACGAGCTCACAAGGAGCCTTTCTTTTGATGTTCCTGCAAGTGCTGGCTGATGTGGGCACTAGGATTACTCTTTTAATCAGGCAGTTTCAGTACCTTTCAGAAAAGAATTTTCATGGCAAATCATGAGCCATTAATCTCGCTACTAACCATAACATTTCCTCACTCCCTGATTTACAGCATTACTCAAACACTGACATTTGTCATTTCACTAACTATCTCCCTTGACCTCTGGTATCATGTACTTGCAGGGGGAAGGATCTGCTCTCACAGATATTTTCATGCTCTGACCTCTGTGATTTCTTAACTGTCAAATTCTGCCTTCAAAACTCAGGATGCCATTTCAAATTATTTCATATGCAAAAGTGGAGTTATTGGGCAAAAGGAATCCCTTATAAGTGAGTACAAACAGGACACCAGGAGAACTGTTGCTGCTTTCTGTTCAGCAACTGGTGTGGCAGTGTGACCTTGAGGAAGTAGGTTCACTGTAGTTTTATGATGCCATTTTTGCACAGGGAAAATAAGGACACTGATAATTACTTTCATTTGTAAAACACTTTAAGATTTACAGAATACGAATTACTGTTATTAAGAGAAAAGTTGTGCAAAGCTGGCTTAGTTGCACACTGTGCTAGCAAAGTCCCATATCAGCCTATTGACCTCAGCATGAACCACTCATTAAAGTTTATAGGACATTTTGGTGGGTGAATAGAGGCAGTTGCTCTGCTGGAAATATCATACTGAAAGCACATTTAAATCCATCAGCTGCATTGACATTTTTCTCTATGAAAACTAAACACAACTGTTTGCTCTATCCAAATTTCTTAGTTTATTTATGAAAGTTTATGATGGGTATGTACTCATTGTTAACTCAGCTTGTACTCCCATGGTATCTAAGATATTGCAGTTTATTCTAGTCATAGCATAAACATACAATAGCTGTTGTACTGAGATAAAGACAGAGTTAGAAAACATTAAGCATCCAATGGAGCAGCATGAACTAAAGAGTTGCATGATCACCTTTGAAAGGTGAATGTTCTTTTTATAGATACTGCATTAATTAATTTGTGCTTAAACTTTAGCTATGCTAGACATTGGCATTTGCAAAATTAACGTATTTTTTCCAACCTCAAAGTGTGTAAATTTAGTATTAAAGAAACAGATTTACAACATTTTGATTTATAGTAGAAGAAAAAATACTTTTGTAACAAATGTGTTAAATGATCTACTCTATAAAGATAGATCTGGCTTGCTTTCAGAATTATTATTTATGTAATAATGCAAAAAATCGACAGATGTTTTTTGTTTTTTCTTCCAGATTAAATTTGGATTGTTTGAAAGCGGGGACATATTTCACCATAGTGCAAAAGAAGACACAGAAGAGAGCAGAATGAGAGCTTCCCAAGTACCACATGTCTGCAGCCTGTTATCTTTAGTGATGCTGTTCCTTCCAGTCACTGGAATGTCAAAACAAAATATCCCAAGACTTAAGCTTTCCTATAAAGGTAAACTTTTCAGCAGTTTTTCTGATTCTGCCACTTTTGTTTTGATGTGATGTTGCCAGCAGTTCATTTGTATTATTAATCAGGAAAACGAAATGCAGTTGTCCCGACAGTTCCCAGAAACACGTGATAGAACTCTTAAAGACGGATGAATTCTGCCTAGGGACAGTGTTAAATTCTCTTTTTTGGGTGGAGGGATACATGTTACTGAAATATAACTGGGTTTTAAAACTATTATTTCAGTTTGCTCCTAGAAGATATTAATATACCATATATAAATTAGAGGGAAGTCATTGCCTAAACGTAGGTTTTTAGTGCTACTTGAAACGCCATGAGGTCCATTGGAGACATTCCCATGTGGGTGGTGGGGGTGACATGGGACATGGAGGGCACTCACACCTTTCTAGAGCATCAGGCAAATGTCAAGAGCACTGCCTTAAGTGTTTCAAATGGCATCGACAATTTATTTCTGTAATAATTTTTTTTCTTTATCACTAAGCTGGTATGTGAAACTCTTGAAATGTTGTTTTCTTTCTTCTTACCTCTTTGGATCACAAAAGCGTATTTTTCTGAGGACTTTCTTAACCTTATGCGTAGTTCTTGTTGAGAATGTTACAGGCTGAGGTGTTAAAACATTCTTTATTGGGCAAGTTCTTAAAGGAGGTAGGTTTCTTCTTGCTTTGAATATACAGTACACTTCCACAGTTTTTACGAGGCACAGAGATACATCACTTTGATACTGTCTTCTTTAGCTAAAGCAAATGCTCTCCAGTTAGCTATTTTTTCAGTTCTGTCAGCACCCTGCCCTCATCAGAACTAATTCTGCTCTCAGCTTTTCAAACTTAGTTCTTCCTATGCATTACAGAATTACACTCAGGAAGGTGTGATGGGACAGGAGGCTGTAAAGCCTTCATCAGTGGTTATGATGTGTTTATCATGAGTTTAACACACACAGGAATTTATTGAGTAAGCACAATGACATACTATTTATTTACAAGCTTCTCTTTTGCTGGATTTGTATGCCACTGGGTACGGTATTCCCCTGTGCCTGAATGTGTTTGTGTGAGAGAAGCAGAGGAAGACAGATCAAGGGATCTTGACAACATTTTTATAAATTCAGGAAACAGTTGCACTCACTTAAGCCAATGAACACAGAAACTGAAAAGACCTGACATGAGTTATGAAAGTTAGCAATAAAATCCCCCTAACATACAGCCAGACTTTTCACAGCTAGGCCTTTCGAGATAATTCCCAATAGCTGCATATACCATATGGTGATGGCATTTATTGTGGATTTGACATTCACGATTAGTGAATTCCTCTCGACTTCAAAGGTGGATAGCCTTTGGCAAAAGCCTGATGGATGCATTTGGCAGGTAAGGAGGGGGAGAGACAAAAATTATTGAGGTCAACACAGGGGAAAAAAAAAAAAATAATTCACTGAAATCTTATTTTAAAATAGTGGCAGAGACCTGCTGGGAGTGGTTGGGAAAATGCCTGAGCTCGTTTAAAAAGACAATGAGTGGATGATTGATATTTAGGCCCTGACCCAAACTTTTATTGGCAACTTTATAAACCTTTCAGTTTTGCTTGAGGGATACAGTTTCCTATCCAAACTTATCCACCTATATCCCTGAAGGGGGAAAAAAAAAGCAACAACAGATACGAAATGGCACATAAATCTTAATTTGGAGAGCTGTGATGGAACTGAAAAGCCAAAGGAAAGTGAATTATCAGACTTTGTTGTTGACTCTTGCTTTTTTCTTTTTCTTTTTTTTTTTTTCTTTTTTTGAGGGGGTTATTTTTCTTTTTCCACAGGGAACAAGAAAAAAAGTTACTGCTTTATTTTCACACTTTTACATTGTAAATGGTGCAGGTAGTGCTTGTCATAATTAAATCACGGTTTTGTTGTTGATAACAGCATGGCAGATATTCTGACTATTTAATATAGTTGTCAGAATTAAGCTTACCTTCTCCCTGTTCCCCCCCTCCCCCAAGTATTCCAGCCTAAATAACTCCACTCCAGGGTTTCTGAAAATAAGATGTAGGAGAAATGAACTGTCTTGCCAGTCCTCATAAAATTTTTACAGTCATGTCATTCAAAAGTCCTGGCATCTCCATTCTTTGGAATTAGGACTTGAAATATCATCAGGAGGATCATATGGGCCCTTTTCCTTCTTTATGGAAAACTGACCAAAACTGGCCACATCAGGCAGCTCTGAAAACCTGTGTGTTCCTTTGGCTGTTAAAGATGTTGTCCTTCAAGGGAAGGTTTCATCCCCTTCCAAGTGCAGTGTGTTTATGGGATGGCATAGCTCCATCTTCCCAGAATGGCTGAGCATTTGCTTGGGCAGGAGAGCTGGAAGTGAGCAGGACTTTCCCCTGCAGTTACTTCATCTCACAGCTGCAGCCCAGCATACCTCAGCTGAGGGCTAGGGAACGGCTTCTTCCCATGCCCTAAAGGTAAGGAGAAGAAAGGGAACACCACATCATGAATGCTAAGGATGAAGAAGTGCAGGGGACAAGAAGAGAGAAAGAAGAAGAGGGAGTGGTGTTAAAGGAACACAGAGAAGGAGAAAATTGAGATAGAAAGAAGTCAGTGGTGGATAGAGGAAGAGGGAGAAGGAGCAGGGTGGGGTAGCTAAAAGAAGTGTCTATAACCACAAGAGTGGTCCAATAAACCATGGTGCGTCACAAGTTCTCTGCATTCAGACAGCAATTAAAATTTTAGAGCTTGTCTGCATGGCAGTTATAGGTTTTCATCTTCTGTGAGATAGCTTCAGGGGCAGAAATCTGTGCCGGAAATGTTAAGACACAGATATTCCAGTGAATGATGTGGGTATAAACATGATGTCATATGACGGATTTCCTTCATTGTTTGCCCCAGTTATAAAAAATCACACACGTAAAACTACAAACGCACAAAAGTAATTTAAAATATCTTGTAATACAGAGGCAAAGTCATGTATGCTCCACCTGTGTTAATATAATACACTGTGATCTTTAATTACATACCTCATCCTATATTCCCACATTTCCCCCAATTCATTATTAAATAATTGTTCAATATTTCTTTTTATTTTCTTCACTTAGACTTTAGCTTTTAGATATCAGTGCATGTCATTCATATCCCAGAAATTGTCACTGCCGTCATGATGCTTCTAGGGTGCTCTCACTGCATAGACCTTAATTAATCTATATCTCTTAGAAACTTTTACAAGATTATGAGGTGTTTCTATTATTATGTTATAGCTTTAATATTAGGAGAAGGTAAACAAACTGTCTTCTAAGAGAAGATTACCATCTTTAGAAAACTCAGGCCTGATTTTTTGAGTAATATTCCGTATTTTAATAGTCTTGGTATAACACATGAGCAACAGTGTGTATTTATCATTCATTCTCATGTGGCTGGACATACCCTATGGCCATCATCCAAACTGCAGAACTCTGCAAGCACAGAAGTGACATTCAGCTTCCCTAATCTTACTGTTTACTACCTCATTTAACATCCTCATTCCTACCTCTACAGCAAATGCAGAAGGTTTTCGTATACCAGTCTAATTCAATACTGTCATTTACAGGATGACATCAGTTCTGTTACTGAAGAAGGGAAGGGCCGGTTTCATAATTAATACATGCAAATGTGTTAAATTCATATTGTAGTAGACAGTCTTATTTCTGTCTATCTTTTGGGTAGTAGTCGTTGCCAATTTATTGGCAGACACTTTTATACAGATTTTTTGTGTGTGTTTCTAGGTTTTACTTTAGAGGGAGAGACAGAGAATAAGAAGGTGGATTGCCTTCTAGGAAAAAAAAATAATAAAAAATTCAACCTCTTTCAATTTGTGGCCCTCCTAAAATTTTCCAGTAGAAATGCAGACTCCTAAATGCAAATTTAAGCCTATCGATTTGCTTTATTTTTTAGCTTTTCATGGACATCTTAGAAGTAGTCTGTGCACTCAAAGAATCATAGAATCATTTAGTTTGGAAAAGACCCCTACTACCTAATACTACCAAGTCCACCACTAAACTGTGTTCCTAAGTTTGACATCTACACGTCTTTTACACACCTCCAGGGATGGTGACTCAACTACTTCCCTGGGCAGCCTGTTCCAGTGATTGACAGCAGTGAAGAATTTTTTCCTAATATCCAATCTAAACCTCCCCTGGCACAACCTGAGGCCATTTCCTCTCATCCTATTGCTTCTTACTTGGGAGACGAGACCAACCCCCACCTGGCTACAACCTCCTTTCGGGCAGTTGTAGAGAGCGATAAGGTCTTCCCTCAGCCTCCTCTTCTCCAGGTTAAACAACCTCAGTTCCCTCAGCCGCTTCACAAGACTACATTTATAACTCATTAGAATACATTTATATTACAGAAGTGTGCCTCCCGCTTTCTTGGCTAGGGGGTGTGCCCCAGCCTAGATTTGGACATTGTCCACACTGACATCCACAAATATATAGCATTGCCATGTGGGAATGTGACCATTCCCCAAAAGCAAGCCATGCTTATTGTGATCAGTGCTGATTTGGTCAGAGGACCAGGACCCTGCATTGTGACACAGCACTTTGGAAAAGGCAAGACTGAAGGCAACCTTTGGCTTTTAAAACAGGATTTACTTAACACTGTTAAACTCAGCTATGGCAGTAATTTAAATCTAATAAACAAGAACATTATTCTCAGCTGATTTTTTTTGTCTTCTTCACATTGAATGAATTAAGATGCAGTCTCACTCCCTCTAAAGTCACGGCAAGAGTTTTGCCACTGAAATAAGTTGAAATAGGATCAAATTTCCACTCCTTCTCACTTTGTTCATCTTAAATAAGTAAACTAAAGACATGCAATTATGTCTCCTCTGTTGAAGGATGACAATGCTAAATCATCAGCTCCACATGGAAATTAGCCACGTCTAAGAATTGTTTTGCTGCGTGCAGTGTTTTGCATACATGATTTTCTTCCCCTAAGAGTGATTCATTCTTACAACATGGTGAAAAAGCAAGCAGATGATAACATTTTGGTGCCAGGAATTCAGCTGAAAACTTGACTGGATTAGTACATTTCCTTAATGTTCTTAAAAGGATCCTTTGAACATGCTACTTTACAAAGTCAAGCATCCTGTTTTCTAAATAATTTTTGCTTTAAACGTGTTTCATTTTATAACTGATGAGATGCCTAACGGTTGCGTTAGAGTAGTTATTTTGTTCTGTTTCAGTAAAGCTGGCTTATTTCCATGTCATGCATGGTTTAATTATCCATGTAAAATATAGTTACAATTGTGTAGCTCCATGAGCCTCATTTAAACTGTCTGTGACATTGCGGTAATCCTGGTACCACGAAGGGGGTCTTGCACAACTATGAATGGCTGGAACGTGGTAAACTGGTGATGTACGAAGATGCCTATAAACGAGCTTGCATTTCTGCAGCTGTGCTTGCTCTCCGGGAAGAGGAAGAAAAATCAGTAAAAACTTGCTTTTGTGGCAATATCAGTACCTGTAATTCTGAATGCCCATGAAGACCAAGGAAAATGTGCTGAGTAAGGAAGTGCTGCTTTTCTTGAATCTCTTATTAGTTGTTTAATTCATTTTTGATGATTTGTGATTTCTCAGAAAAATCTGCCTCAGATTCCTTTGTAGAGTAACATAAAATGTTTATGTGAGAGTTAAGATCCTAGTTGCAGATGTTTGCCTAGTTCTGAAATAGATTTTCCCTGTTTTGTCTCAAAAACGCTTTCTGGAGGCAGTGAACATTGAGACTTAAAATGTGCCCTAGGTTGAAGATGGATGGGCATGGCTGTCCATGTGAGGAAAGACTCTTGTATATGCCGTAGACTAAGTATAAATTTGAAGGCGTTTATTATGTTTTAGTAACGGGAAAAACAGCAAGTTTCTTACAGACATTTTTTTCCTTTTTTAAACTAGTGAACTTGGAGGTCAGATCCAACTATATGTTGCATTTTCTGTCATATAATTATCATATATATAATGTCCTGGAGAGCAGCCTCCAGTCAGTGACATCAACAGTTTACATAGCAGTTGAACTAAGAATAACCTTAGAGAACTGACCCGTATCAACCTCTTAACAGTGTAAACAGCCTGTAGCTCACAACAGTTTTCTTTTTTCTTGATCACAAAAGGACCTCAATTGGATAAAAAAAGAATTGTGTTCACAAAATACCAAACTATTCTGCTGAATGTTCACTTGATTAGATCTCAGAAGATGAGAGAAAAAACCAAAAGAATAAGACTTTGAGAAGAATGATTGGTCCTTTGTAAAAAGGAGGACAAGACAACACTGAAAACTGCTTCCCGAGAAGAATAATGTGGGGAAGATACATGATCAGTGGCATAAGCTTTGAAGAGGATACTTTCAAAAATATTTGTCTAATTGCATTGCACTTTTAGTAAAGACATTTGTAAAGCAAAGCCAAACCTTGGTAGTTTTGAAGATCCCAACCTTGTTCTCTTTCTATGCACTAATTGGAGGGCATGATCCTCTTGACGTCAGTGTGTGTCTAGCGGTGGACATCTGTGGTTGCAGTGCAGGTCCTCGAGTCACATCCTATTTCCCTTTCCTCCCTCCTCATTTCTGCTGTTCCATTTATAGATGAGTTCCTCAAAGAAGAGCCGAAGGGTGCGGGGAAGATCTGTTCTGTAGTCAAAGTCCTTTGGAGATAAATGCACAAGGAGATAGCAGAAAAAGACTGAGACAAAATTTCCTTTATCACACCAGAGCACTATCAGAGAAGTCACAGGGGTTGGTTAGCTGTGGTTAACAGAGGCATTTAGACAAGGGTGGGAGTGACAAAGGTACCTTTTTTTCCCACTAATTTGAGAAAACAGGCATTCTCCTTTGTGATCCAAATCCTGGCTGCCTCAGAGAGGTATGCTGTGTTGTACCATAGAGTTTGGTGGCTAAGATGTTACTAAAGACACCAAAATTTTATGTTCAACTTATCTGGCAGCTTTGGGACAATTTTACAACTCCCTCTGCACCATCCATGCACCTTGGATTTCTCTGAAAAATATTTCTCACTAAATAGGTAACACAACAGCAATCTGGTGCCCCAAAATGGATAAAAGAATGTAAATATTAGTAATAAAAAATGTCACCTCCCTTCCCATATTAAATAATAGCTTATGCCTATATACTAATGATTGACTGGAGGTAATATGATGGTGCACATGGTTATCTTGTGCAGACACACATCTCTAACATCCCTTGCCCTGTGATTTTTAGTTAGTACGGTCCTATCGCGATGTTGCCTAAGTCTACAAGGCAGATATTGTGTCCACCTGCACATCTGCATGTGGGACTCTGAATCTGATAGAGGTTGCTAGGCACAACTCCCAAACAAACAACTAACATTTAAGGGAATAAATACAGATATTCAATGACCTCTAGTTTTAATGGCTTCATAAGGACTTCTGTCAATATCAGAAAGTATAACTGATAATTGTATTTCACTTTGCAATGGGAGAACGTTATGCTAGTCCAAGCTATTATAATGTGAATTGGGTTTATTTTCATTGCTGGAAGTGGTACTTTGCTATTACCAGTGCAAAATTATTTTGAAAGCCTACCTTCACAATAGCCAATTGACTTACCTTGCTACACTTAATCACTTTTAATCAAATAAAATATATCTGGAAAACTGGAAAAAGAACATGAGAAAAATCTTTGAAGTTTCCTAAAAACAGCCATTCTCTACATTTAAACCACATTTTCTTAGAGAATGTTCATGTTGTGCTGCTACTCCAGATAATGACTACGTGCCTTAAACAGTGCTTCCCTGTAGTGATTGTATCTCTGTACCACACTTCTGTAGCAATTTAAAGCAGGGCTATTAATTCTGCCTCGCGAGCTCAGCCAGGAGTAATGATGGCTAAAATATTAATGCCTCCACTGCCATTATGAAAGTTCCCATTCCTCATTCAGAGCATGGGAAAGAAGATTATCTGGCCCATGTCAGAGAGGGAACCCCCCTGCGGGGACAGGAACAAGCAGTTACGTGTGGCGAGAGCAAGCAGGAACCTCCTAAAGCATGTTTCCTGCCAACAGCGGAAATATCTGTTCCACTGACAGGTAAATCTGCTCACAGAGGTCCCTGCCCTTCGCCTCCTTTCCTGTGCAGGCACTCCTCTCCACCGCAGCCCCTTCAGCCCTGCCAAATGCTGCCTTTGCTCCCTGGGTAGCAGGTCACACTGGTGAGCTGGCTATTGTTTCCCAGACCTGGTTTCACCTCCTTTACTGTATCTGCTCTGCCTCCTTGTCCATCAGGACCTTGGTTGAGTGGAGAAACCAGAAGAGCTTTTCGAAGCCAGTTATGAGAAAATTTTCTTGCCCTCAGGGGTACTGTGGGAAGGGTGTTGAAGGACCATCAGCACTTAAGAGATCTTACAGGCTCTTTCTGATGGCAGTTTCATGGCAGCTGAGCCAACGTAACAGTGTGCTGCTTCTGGAAGGAGGACATCTCCCTCCCTGCTCCCTTCTCCCCAAACACACATGTCCACTTCTTTCCTCCCCTCATCTTCTCCCAAATGCATGGACCTGCCCTTTCTCTTGCACCAGCTCCAGCTCTCATCAGCCCCTTTGGCAAGGATATATGCTATTAGTAGTTAGGACTTTATCTCTGTATCTTATTTAGCTTTAGAGCCTGACCATACAGCTTGTGTGGGCTCTGGTCCAATGCTTGGAGTCGGACAGGAGAATGGCCCCCACAGCAAGGCTTCTTGCTGTACAGTCAGGGCTAGATCCGCAGCTGATGAAATTATTGCAGGTCCCAGTGGTTAAACAGAGAGTCTGGCTCCGACTCTTGATGTGAGTGCAAGTGTGTCTGTGGAGCACGCAGAGGATGGGGAAGGGTGGGACGTACAGCTATTGAATACATCCATAAAAATCTGTGCTGCTCCCAGACACTGGTTATAACTGGTGTGTAGTATATGATTACACTAGTATGGAAATTGCAGATAGTTTTCAATAATAGCAATGATAGGCAACAAATCTGGATTTTTCTGTCTGTGAGCTGTTCTTTTAAGTCTTGAAAACAGAGGCACTAATGAAGTAAACGGACAAGTAAATCTGTTTGGCATTATCTCTCCTTTGCACTGACAATTCACTTTCTTCACGAACAGCTCGTGCTGCTCTGTACCTCTCCTAAGCCTGTTAGTATTAATATTAATGTGTTTTCCAGGCTCATGCCATCTGACACTGTTATTACAACGGTTGTTCATGCCACTGTAGTTCAAGGTCTCTCATCTTTTAGCCTGAAAGCCTTATCTACTTTGCTGTGAACATTAATCTCATTAGCAAGCTGGCAAATACATTTGAACCTGGTAAGAAAAATGTTAAAGTGAAAGTATTATTAAGATATCTGGCCATTTTAAAAACACTTTCTTTCCTTTATAACAGCTGTAGGCTCAATGGAGCAAGTCCTGTTGTCAGATGCACAGCCTGAGAAAGCAGATCCGAATAAAGTGAGTCAGATTCCCAAAGAGATCTGTCAGCACCTATCAGTAGTGTCAGACCAGCTACTGAGCCAAATCCAGGTTTCTGTAGCCAATTACACCTCAGATTTACTTGAGAAAACTCTTTGCAGGTTTAAATCCTGGACTCTGAAATCCACAACAAAACTCTCATTTGCTCCAAGTGTGAAACAATGTCCTCTTATCTTACTTCCTAAGGCTGGAATTTCATCGACAAAGCAAAAACTGAGTAAGGATTTAAAAACGTGTTATGTTCTATACAGCTGCCTCCAGATAGTACGGGTGGAAGAAATACCACAACCTGATGTTTTATCAGGCAACAGATATAGGGGCTACAAGATGTAGCAAAGAGCTCCTCTGTGTGTCCTCAGGGTGCTGTGTGCAATTGCAGAGGATACCACGTTCTCAAAAGTTTCTCTGAAGATGCAGTTAGTTGAAAATTGCAGGTACAGGTGCTTGAAAATACTCTCGCCATTTTTTGCATCAGTCTGAGGAAAGTAAAGTCTGAAATGAAGGCTTGGTACTATTTCGAAGGCAAGTGCAATATAATGACAGTAATTTGTTTTGAAAGGAGGGATAGCACTGCATATAATTTTATAAACCGTGCTTTGACAAAGGAAGAGCTATGTGCCTTGAAGTGCTAAATATGATCACCATGTTACGTTTTTAACACCTGGACAGACTTGCAAAGTGCAATACACATCTCCATCCAAGCAGGAAAGAATGAGCCACTGCTGCAGAGTGAGGTGTGTTCATGCATGCAAGTTAATACAAGTCCCAGATCCCTAAGATAGTTTTGATGCTAGACATCTACTAGACACAATCTAACGTCAATGCATTTTGTTTGTGTTGCCTGTTCCTCAGAGTGTGGACTAATCTCCACTCTTCATTCCCCATGGCTATGTCCTTCATAAGATACATGCCCTTCTGATAGCAGGTCATATGATTATGCACCTAAAGGTACCCTGAAGCTTTATCAGATGAGATGGTGGCTAGCTGGAGCAGTAAAACTGATTCAGAATCAGTGAGTTTAACTCAGCTTTTTCAAATAAGCCAGGCAAAGAGGATTTTGCCATTGTTTCCACCTGAAGCCTATCATCGCTCTCTTGCTTTCTATGTATTTGATTGGCTGATAGATTGGCTGGGAAATGGTTAACCAGGGCATGAATGAAATCATTTTGAGTTGCTCCAATGCATCTAAAAATTGAAATTCTAACTAGAGAGAGTGGGAGCAGCAGAATTAATTTAAAGCTGCCTTTCCCCAGGGTCAGTAAATTCATAGGCTATTTGCCACTATGGGTTTTTGGAGTAGCTTTTAGGAATAGGTGAGTTTATAAGCCATCTCCCTCAGAATAGGGCAGGGGTTTTCTTTCAGCTGCTTGACACTCAGGTTGCTTGAAGATAGAGTGTGATCTCTACTTAAGTTGACAGTTCCTTCCTTGTCTATATGGTTGAGAAGAAAGTTAGCCTCTGACCTCAATAATGGCCTAGAATTTTATTCTGCTAGATACAAAGAAAAAGTCTCATGTCTTAAAGATCAATATCCTCTTACCATTGGGATACTATGAAGGGAATTTGAAATAAGACTGAAGTGGAAGAAAAAAGTTTTCAGTCAAATGACTCAGATTATTTACCCATTACACAGGGTGAGGATCTGTGGGAGGTGAAGGGAAAAAGGTAAGCTCAGTCCTGACAACTGAAAATGAGGAAATGGAGGTCATAAGTCCATTGTTTGCATGTTCTGCTTTTCATTTAAAGAGGAGATTTGGTACTGTTTAAGTCTATCAATGTGCCAGGCATTCTTAATGGACAGGTATGTGTGAAGAGATGCCAACAATTATCTACATATTACCAAAGCTCATATGCTTGCCAATCATTTATATTGAATTACATTTGTAGCGCGTATTCTTTAGATATCTGCAGTATCACTTAAAAAAAAAAGGTGATTTAGTTTTGCCTTGGAAACCACCGTGAGTTTGCTTACTTTGGCAGTTTTGCAAGAAAGATAAACTACTTAGTAAAGGGAACCTGTGCAAATCCACAGTCTTAGGTCTTCTTCAGAAAAACAAACATTTTGTTCAGATACATTTTTAGTTGTGCTGCCTAAAGTTAATTATTTGATTTGGCTCTGTGAAGTTTATGAATTGAGCCTTTGCATTTTTTCACCGATAACATGAAGTCGCAAAGCAGCTCTTAATCATCTCTGCAATAATAACACTTTACAAGTTATTTGTGCAGCTGGTTCAATAGTCAAATTTATTTGCGGTTAAAACACAACTAAAATACACTTTGATAAACATAAGCGAGAATTGTTTAGTATATGCTTTAATGGGTATGGTTTTGGTGGTAAGCATCTACCTATTTTCTTTTACAGTATTACCATTTTTGCAGATTTAAAAAACCTCTGAGTCAGACAAAGACAGGACTGTAGATTGATTATAGCCCTCAGCTCTGAAACAGATGAACTAAATAACCTGCAGCAGTCTCAATTCTGATCTTGCAGAAGCACCTCCTTTCAAAAGTGACCTTTACTGATATGAAAGAGAATCAGGTCCCACAGCATGTTACTTTTTTTTTTTTTTTTTTTTTACTTTTTTTCCCCCTCTTTATGGGTAGAGTAGCCATTGAGAAGGTTATCTGAAGATAAGATGATCTGTCCCTTCCCGATGAAAGCTGTAAAAAAAAGTCTTCACAGCACTGCACAGAGAGAGCTATTGCTTAGATGTTTGTAATGATGGTTTGAGAAGCATAGTACATAATTTATGTAACTAATTACTTATGATTTTTCTGGGTTGTAAAATGCTGACAGATTTGACATCTATCAATAAGTATTTACAAATAGAGGTGTATGAAATGTTAAATTTACTGATTGCTGAGCAGGCCCATAGAATTGCCTGAAGCTCAAACTGAAAATGCCCTGAAATGCTTCAAATCTTGCAGCAGACTGTTCCTGAATTTTGGAGCAATCTTTGAAAAAGTTCTCTTTTCAGTATCACCTTCTTAGACTGTAATAGCCAATCCTAAAAGAGGAAAAGAAGTGCCTAACCCCAAAATATATGGTGGAGTACAAGGTGGTTTTGGGGACTGCTCAGAAAGAGTGTTGTGCCAACAAGAAATCATGTTTCATCTGTTCCCAGTAATCCATATCCTTTTGGAAAGGCCTTGCTGTGCCGTGAATATGACATTTTCCTCCAAGCCAAATAAAATTTGTTGTAAAGAGAGCCACATAGCATGCACAGCAAATCATCACTGTCCATGGTGAGATGCATCTAAAGAAAATATAATTTCCTTCTTGCAATATGTAGTAGAGATTGGTAGCAGACTGGAACTATTCTCTTTGCCTTCATACAAATACATCTGGGGTCAACTGGATCTTTTAAACTCAGAATACTTTAGGAATTAAGTAATTTGCTGTATTCATGCTATATTGACGTTTCCTTATCCCCAAAATTTAGTTGAGGATTCACACAATACACATTGTCATGGGTATTTTCCAGCACGTGAAAGGACTTGCACCTATCTACAGTAAAATGACGTGACATTTGTTTTTTACTGCATGTGAAAATTATGAAATTATAGCGTCTTTAAATTTGGAGTCCTTCAAAGGTTTCAGCAGATGTATCTGTTTTGAAACAGGTTGAGGAGTTCCCTTTTTGCCAGTTTAGGCACAGCCTATCATTACAAAAATGCCTGTGACTGGCCACAAAGGCAATTCTGAGTCTTGACCAAGCAGTTCCAGATTACACTATGCTGTAGTTGAGGAATGGCAACATGGTCACCACATATGTGACTTGAGGCTAAGAAGTCTAGATATGCTGCATAAACGTAAATGCATATTATCAGAACAGAATGACATTTTTTCATTTGAAACCTTTACGTCGTGGCTCTGCTGCTGGAGATTATTTGAGTAAGCAGTGATTGTGCTGTTGTGAGCCAAGTCCACTGAAATAATACTTTTCTAAATGAATAAAAACCAGCCACTCTTCCAGCTTCTACCGCTCAGCAGTGAAATATTAACCCAGAAAAGGGGTTTGCTGAATATACATTTAATTGCCAGACTGGAAAAAAGTATTTAATTTTCAGTAAAACAGCAAATACACACTATAAACTGAGTGCTGAACGTGCACTCGTGAAAGACCATCCCTGTAACTAACTTTGTTTCTGTGCATTGTGAGAATGCTGTTTCTATATTAGCCTGGCTACAGAGATGCAGTGATTCAAATCAACAGCTTTCTCCAAGCCTGAAAACCATTGGGCAAATGTGCTTTTCATAATAATTTTTTCCAATGTAATATCCTTGATGGTATTAAATATATCTTGCTGTGAAGAACAATTTCAGCCCATAAGACTGGATTGTTTTGTTTTTATGGAGTGAGAACAATGATTAATTTGGCTGTAATTTAATCAAGTCTCTGTTATGTTTACTTGACAAATTTTATTAGGTCATGTTTCAGTTTTAATCTTATCAGTGACCATGTTCAGAGTCTTATTTCCAAGATCTTTTCAATAGTTAGTAAATAACTGACCAAACTTGATTCTTCACCACTTTGCAGCTTGTGTTGTCGTTTGCGTCAGTAAGAAATCAGTGTGCAATGCTGTCATTTCAATCTGGAACATTTTACAGATGTTTTCCCTATGATGCAGTGAAACAAATGACTGTACAAGGCACCAGGCAGGGCTCATTCCCATTTGGGTGTTTCAGTCATGAGACAATTTTTTCCTTCCCTGTTGTAGCTGTCCTAGGTGGTTCTTTACTCAGAAATACTAGAAGGGTTGAGCAACAGATGACAAATGTCCTTTTGGGATGGTCACTACAGAGATTGTTCCTTCCAGATAGGAAAGAAATGGGAAGTGGGGAGCAGTTTCAGTCATCTCCTTTCAGGTATGTGAAGAATCAGGTCCAAATATTTCAGCAAGTGACACGCTTGCAAAGGCCCACGGATCACACGAGTCTAAGCAATGAAAGTGCTTTAGAGCATTTGCACAAACGTATCATTTATCCTTACTCAGATCAAATTCCCATGGCTGGAGATGAGAAGGAATTTTCCCTCACATTCTGCTTCTTAGTTACCCACGTGCCACAGGCAAGCACTGTGGTGTGACTGAAGATTGTCATCAGGAGAGATTTAAGAGGAACAAGGGGTGATATGGGTTGCTGAAACACAGTAGCCTGTGAAATTCATAAATCTCTCCTGTTTATTCATGTTAATGCCTGTGAATGACTAATTAATAGGTATTGTGATCCTGTATTCCTCCTTTTCCCTCCATCCTATCTACTAATTGGGACATAGAACTGTTAAAGAGATTTAATCTAGACTGCAGAATTTATGAGGCATTTGTTATTACATACAACGGATCAGATAATCTGGTAATGCAGCCAGCTCTTATGTGATGGGTGGAGAAGAGAAAGACGATTACTCAGAAATGATGTGCTCCAGCAATGCTCAGCTGATAAACAATATTTTAGAGATCAACTGAGAAGAATTTGAGTAGCCCAGGGGAGCTAAAACCTCCTGCTATGCTGTGATCAGCACCAGAAAACCCTTTCCAGTTCCATCATATCCAGTACCAAGAATTTCCAGTCAGAAAAAACAAGGGAGGAGGTTTGAACAGAGTATGACATTTAATGAAGACACATACACATCACACACAAAGAATAATAGTTTCACTAGAAGTGGCTGTGCTGTATCAGAGGACCCAGTAACAACCAGTGTCAAGAAGAGTATATCTTTATTTCTTATTGGGTGAGAGCACACTAATGGAGTGTGTTTCAGAAGTTCTGTGTTTAGTGGGCTTTTTTTTTTTTTTTTTTTAAGTTTGTATTTATTTATTACACTGGCTTGGCTATTCTTCAGCCAGCTTATTCATCAGCCAGCTGTAGTGTAAGAAGCAGTTTGGATGGGACTTAGTTTTTTACAGTACCATCCTAACCGTAAGTTGTTCCTAAACAATCTTGCTGTCAATTAATAAGCTGGTCTTTTAAAGTGTTACTAATTTAGAAAAAAAAAAACAAAAAACCCACAATCCAAAACCTTGACATCTTTGCCTCCACAAAAGACAGGACAGTGCTGATGTAAAGCAGTGTAGTGCTTAACATTAGATTTAGTTTTTTTAATGTGAAGTTGTTTTTTTTTTTTTCTAAAGTACTGCCAAATAAATCTCACCTAGGGGAACAGGAGCTGCAATTCAAGACAATTTGTTTTCAGACTGTACTGTAACAACATCCAGCGGTGAGCCAGACAAAACCACACAAGCTTAAGTAGAAGTGACTGAGCCAAAAAATAATTGTCATAATTATATGCCAGGTAGTCAGATTAATAATGGCAAAATATTTTTTTCTCCCACAGTGCTGTTTATTAGCCAACAACAGGACTTAATCTTTGCTTTGTCTGTCACATGTTTTGTGAGAGACCTTGGAGAAAAGAGTTAGGGGTTTGGGGTTTTTTTTGGTTTTTGTTGTTTGTTTTTTTTTTTTCCCTTCTACTTTGTTCAGGAGTTACTCTGCAAAACACTGGCCCTGATTTTCATCATGATCAGGAAGAATAACTAACTTGTTCTGTAAGTCTGACCTCTCTAGAAGGAAGGATACATTGTTCATCCAGTGTCAGGGAGGTGGAAATACCCTTAATTTTATATTCAGTTAAACACAAGATTTACCTTTCTGTCCCAAGATTTCTGAATAGTTTGGTTTGGAAAGTTTGCTTGTGGAAGAACTGATTCACATGTTTATTTTTGTTGTCCCCAAATTAATGACTGCCCAGCAAGACTAATCTGTCGTCATGCTTTTTTCGATATGTTGTTTATGTCCTCATCCAGGATTATGTCCACAGAGTCTTCATTAAGCAAAAGGTTACAGACTTATTTTTCAGCCTTTTAGCTTTTTTTACAGGAGAAGCATAGATTCTTTCATTAGTTTCACAGAGAAACATGTTTTTCTTAATTACCTTTTGAAAGAGATTGGAAGACACTATTAAATCACAGTAAAACTGAAGTGTCAAATTTGTACTTTTAATAGGGAAAACTTGCTCTGCCGAGAGGGCAAGGATGCGGGAACAGCCACCCATTGCCACCTCTGTAAGGAAAGTAAAGACCTCAGGACCTTAGAGGTGTTACTACTGGATGGTCCCCTTAATATGTGTCTATATTGCCTTCCTTTCAGTACTATGCCCTAGGGATATACTTCTGCTCAGTGGTTGTTGATTCAGATCTCAATTCTCAATTGAAATGATAGTAACTGAAAATGTAATTGTAGCAATCCTCTATACTGCCACCAGAACGTAATGTTAGACAATGGACAAACTGAACCTTGTATCAAACTTTCTATACACATTACAGTTGTTACCTCCTCCCAGTTCTTCTCAACTATATATATGGCTTAATGTCCAAGCGGAAATCAGTAAGCGTGGTGTCCCTCAAGGGTCTATACTAGGACCAATGCTATTTAAGATCTTCATCAATGACATAATGGGATTGAGTGCACTCTTACCAAATTTGTGGGTGACACCAAGCAGAGCGGTGCCATTGATATGCTTGAGGAAAGGGATGCCATCCCTCACCTAGTTGGACTAAGTCTTTGAAGGTCTTCTGACAGGCTGGAGGAGTAGGCCCATGCAAACTGTATGAAGTCCAAGGCCAAGTGTGAGGTCCTGCACATGGGTCAAGGCAATCCTTAATATCAAACAGGGTGATGAATGGATTGAGAGACACCCTGCAGACAAGTACTTGGGGATACTGGTGGATGAAAAATTGGATATAAGCCAGCAATGTGCACTTGCAACCCAGGAAGCCAACCATATCCTGGGCTGTATCAAAAGAAATGTGGCCAGCAGGTAGAAACACAATGAGGTATTAGAGTGGGTCCAGAGGAGGGCCATGAAGATGATCAGAGGTCAGGCTGAGAGAGTTGGGGTTGTTCAGCCTGGAGAAGAGAAGGCTCTGGGGGCACTTTATTGTGGCCTTTCAATATAAAAAGAGGACGTATAAGAAAGATGGAGAAAGACTTTTTGCCAGGGCCTGTAGTGACAGGACAAGGAGCAATGGCTTTAAACTGAAAGAGGATCAATTTTTTGGGGACAAAAGGAAGAAGTTCTTTACGATGAGAGTGGTGAGTAACTGGAACAGGTTGCGCAGAGAAGTTGTGGATGGTCCCTCCCTGGAAGTGTTCAAGGCCAGGCTGGATGGGGCTTTGAGCAACCTGGTCTAGTGGAGGGTGTCCCTGCCCATGGCAGGGGGGTTGGAACTAGATGGGCTTTGAGGTCCCTGGCAAGTCAAACCAGTCTGTGAGTCTCTGATACCTGCTACATCTAACCACTGTTTCTTGCTCTTAAGTATTCTTTCTGGCATTGACCTTCTTTGCTGCTTTATATGTAGAGCACCAAATATGGTGAGATAATTGATCCTTGATCATGTGTGTATCCATGATGATATAAACATACATTAGTTTTCTCACAACAAAGGAAAGGTATAGCACATATTTTGCAAAGATGTCCTATTTTGTTTCTAATTTCTGTTGAAGAATGTGATTCCTTTATGACATAGATATAATTTATTAAGAAAATTTCATACAGAAAAATGTTTTGTGAAAGTAAATATTACCCAATATGGAAGTAAAAAACCCCAAAGAAAACCAAGGTTAACAGGAATTGTATTATGACCCTGGAAAGACATGCTCTAAGACTGCAGTTATCTCACCGGCATACTCCATGCTGGTTGCATATATTTATAAAAGACACCAATGAGTCATATGTAAACATTTTGATTATAAAAATTTTCTTCATTTTCCCACAGACTTGCTGCTTTCAAACAGCTGCATCCCGTTCCTGGGCTCAACAGAGGGGCTTGATTTTCGAACCCTGCTGCTAGATGAGGAGAGGGGTCGGCTGCTAATCGGGGCTAAAGACCACATCTTCCTGCTCAACTTGGTTGATTTAAACAAAAATGTGAAAAAGGTCAGTTTATTTTCTGCAGACCTCATCTCATAAGGTCAATTTTGTTCCTTTTTCTCTTTTTTCCTTCTTTTTTCTCCCCTCTCTTCTTCACTGTGTAACTGTCAGATTCATTGTGCAATGCTGTGTACCAAGATTTGATAATCTCACTTTACATAGTTATACAGATTATCTTTAATAAATTGAATTTCTCATGGTATGTGACCTCCTGTGAGACTGATGTCCTGCAAGAGGTCAACTACCTGCAGGAGCCCTGCAGTGCATGAAAGTAATATCAAAATATCAGCAAAAAAGGCAAAAAATGCTGTTGCCAATGTTTACTTCTTAATTTCTCTGGTCATGGTCACCCTCCTCAAATAAAAGCATTTGAAAGAAGATAACTGAAGACAGATCCTTCCTTGCTTCCTGGCGTCACTGGGATTACATTGCTGGGATAGTAAACAGAGCAGAGGCAATTTGAATGGTTAAATTACAGTAAAAGTGTTAGTGGCAATTTTAATATTAACATTTGTATTAATATCTAGAATGACTAGTGATATGAGAAGCTTCCACTGGGATCTGCTGTACTCCCTTGCCCATACCCTGTGACGATGTGTTAACTGCAGATAATAAGATGGTAATTTAGCCTTCAGTATTTCTAGCAGACGCGATGAATCGGAGCTTTTGTAAGCACATTTGACTTCTACATGTAAAAAACAGATGCTTGCACAGGAACACACATGAAAATGGCTTTCCTGCTTCTTCCAGATATGCTACTTACTGAAGAAAATTTAAATTCTCAGCTGTGTTTGATATTTTCTTAAAGCTCCAGAAGGAGGTTTTAAATTACTAAGTTCTTCTGTCAGCTCTGAAGAGGTAACTGACCCTGAATTAATGCAACTGCGGCGCAGGGGTTTAGCAGGTGTAACAGGAGACTGTTTTGCCCCACATGTTTGAGCGCAACACTTGCTGCTGTTATATGGAAGAAATATAGTACCAGGCTGAATATCTTATTTCTTATTTTGACTTCTGCAATGCTCCATATGCCGCTTTCTTTAAAACTCAGATTCTGAGCATTCCAGGAAATATCTTCCCTAGGATGCTTTATCAAACACTTAACTCACATCTTCCATCTCAGTAGTTTACTCAAAACCCAGCACCTCCTCAGGATATTGCATTGATAACAGCATTATTCGTATCGTGGATTTTCAGACTACAGATTGATTTCTGGCATGGGCTTTCTGTAGAAAACAAATTTTGTTTGTGTGAAAAGCAGATTTCTGTTTCTGTGGGATGCTGCTTACCTCCTGAGAGATGCTGAGTGCTGTCACCTCCCGTTATGTTCAGCGGGGCTTGATGAGTTCAGAGCTTTCTGGAGGTGGTTGCACCCTGCCTGATCTGCCCCTCCATCCAAGCTGGCAACATTTTCCCTTTAGCCAAACCACCACTGATAATTATGGATGTCGTGTGTTCTAAGAAGAGCAGAACACAGACTGAGCCAGGAGAATTAGCGTGCAATTAGAAAGACGTTGTAGAGCAAACACTCACTTTATATTGGAATGAAAATTTGTATTTGGTAAGCTGAGTAGAGAACGTATGCCTACATATCTGTGGTAACCTGAAAGAAGGGGAAAAGAATTCATAACCACTTGCATATCTGGACTAAAGCAATGCTTGTCTGTAGGTTCAAATACTTCTACTTCTCAGTTTAACCATTCGGATCATCTTTAACTTCTCAGACAAAACACTGAGGCAAAGTATATTTAAGTAGCTAAAACTGACCAAGAAGCTCTGTGAAGCATCCCGCTGTGCTGATTTCCAAAATCTCTGTGAGCATTCAGCAGCTTTATAAACTCACCCTCTTGGGTAAATGCCCAAGACACAAGACAACATCACAGAAGCGTTTCTTTTTGGTTCCTCTGTGCTGGGCGTGTAGAAACGTGTCTGGGGAGGGGAGAGACGAGATGAAGGAAGCTGCGCCGGTGGTTGTATATAAATCTCAGTTGCTGACGAGGTTTCAACGCTAAAGGATACTCTCCAGTAGCAGTGAAGTGTCAGAAAATAGCGTTTGCCGGCGCTGTGTTTAGACTGACCGTGGTTTGGGTTGGCGCCGGGCCAGGCGGCTCGCTTCCAGGCTTTCCCGGTGCGAGGAAACCACACACGTGTCGGGACGACAAGGGTCTGAAGT
The DNA here is from genome assembly GCF_011004875.1 of Balearica regulorum gibbericeps. Taxonomy (NCBI): domain Eukaryota; kingdom Metazoa; phylum Chordata; class Aves; order Gruiformes; family Gruidae; genus Balearica; species Balearica regulorum. The sequence goes on from NC_046184.1 coordinate 9,460,740, forward strand.
GTGTCCTTTGTACTCCTCTGGAGCAAGAGTCGTCTGGAAAAAAAGATGTATCTGCTTATACCCAGCCACTAAAACGAGAAGTAATTGATCAGAATATTAAGTTTCTGCCTGTAAGTGATGTGTTTATTAATGACTTTGAGGAAGGAGGGTTAAAAGACAGCGAGTTGAGGGAGGTAAGAGAGGTGTAAGAGCTTTGAAACTAGAATGCAAAATTGTGTGTAGTTTGGGATTATCTTTCTTTAAAACAAAACTGAACATGAACTGTAGAATGCTCTGCGCTGGGTAGATTCAGATTACTTTTAAAAAACCTCTCAATTTCTGATATTTGTTATATTAGGAACTACTGATAAACCAAAAAGCCAAATCAGGATCCCCAGTAATTTGCTTCCAGAAAATTCTCATCTGTGGATATAATTACTTAACAATATTATATTTTAGACTCTAATGCTCAATATTCAGATATTTCTGGAATAGTATTCAAAGAAACATCCAAAACATTGTATCCTTTTCCCTTCTTTATTGTATACATATATATCATTTAATAACTTCCTTTTTACAACCTAATTATTTACTTAAATTAGTTAATTTAACTTACATCATATTAAGTTATGGCTTTATTTCCTGGTATATTTTTCCTGATGAAATCAATCAATAGTTCTTCTGGATTTCCAATTTCTTAAATCATTGTAGTTTTTATTCAATTTATTGTGTAATTGGTCGAAAACTTCCTTAGCTGGCAGCTTGAAAAAATCCATCTAGTTTCCAATGCTTGCAAACCTCATTATAAAACAACAGTAGAGTACCACAGTATAATAGAAAAGTCCTCCAGAATGAAAGGCAAATGGTTGCACCCTACAAATATCCAAAGTTTAGCAAAGGATAATCATCTTTCTGTAGCAGAGATACAATATCTGTGAAGTTGTCCTGAACAGAAGCCTATAGCTCCTATTGCAGGAATAGCATTATCAAGTGCCTTAGTCTTCTCTTGAAAGATCCTTAGATGCCTGACAAATGTTGCAAGCTATTTATAAACTGGAGGATTTGTGGTTCCTTCCTATGAATAAAATAAAGATATTCAGCAAAAGAAAGCAGAAAAAAGCAGCAACCTACATTTATCAGGACATTGCAGATGTGGACAATAAATCTGAAGACAACTATGCCATAACCAGTAGAAACGCAGCGTAAAACAAACAAACACGTTTAATAGCATGAGAGGCTGGAAAGCTGGAGAAGAAATTCTATAGGAATCCTGAGCTCTGGGATCCTGCTGGAAAGATTACTTTGGTACATAGAATTTTCTTGTGAGTTTGCCTAAAGCCTTTGTTATTTTACTCCTTAAACTAAATAAATACCGAATACAAAATGTTGTCAGCTGGGTAAACACTTATGAAATAACTGCAAAGAAATGGTGCACCTTTCTGCAAGCCCTGTGCTCGCTAGCCGTGCAGGCGGGTTTATATGTCAGCGTTATTATCACTGTGTAATCCGCAGTGCGACCCGCCCATCTCTGCAGGAATAGGAATGCTATCGAGGGCCGACCAGCTTCTGAAAAGCTGCCAACCGGCAGGAGCTGTCAGTGCTAGAAGACACAGCCACATGTGGGCCAAATAGATAAACATGTCAGATCCCCAATAGCAGCTTTGGAACAAGTTGTTTTCATCTGCCCCAGTGTGTCTTGGCGCAGGGTCACAAATTATCATCACTTGGAGCATCCTTAGTTTGCAGTTGCTACTATTTTTTGGCATTACCAGGTGCAGCTGTCTTGTGACATCCTTTAATGCCCTCTTGTATTGATTTTTATCTGTATTTCACAGTAAAAAATACATATGCATATGTATAGATGTATCAGCTGGGTAAATGCTTATGAAATAGCTGCAAAGAAATTCTGCACCTTTCTCTAACTCCAGTACTTACCAACAGTCCAAGTGGGGTTAAATGTCAGCACTGTTATCACTGGATGATATTTGCAGTGTGACCCACCCATTTCTGCAGGAAGGGGAACATATATACAAATGCATATACATATTTATGTTAAACAGCAGCCTCAAGATATAGGAGCCAAATTTTACCTTCATTGTGCTGGGAAACCTGTCAGTCTATATAAGTGTTGTCTCAATTAGAAATGAACCTGGTGGGAATTTAGCCAGCATCGAAGGGAGTCTTTGGTTCTTGCCGTCAAGCCAGAGCTTCAGGAATACACACAGAGTCCGAGATGTTTATTGCACCCTTGAAACACAGTAACACCAAGATTGGTACTTCCTAACTAAATACGTTCTGCTTATTCTATATGTCAAAGAAATTTAGCTTTCTGCCTGTTAGCAAAATCCGTAGACTGTCTGAGGGTGAAGATTTCTTGCCATGTCAGAAGAAAAAGGCTCACCAGGAGACATCACTGAAGGCCAGTCTCATGGAAACCACTGTAGATATCTAAAGTTCTGGAAGTGGCAGCATGAGGACTGGGAAAATCTAGAATAAACCCAATGGAACTGGAGGAGCATGATTATGACTCCATCTGGGATCACGTTGCTTTGTTCTCAGTCTCTGTGGCTAGAAAAAGTGCTAAGAAATGAGGTGAGGCTGAGTTTTGACAGTGGCAGTGTTTGACCCTCCACACATGGGGAATTAGTTCCCAAGTGTAAATGCAGGCTGACGGCCCTGCTTTTCAAACAAGGGGAAACTTTTCTGGGTGTTGCTGTTCATAAGATACTCATTTCCACCTATTTTAGCGTATTTTCCTTCCTCCCAAAATTAATAGAAATAGAAAGCATCTTGTCTGTCATTTACAATAAAATAAGACTGGATCTACTGGATATCCGTATAGTGCATTTGACACTATCCTACACAATGTCCTTGTGTCTAAATTGGAGAAACACGGATTTGACAGATGGACCACTCGGTGGATAAGGAATTGGCTGGATGGTCATACTCAAAGAGTTGCAGTCAATGGCTCAATGTCCAAGTAGAGACCAGTGACGAGTGACGTTCCTCAGGGGTCGGTATTGAGACCGGCACTGTTTAAAATCTTTGTCAGTGACATGGACAGCGGGATCGAGTGCACCCTCAGCAAGTTTTCCAACAACACCAAGCCATGTGGTGGGGTCGACATGCTGGAGGGAAGGGATGCCATCCAGAGGGACCTTGACAGGCTGGAGAGGTGGGCCCGTGCAAACCGCATGAAGTTCAACAAGGCCAAGTGCAAGGTCCTACACATGGGTCGGGGCAATCCCAAGTACAACTATAGGCTGGGCAAGGAATGGATTGAGAGCAGCCCTGAGGAGAAGGATTTGGGGGTATTGATTGATGAGAAGCTCAACATGAGCCATCAATGTGCACTTTAAGCCCAGAAAGCCACCTGTGTCCTGGGCTGCACCACAAGAAATGTGACCAGCAGGTCGAGGGAGGTGATCCAGCCCCTCTACTCCACTCTTGTGAGACCCCACCTGGAGTACTGTGTTCAGCAATGGGGCCCCCAACATAAGAAGGACATGGAGCTGTTGGAGTGAGTCCAGAGGAAGCCACAAAGATTATCAGAGGGCTGGAGCACCTCTCCTATGAGGACAGGCTGAGAGAGTTGGGACTGTTCAGCCTGGAGAAGAGAAGGCTCCGGGGAGACCTTAAAGCAGCCTGCCAGTACCTGAAGGGGCCTGCAGGAAAGCTGGAGAGGGGCTGTTTACAAGGGCATGGAGTGATAGGACGATGGGTAACAATTTTAAACTAAAAGAGGGTAGATTTAGACTAGATATAAGGAAGACATACTTCCCTGTGAGGGTGGTGAGGCACTGGCACAGGTTGCCCAGAGAAGCTGTGGATGCCCCATCCCTGGAAGTGTTCAAGGCCAGGTTGGATGGGGCTCTGGGCAACCTGGTCTAGTGGAGGGTGTCCCTGCCCATGGCAGGGGGGTTGGAACTAGATGATCTTTAAGGTCCCTTCCAACCCAAACCATTCTATGATTTAGTGTCCTGTCCCCAAAGATGGTCAGTGGTGGGCACTGAAGGAAGAGCGTAATAAGAAGCTATAACAGTGCTTCAGATTAGGGACGTTCAGAGACAGAGGTGATAACTTTATGCTTGCTAGCCCTTGGAAGACTCATATTATTGAGCTATGTAACTCTTGTTTTGAACTTCTGAAAACCCTTTGGAGTCCATAAAATCATTTGATAGACTTAAATTTAGGCACCTGTGCAGACAAGGTGGAAGCTTTTAAACAGTGTTTACAGACACAAAATAACAGACAGCGGCAAGACCTGAAGAAAGCAGTATGTAACCCGAATGACAGCAACCCTAGGTGGAAGAGAGTGTCTCTGTTATTTCCTCTTGCATTGTTGCCATAAATTATGTTTCCATAAACATCCGCTGTCATTTTTATATTTTACCCATATGTTTAGGTATAAAGAACCACCAGTATCCTGCTCTCTGAAAACATTTGCTCATATTGGGCTTTGACTTTTTCAAAGGTAGGATTTGTCTTCAGCCTGCAGTGATAAACATGTCAGGAGCAATGCCATTTACCCTAAAAATCCTGGTGTACAGTTTCCTTTTAGGAGAAACAGACGGTAGTCAGAAGTCTGCTGTGGTTGCACTGTGGAAAATGAAGTGTGAAAGCACCGAAGCCTTTCAAGATTCAATCCAGTGTAAATGAAATCAGCATCTGGTCCATTTCCTTTAAGCTTTCACATATGGTCATAATGTACACATGAAAACGCCTTTTTCAGAAAAACCTTTAAGTGGTGAAAGCACTGGCTACTTCTTAAGTTGTGTTGGAGAGTGGATCACAGTTTAAGAGGAGAACCGTTGCATGTGGATATCTTGCTTTGTCTCAGATGCAATAAAAAAAGCTCATTTGGTTCTAATAAGAGGTTTCACTCTGCCACCTGCCACATTTATGCTACCAAAAATGTGTGACTATGTCATCCAAATACACAACTGTTATTTCCCTCTGACTTCCAGTGCGTTTTACTCAGTGTGACAGCACCGTGAGAATAAAGAATGCCATACACTGCCATTGGCACTTCCCGCAGTGTTTTAAATCACTCTGAATCGATCCTCATATCCTCTTCGCTCCTCCACCCCCATGCCATATCAAATTATATCTTTCAGAGATCTAATTTTCTGCTACTATGAAATAATTGGAGTTGGAAATTCCAGTCAAATGTCTCCCTGGATGTATCTTTCAAGTATGGGAATTAGTGTGTCAGATGTAGGAATACCTGTTGGAAGAAGGAAGGTCTGTGGAAGATATAAAAGAGGTTTAAGAATAAATTCCCTCCTTTTAGGGATCTCTAAGTAATTCTGAGACAAAACTGTGGAAAAGAAAGCTAGGTGAAAAATCTAACTCTAAAGACAGTCTGGTTAGGTTTCAAATACAGGGAGAAATTCAGATAAGGAACTTAGACGTATTAACTTCCTTTGTTTGCTGATGACTTTAAAATATTGAATTCCAGAGTACTGAAAGTACAGTGGGAGCCAGTTACAGTAACTGCTTAGGGTAACCTTCCTCTTAGGATTTGTGTATGAGAACAATCTGTCCAGTTCCTCAAGTTGAGGACTTTCCATACCACACACATGAATGTAACAGATGTGAGGTATTTAGAGAGCAACTGGTACACAAGCATGCTATGCTAAAATCAGCTCATTTCCCCATTAATTAAAATACTCTTTGCTTTCAGCAAAATAATACTAAAAAAAGCATGCAATTCTTTCCAGTGTTTGTTAGGAAATTCAATAAATTTCTAGTGCTTGCAGTAAATTTCAGTAAAGTGACCCGGGGTCAGTATACAGAAGTGACAAATGTCCTAGTTCTCAGGAAGCAATCCATGAACAGCCCCTCTTATAGTATTGGGCTGTGATATTTATGATATTGTCTTATGCAGTAGTGTGACAGTCTTATTGTTGGATCACTGTCATATCCATTCTCAGTGCCCCTTGATCTTGCTGTTTTCTTTGCTTTTCATTTTTCAGCTATGAATTACTAAGTTCTTCAGCAAGAAAAAAAAAAAAAAGTCACATTATTGTCATTTTACTGGTGGGAAAATTGAGACCTGACTGTCACGTGTAGTAAGGCAATGGCAAAACTGGGATTAGACTGTCTCTTGGTTTACTTTGGCGTTTTTGGATCATGTTGCCCTTTTTACTGGACGCTCTTTATGGTCACATTGGGCTAACTTGTGAATCCTTTTTTTTTTTTTTTTTTTTTTACACAGAGACAAGTTTCTCATGGAGGGGAGTTTCTCAGGGGGAGTATACAGCATATGCCAGCGTGACAATGGGCTTACAGCTCAATCGGGCTTTGTTCTTTGGAAGCTGCAGTTGGGGCTGTCTATGGGGAATTCAATCATACCAATGAGCTTAGGCTTCTGAGTTATGGTCTACATGATTCACAAAGCTTTAATGAGACATTTTGACGCCCAGGAAGCTGTAATGTTATTGCATGCCTTTCCTCAAGCATCAATATAACGAATATCTAGTACATAGAATAAAACAAGGAAAGAAAGCAGACTTTCTCTTGCTGCGTCAAGTAGCTATTTAAAATCAGTCTATTTTTCCTCTAAGTGCTTCTATTCCTTTGAAACAGGAAGGAAGCAATCCCTTTCTTCACAGGACTCAAACTGAGTGAGAGAGTGTTACGAGACATGCTGATCAGCTGACGTCCTTCACTCCAGATACAGACACATCCTGCTGGTGCTATATGTACCACTAATAAAACACTTTGGGGTTTTTCGTACCAGAGACTGTACTGATAGAGGAGTGCTGAAGCACGTGTGCAGCGTCAAGCACGTGAGAGGCTCCAGCGAAACCCCCAGGGCTGCTGAAAGCCGTCGATCTCAATGAGACACTCAAGTGCTCGCTGCTGGCATGAGCGTGACTATCTCAGGGACATGGAGCTGGAAGGAGTCACGTTGGTCAATTGGTCTCACTCCCTGCTATCACCAGCTACTACCTCATGTAGCAGTTATTCCTTTCGTAACCTGGTCCAAATCTGCAGTAAGGGGCCTTGAGGGATACTTCATGCAACTTCTTTAGCAAAGTTGTTGCTATAGACCAGAACCTTATTACTCTGATGTTTAAGATTTATTTTTGTTAAAATCTACAACCTATATTTATTTATGACCAGTTTATCCTCATTTCCTCTGGCTATTTATAATTCTGGTCTTCAGAGCCCTTTGATGCTTCCTGCAGAATACAACCAGTGTTCATTTGTATTAGTGACACTTCCCAACTCTGTGTCATCTGCACGTGTTGTTGCAGAGTGCTGGGGTTTTGCCAAGGCTGCCGAAGGGTATATGAAGTGGGGTGAGCTCTGACACTTTTTCTTGAGGAACTTCATGAGTAACTTTCTACCACAAGTTCTTTACTTATCAGACTATTTTTTCTTTTAAAAACACCTATATTTCCCAGCTGAGCTAATCAATTTCCATGTGGCAACTTAATAAGTACTTAACTGGACCCCGACGAAGAGGCATTAATGTAGTACGCAATTCAGCTATGTTATTAAAAAAAAGTACAATATTAGAGTGGAATAGCAGCTCTTTACCAAAGTTATTTTGTCTTTTGCAGCACACTCCATTTTCATTGGAAACTTAAGTTTTTCCCTCCCTAACTAAAAATTTGGTTTGAAGCCTTACAAACAGATGAAATAAGACCAATAGGCTTGTAATTTGCTTAGATGTCTTGTGTTCCTCCTCTTCTGTACTGTGACAATATATAGTATTTCCCACTCTTTTGGTAAAGTCCTGCATCATCCCAGATTTAGTAACTTCATTAGAAATGATTCTTGGAAAAGCTGTACTTCTGTACAACAGTTGCTTTGGAATAAGACTTCTCTGTTATTTTTGAGGCACCACTTCTCCTCAGGATTGAGTGTTAGCCTAGGAAAAAAATTGGATAGAGAAAGATAGATACAGAAATATGAGGAAAATACTAGCTTGTAACCAGTATTGTTAATTCATGACAGATGGCAACTGAAATGAAACTCTTAGAAATTAGTCCAGCTATTATTTATATATACATATAATGGCATATATAGCATCCAGATATCAATTTATGTATGTAAATAATCTTTTTTTTTTTTTTTTTCCCAAAACTCACCGTTCCCTTTTCATTTTTTTTCTTATAGTAAAAAGGCATGTTTGGAGGAAGGAAAAATGTTACTTTTAGAAATTATTCTACTCCTGATCTGAAAAGGACCTTTGTGGTTTTTAATGTTTTGTTTTAATCAGAAATCATTTTCCAGCTACCGTTTAAAGTGATACCTTATCTGTCTTACACTTATGTACTACTTAATTTTGTACTCCTGGGAGGTTTTCTTTCACTTTGCTAGCAGAGAACTTATTAACTTGCACTTATTAGGAGTTTTTAATTTATTTCCTGTTACTAAATTTAAGAAAATATGTATAGAATTTTTTAAAAGTAATGGTAAGTTTTGTTTTTTTTTTTTTTTTTTTTTTAATTGAGCTATAGAAGATAAAATCAAGAAATCATGACAGCAATTGACCTTTGAAATTTTGATACAGGTATTTTGCAAGCAAAATAAACTGAAGATTAAGAGAAAAAATAATCCTGTTTAAGTATATAGTTCATTTATTTCAACTAGTTACATTCTTGCCTTAAATTCAGTAATCCCACCTAGCTATTCTAAGATTTCTCCAGATATTTCAGATACAGACGCAACTATAAAATATATTATATACATAATCTGTGCTGTTTGTAACATGGAATGATTATAATTTTACATGTCAGTGGTGTTGTCACCATTATTATGTATTAGTTTTTTGTTGTTTTTTTATTTTATTTTTCTTTCTTTGAGGTTTTACTTTTTGAGGAATTTACGAAAAAGACTTTGTTAAATAAGATGTTACCATTGTGAATTCACCATGTGAACTGAAAAATCTATGCAACAAAATGACCAATTTCAAAGCATCAAACCATCTACAAGCTCAAAGATTTTAAATATAACAGAAACTACTGGAACAGCTAGCCTGACTTTTTGCATGCTATGAAACTAAAAGTAACTTGTCTGAATAAAATATAATACTAAGACTTAATTTCACCCCCTACAGAAAAGCCAACACAGATGCATGTAAATAAGCTTATGCATGTAAAAATTCAGTGAGACTATTTCTCATGTGTAAAGTTACTTGTGTGTCAGTGTTTGAGGGAACCAGACCTGTGGTACTGTTACACAGCATGGGACCTAATAAAAAAATTAAGTTTATGCTTTTTGCTCAGCACATTGGCTCATTATTTATTATGCAATTTTCTTGACCTATTACAATTTAGAACTGACAGTTTCTGGGAACCTCTCATTTCTCTTATGGAAAGCAAATACATATCACTTTAACTCCCTCCATATATAATTATAAATTGATTTTAAAGTTGGATCACTTAGCTTCACTTTTCATTGTCTAATGTGGCCTTGTAAAATGCTAAATACTGAGGCTGTTGAGTAGCCAGAAAGTAAAACAATTGATTTTTCTATAACTGACTGCGGTCAATTATCATAGAAAAGGGGATGTGTATATCTCAGCCTGACTGGTGCAGCTTGTATGACAAATACTATTGCCCATGAAGGAACCTGTACAACAGTTGCACGTAGAGTCAAGTCCATTAACACGTGTGATGTTTTCAAGCAGATGTCTTTGAATGTAACTGGCCCTCCCAACAGAGGGACATCTTGTCTACCTAATTGGATGCTTAAGCTTTGGCCAAAAATATCCAAAAACCCTCAAAGACCTCTAGCCTTCTCTGTTATTGATACAGGGATCTTGGGCAGAAATGGGCATAAAGTTTCTATAGAAGAGAGCTGAAGATCAGATCTCAGCTTAAGTGTCCTTGACCAAATGTATTTGGAGATCCATGATCTTATATTTCTCCAGCTGTTCCTTTTCATCAGCTTTTCTTCATCAGCACCTCTTAAGCCCCAGGCTCTCCATCTCCTTAACCAGCGGCGCTCAGGCTAGACCAGTGCTACAAGAGAGACCCATCCCACTCTGCCCAGGCCGAGGCCAGATGAGTTCACTGATGCTACCTTCAGCTCCTCCCGATGGCTTTGCAATGTTCCCAATACTTTCCTCTGTAGCTTCTGGCATTGTATACTGTGTAATCCAGACACACTGGCATGGCTGATTTCAGATTGTGTTCTTGTACCTGGATGCTATCATGACGTCATTCTGAGAAAATGCTCTGGGAAAGTAAATGTGTGTTCCAGTGCTGAGATGTTGTTATACTGCCTTATCTCTGACTTAAAGTAAATATTGCTGTAAAGGGTTAAGGTTTAAATAACTTAAAATACATTATCTTTACTAAGAACTTCTAATCAGAAAGGTAACTGTAAATTAACTTGAGAGGAAATTAATTTCCTTGAGAAAAGCCAATACATCTATTTTCACTGGGAAGAGAAGAAGTGAAATAGAAAGACGGTTTCCAGGTTGAGAGGAACGCTGGCTGTAGATTTTGGACCGTGATACAGCTATTCGACATAGGGCACTCCCTCTTTAACAATGTGGGACTAAGCCTGTGTATGTGGCAAGCCACATCCTACAAGGTGCCAACAGCTGGGTGAGGGAAAGGGAATATTTCAGCAGTTAACTCCTCTTGCATGTTGCTGAGTTGTGCATCCTTCCTTGATGATGATTTTTTTTAAATGCATATTATAATAATTCTTTATTCCTGTATATTTCACTATTTAAGATTTTATAAAATGTGATTTGGGAGTCAATATTACTCTAAAGCATCTGTGACTACTACCTGCTTCTGGGACTTGAGGCAATTTCCTCACCAATATTTACTACAAATGAGTACGATTTGTTGTTGTTATCATTAGTCATGAGAAATATCTATAGTTTTGTCTTGTTAGAATAAGAAGGAAAAAAAGATCCATGTTTAGCGTGGTGATTCTGGAAGACTTTGTATTTAGCTTCTGTTTTTAATTTAATAGACTCAAACATATATTCAATAATATCCAATTTTGACTGTTTAATTAAAATCGATGAGCCAGAATCTGAGCTGTCGTTTGTTGATATGTCTTCACTAACATAATTGAGGTTACAGTAACTGATAGTAATTTGTCAACTGGCTCCATCTACAACAAAACCTAGTTTACAGAATTCTGTAGTGCGGATGAAAGAAGAAAGAGAAACAGTAATAATATACGTGACCAATTATCTAAGGTACATGACTCTCCTCTAAATGTCTATGTTATTTTCTCAGTAAACTCAGTGAAGATAGGTGGCATTTTTAAACCATGTGCCATTGCTTTCTGTCGAACGTACTTTTTGTTATACAGATTTCCCTTAAGCTGCCTTTAGTTTTTTGAATAAAACTTCTTTTCATTTGAAAATTGGCAGTAACAGCTAAGGGGTTTTTTTTATAGCAGCTTTGCCAAGTTCACTGGACCAAATTCATCACAATTGTAATTCGCCTTGTTTGGCACTCAGTTTTGTTTCAAGATGATTTGGCTCATCATATCTTTGAGGAAAACACACAATTCGTAATGGTGACAAGGTGTGCTAGCCAGGTCAAATAAGTACTTTTTAAAAGTACATATAGCCAATAAAGAAATGAACAAAGAACGGAGGTTTTGATTTAAAACCTCTTCACTTTTTGTAATGGAACCCTGTATTCAAAGTTATGTTCATTTCAATTTACATGCAAATTCCTTCAACATGCATAAATCCATTTTAACTGTTCGTTCAAAGAAATAATTAAACTACAGTCACAGGACAGTTTATAATAATCATAATCTTTGTCTTATTTTGACTATGTTACAGATTTATTGGCCTGCAGCAAAAGAAAAGGTAGAATTATGCAAATTAGCTGGGAAAGATGCCCATGTAAGTATGGTATATATTTTATTATTGCTGAGAATATTGTATATCTGTGTGTTTGTTTCTAAATGCACAAAATGGGTTAGTAATCTGTTGTTACACTTTTTTTCCTGAGCTAATGAACTAAGTGCATTTTCTTCATTTAAAAAAATGTTACACTTCGAATGTTTTTCTTTAAATATTAATTCTTCAAGAAAAATATTCAGTATTGCAAGCAGCAATCATGCTAAGCCATCCATGTATGTAATAAATGTAGTTGAGAGATGAATGGACTCTCCTCTGAAATGTATCCCTGGCAATACTCCCCTGAAATCTTTTCTTTCCCATCAAATTGCTTCTTTTTTCTTGGGAATATCCTGAATTTAACTTCATTATAATTCATTAATGAAACAGAGTAGCAGAGCAGAGTACAAATTAACTTAATTTGCAGACAGCTGCAGTTAAGGTTAAAACAAAATCTCAGACTCATTAGCTTTTCTCTGGAACCACAGATCCTTAGGAAGTCTCTTTAGGAAGTGTATTTAAAGTGCATTCATATATACAGTAAAACTTTCATATCTCTTTTGCATAGCACAGATTACATCATGTGTCTAGAGCCCACTATAAATGTAAACATTTCCCGGCTGTATAATAAAATTTCTTCCTTTTCTCTCCACAAATCTTGCGGTTTCTATCCAGCTTGTCTGTTACCAAGGTGGAACTCCAGCTCAAAACACTCTCGCAGCTCTCTGCCTGAGGAATTTCAACTTTTTATCCTAACTTATTGCTAACCTTATCTTTACAGCAGACAAAAACTAAACAACACCTCTGCCGAGCACTGGGAAAATTCTGATACTGGTCTATATGGAGGGTTTGTGCTAATCTATTTCTACGCAAAGACAAAAGGAAAGGGACCAGAGAGGGGAATAATTGTTTTGAACATGCAGCTTGCCTCTCACTTAGGTGTAGGGTGGTAGCTTGAAAGTATGAATACCTCTTGTGTATTCCCTCCTTCGTACCTTGTTATATGTATATGTATTTAATTTGGGGGAAGGTTGCAGCAAGCCTTTCCTCCCACCCCATGTAGGAGCACCCTTGCAGCGTGCAGCAGCTGCCCGTGCCACTTACCAGCAAGGACCAAGCCCAGCTAGAGCCAGTACTGACCCAAGCATCCCATAGGACTCAGAAATACCCAAATAAAAATGACCAGTAGGATGTGGCTGGTGGAAAGAAAGTCCACACATGCACAGAACATGCTGTTAGAAGCCCTTCAGTCTGCCCCCATGATTTCTATCGTGTAATCTTTGGTGCTAAAGGCTACGCAGGACCCTGAATTGGGTGCAAAGGCAGGAGGACTCGTAGCCAGACTAACCCAGTGGCTCTCCAACCTCTGCCCCGTTGTTGACAGGGATTGCTTGGTACAACACAGGCTGAGCAGATATCCTCCAAACTGTACTGCTACCACAGAACTTCTCATGGCTGTAAGCACTATAGCAGAATTAGGCCTGCAAGTGTGATTAATGAACTGCCTAGTAGATAGCCACTGCAAAATTGTAGCTGTCACAACTTTGAAATATGTAGAAAACAGTCTCTGCTACAGCAGTTTTGAGCTTAAATACACCGATACTATGGCTATAACCTACCACAATGTATAATATGAAAGATCAGAATAAACATGAAAATTAACTTTTCTCTTTCTTTTCCCAATAGACAGAATGTGCCAATTTTATCAGGGTTCTTCAGCCCTACAACAGAACTCATGTTTATGTCTGTGGCACAGGAGCGTTTCACCCTCTCTGTGGATACATTGAACTCGGAACTCACAAAGAGGTAATTTAATTTCCTCACTACTCTGACATGTCAAGGAATAACCCTCATCTTGTTTAGCATTCATCATAGATTGGAAAATACCATGTGAGTGTGTAAAAAATGAACTGACAACAGCTTGCGTAAATAACAGGATAAATGGTGGATTTTGCACGTCAGACGGGAACTTGTGTTCTCACATTTGATATGCGCGTATCACTTTTGAACAAAGCACTTTCCTCAGTAAGGCTTAAAACACAAAGTTCTTCAGGATGACACTTTCACATGATTAACTAAGTGAAGGGAACATTTAACCCAGATGTCTGTCTTTCTAGTAAGTCATTTCCGCACATACTTTCTGCTTACGTACGCACACACGCATGCAGAGTTCAGGATGACACTCATAGTTCTATTTTTTAATGTACATATACCCTTGGTCCGCAGAGATGGTTTCCCGTTCCTTGTACATGACAGTAATACAGAGATTGTAAAGGGTCTCTGAGTCCGAGTCCAAGGACAGCATCTCAGGGCTCTGCGGATGGTTTGCAGCCCTGTCGCTAAGTAGATGTTGGGTATCCCCTGTCACTAGTGGCGTATTCCTGAACTGAAGTTAGCAGCTGATTGGTCTTCATTTGCTGGTGACAAAGAAATCTCTACCCTAAGTGGTAAATGTTTGAGACCTAACTCCCACAACAGAAGCATTTTGGTGTTGTGTCAAGCAGCCACTTAGTGCACAAGTCTCTTTTTAACTCCTATATGTATAACACCTTGGCTATATTTATAACACTGGCTCTGTTCTCAGACAGTGTCGAGATGTGACCTGTCTGGCTGCTTGCCTGCAGTGCGGACTTCCTATGCTGCTATAGAAATAGCTTTCTCCTTTCTTTGGGTCTCAGTGAAATTCTAGAATATAAGAAATGCGGTCTAATGAAATATTATTAAATGATAACCTGAAATATGTACACACTGGAGTTATGCTGACGTACGGAATCAAGGGCAGATGCTCACAGAAAAAAAAAAGTTATTAATGCTTGCCCAGGCTGAGACCCATCATTATATTCTACAAATCTGCCTGAAATCTGCACGGTGGTGTTCTTTCCCTAATAAGCCATTAATGCTCCTGGTATTGTTTGGTATATGCTGTATAATTGGGCTTGCAATGAAATAATTTTGTAGGCTTCTTTACTTCGCTACATTAAATAGTTCAGTTGAAGAAACTGAAATTTTAGATCCCGTGTATCGTGCTGATTCCTTAGCCTGAATGATCAAATACACAGCTGAATTGAACAGAACAGCTCTCAGCAAGAGTGTAAGTAAGGCTCTCGTTTACCTCTGGGTCATTAGCGAGATGCCTTATTCACTCTACCATTGCACCTTTAACTACTTCGTTTGTAAAGGTTGTTTTCATCAGACATTATGAAATTATGGGTTTGGTCTGATTGTTCAGTCCAGCAGCCAGTCTAGACAAGGGGTCTGTCTCAATTAGACGAGACCAATTACCTTATGAGAGGAAATGGAAGAAGAATCCCAGTATTGTATTTCCTAATCCCCTCACTGTCTCCCAGTCCTGCCTCTCCTGCATTCCTCCCCGCTGCTCAGTTGCAGTGGTAGGTTGGACGGTGTTCAAGCACTACTCATGCCTCTTCTGGTGGTGTGTCTCCTCTACATCCTACTGAATTAACAGCTTTGAACGGCATCAGGCATATTTTCCCTTTCCTTCTTGGACCCCAAACACCCTACAGCCACTGTCCTTGCACTGCCTCTCCAGATAAATGTGACAAGACAGGAGGGTGCTGAGGACAGACCCATTGACGTGAATTTGACAGGCAGCTGAAAATGTCTCCTTGTTGTAGGAACTGAAGCCAGGAGTCCTACGTGGTACTTCAAAGCACTTTTATTGCAGATCTGTTCTTTTAGTCTTTTTTCCCCCCCTCTCCCTTTCTTTTTTTTTTTTTTTTTTTTTTTTCTCTCTGGGTTATAAGAATGGATAATGGATGCTTGGGAATTAGCAACCTCTACAGGAAGCTGTGGGATGCTTGGGAGAGCCAGGGCCTGACATAGTCTCACGGAGGCTGTGAAACCAGGCGGTGCTCTGCTGACCTCTGAAAGCTGCTGGTGGATCTGCCCAGTGGTCTGCTGGCCAGTGCCAGTGCTGTGAAAACAGAGGGGAAAACAGTGTGGATCAGGTGACTCAAACCCACAGCAGACACTGCTTTTGAAGCAGTACAAATCCCCTACGGGATCACACAATTAAAGGGGATTAAAGTCCGAGTCTTGCTATTGCTGAAGTCACTGCCAAGACTTGTCTTGGCTGGCGAAGAAGAGGCTTGGCGTGGTTGGTGCTGTTAGCCACAGCTCTCCAAGGGATGCTCTTTTCTTTGAAAGCTTTGTCCGAAGTGAAAGCAGGAGGTTAATTCTGTGTGAATGCCTGGTAGTGTACATTAGTTTGTCTGGGTGAAGTCTGAAATATTTGGTGGTGATCTATAAAGCCCTTGGTCCCTTGAGTACTGCTGGACTTGCAGACAGCCTCTTTGTGTGTGATACTGTGAGGGTCCTCTGAGCAGCTCCGGATTGCATGTCTTAGAAGAAAGAAGAATGGGACAATAACATAGCATTGTCAGCATAAAAAAAAAAAAAATTACTTAATTTTTAATTTAGTTTTGTCCTTGGTGTGCTCTGAGCCACTTCAGTAGCCTGGGAATTTGGCTTACCTGATATCCCACAGGTTTGAGAAGATACAAGGCGTTGCTGTTTGATGATTAAATTCTGCTTTGTATCAGCTAGGATTGCTGGAAGAAATTGAATTTATGTTCACAGATTGATTTTTCTTTTCTCTTAAGTAGCTTAATTATTCAATATCCTGGGCTTTTGTCTTCTGCCTAGAGAGTTTAGGAGACACCTCAATGAAATAGAAAGGCTCAGTCATTTATAATCTGATGTACATTAAGGATGAATTGAATTAATGTGTTGTGAAGTCTAAGCCTATGTGGCCATCTTTGGGCATACTTAACTGTCATTTGTACTCTTCAGTGCTCTTGAAATGCAGAGATATAGAAACAAATAATTAAAATCACCCTTTATTAAGTAATTGTTTAAATCATAGAGGTGTTTTGATTTTTTTAAACTAGTTTCAGATGTTATGTCTACAATAGACATTAAATCCACAATGATTTGATTCCTGAACACTAGTGGGATTTTAAATATCACTCTAGGGAGGAGAGAATGTTAACAGCACTTCTGTAGGCAAATTCCCTTCTGTAACAGCAGCAGAATTCTGAAAATCAAGTCTCTATACCTGCAAAGACTTCACTTTACTCCTCTGAGCAATCAATTTACCTTCAGAAGGAATTACTATGGGTTTCAGGTTAGGCATGCTTTTGGGAAACTAGTGAAAGGAACAAGTAAAAGCATATCAAATTGATGCTTACAACAACTGAGTTGTTGATTGCCCACTGAAAATATCAGGAATAGTTTTTAAATAATTTCTTTTCTTTATCTTCCTCTACGCCCTTGTTCTGTGACCCAGGAATTAATCACACTGTATTTGGGAACTACAAGGAAGGATCTATTCTGATATCTCTTGCATCATTAGCCTTGTTAAAAAAAAAAAAAGCCAAGAGAGAGCATATGCTGCTTTCATTTACAGGGGGCTGAACTGTGTCTGCTGCAAACATTATTCAGCAGTCCCTGGAGAAATTTAAGAGTCAGCCAGAATCCCTTCGGAGTCTCCCGTTGCAACACAGTCTATCAGCACTTTCCCGAATAGAAGCCAGTGCCTTTTAAGTACAATCCAGCTTTTAATTTGAGTGGAAATGAACAATGCGTCTTTTTTCTGAATTTTTTTTTTTTTTTTTTAGATTTGTTTGTCACTATAGAGTGAACAGGATATCTTAAAACAATGAGTAAAAATCCAGATACAAACCAGAGACACAGACTGTAAACATCAATGCTGAGACGACAGCTGCGGGATCAACACACCTTCACTTCATGCGTTAGCAGAATAGTTTGTCTAAGTGAGTTTTTCCCTGCAGCCACACCAGGATAACGAATATGTGTTTATTCTCAGGAAACGGTATTCCGGCTGGATACTCAGAACTTGGAGTCTGGCAGGTTGAAATGCCCTTTTGATCCTCAGCAGCCATTTGCTTCAGTGATGGCAGGTAAGAAACCATCAGAGCCAGGCGCGCCCCTCAGGTGTGCGACGGCTTCGTAATGCGGGCTCTGGGGTGGAGGCTCGGCAGATGCCATCGCTGGAGCTCCTCTGGCCTTAGCCGTGTGGCCCATGCTGGTTTGTGCCCTCGGAACCGAGGGAGCCTTCAGTCTGCAGACACCAGAGAGCTGGAAATGCAGCAACACAAACAGAGACATCTGAGCGGCTGTGAGGCCTCTGCCAGTTGAGCAGGAAGGCGGTTTCATCCTCACCCCGTCATTTCTCCTTTAAGACAACAAAAGAAACACACGGACAGACAATGTTTGAAGCGCTTCTGGGCCTCTTTCTGCAATTATCAATATGTACTGCCCTTTGAAGTCTGCTGACATCCACGATTTCCATAAATACATTTTTGAGGTTTCTATTTACTCGAGTAGCCACTTCTGAAGCTGGAAGCCTAGGAACAAGATAGCGCAATCTGCCTGCTGCGTGCATCGCAGCGCTGTGTGGTCTGACATTTGGTGCCGAGGAATGTCAGCTTGACCTCCGGATTTCAAATCACTATAAGAGCTACTTTTGTCATGGTTTGGTTCATAGCTTTGGACAATTTTCATTTAACTTGTCCGTCAAGCATATGAATACCAGATAAGAGTGAAGCACCATGACGTTTTCTTTTACAGCCAAAGAGCAGTGGTGACAATGCTTTGAAGTATCGGTCACTCTGTGTTATAAAAAGAATATGACTAATGTTCAGTCTTTATTCTCAGATAATAAGATAGATGATTTGTGATTCTGACCCAACAGATGGGGCAGGACTTCCTTTATTAAAAACAATAGATTAAAGCCAGTACTTATTCTTCTCAGAGATCCCTAGTACTGTTAAATGACCGTGAAGTCTATTTTTAAAATGGGATTCTAGAAACTAACTTTTTTTTTTTTTTTTTAAATGCAATAGAACTCCATGATTTATTATAGTATTGGCTAATTTCAGTAGCACTCCAGTGCATTGACTGCTCTATCAAATATTGTGAAATGAAGAAGCTGCCATGTTTTAGCTAACTAAAACATGAACTTTGGTACGTAAGCATTTTCAGGCTAGATAAAATTAATGGTCATGGTATTCTAGTATCCCTTCGCTGACCATGCCTGGTGTCAAGTGCTTTGCAGTAATGTACAAGGAGCATTGTAAAGAGTTACAGGACCGACCAGAGAATGCGTTCTTGGCCTATCTTTTGATGATTACTTTATTCCCAAAAGTACTAGAAGAGCAATATAGCTCATGGATAAGATAGTGCCCTGGGCCTCAGGGAGCTGAGTTCCTGTCTCTGCCACTGACGAGGGGAGTAACCTTTGGCATGTCACTTCTCGCTGCCTAATTTTATGTATCTGCAAAATGTCGATAAAGATTACTTCTATCCTTCAGAAAGCACTTTGTAATCAGTAATACACGTATGAGCTAAATAATATTTAATTCTATTTTCACTCATGTATGTAGATTAACACAGCTGAGTAATTTTCATTCTTCGTAGAAATGCATGTCTCTTTGAATTCTACCCAGCATTTCACCCCGAGTAAATCCCACAGATAAATTTGAAAAGCTATTCTTTTTGAGTAACAAATCACCTGCTTGTCATCCATCTTCTATTACAAATTACTGCTCACCAAAATTGTTCTGGACGTAACTAGAACTTGGAATGAGAGATACCAAAAGCCGAGAGAAGCGCTGAAAACGCCTTGTCAGCAGAGCCTAAGCAAGGGTGGAGAATTGCTGTTAGCCCTTCAGATATATCGATCGCTGAGTGCCTGTCAGTTAGCGAGCACCAATTACCCTGCCCATTCCTCATTGTGACAAATACCTTTCAGAATGCACTATTGTTTCTTTACAAAGGCGACATGCTGTCTGAAAGATTTGCTTTCCAATACTGTCATGGAAATAAAACATAAGTAACAATAATAATGAGGTGAAAAGAAAGCTGATAGATCTTTTTTTTGGCCAGAAAAAATGCGTGTGGATCATGGGTTGTGTGTTTTGTTTTGACGGTTTTTTCCCCCTTGATCTTATTTTTTAAGTGCATTTACATCTTTTGCAAATGAAAACACAAACATCTATGTTGAATGGTATTTATTCTGCATTCACTCTCAACAAAGGACTTCTCTCTAAAAGATCTTGTGAAATGTTTCCACACAGAGTATCAGAAAACCTGGAGAAGGAACTCCTGGAAGGGTATTTTCGTATAGCTTTTTATAAGATTATTGTTTATGAACATGAACCTTTTTTTTTTTTTTTTTACAAACTCTAGGGATTTATTGTTGTGAGTCATTAAACTAAACCCAAACTCATTCAACCAATAAAGCTATCTTATTTTGCAGAAAAAAGAAAATGCACTACGCAGTAAAAAAAAAATCCACAAAAAACCCCAAACAAACAAACAAACAAAAAAACCCCCATGGTGATACTATTTCTTTGCTTCTTTTTAGAAAAGTACTGAGATGTGAAGAAAACTAGAAAATATTGTGCAGGTCTTAAGGTTGTGAAGTTTTGCGTTGCACACAAAGCTGGCAGAAGCCTAAATGGTAACTGCACTTGCAGCAAGCACGCTGTATTGTATTAGAGGTACCATTTCCTTGTGAGACAAATTCTGGCTGCCTTATTCAAGCAAGATGTCTCATTTATTTCAGTGGGACCACTCGCTATGTTAAAATGATCACGATTTGGGTCTGCAGCCATATTCCTACCATTAACACGTTACACCGTTGAGCAGAATTCCCATAGTACCTAAATTCCTCTTCGTGAATGAAGTGTTGGATGGAGATCCGTACAGCAGGAAAGGTCCAAGCTGCAAAGTTCCCGTCGTGAAGCATCCATCACGTTTACTAGCTCAAGCCCAGGAGCAGCAAAGCCGTCGGGGCCGTAGCAAATCTGGGACACGAAAGCTAGCTTGAATGGATAGATGGCCATGTCCTCGCCACAGCCCCCAGGTCCATGGTCGTTGCTCACGGGGCAGGATGCTTAGATCAAATACATCTTTATACCCTTAAGACACCAGCACTCATTAAAACCTGGGGAATTTACTTTTTGGAGTGCCTAAAAGATTTGAAAATTAGATTTGGACTCCACTTCTTGGGCATATAATTACAAATATTACCTCTATTTAAATGTAAGTAACTTCACAGAACCCCAAATCCCATTAAAATATAACCCAATAATATTTTAAAACATTAAATTAGTTCATAGGCCAATTAAGCACAGGTGGTGTTCACCCAGCAAAACACAAATAGTTTTCATTTTGTTTACCCCACAGCTGTAGAAACCCTATTTCTTTTTCATTCGCAGATGAGTATCTTTATGCTGGAACAGCTTCTGATTTCCTTGGCAAAGACACTGCTCTAACACGTTCTCTGGGCCCTTCTCACGACCACCATTACATCAGAACTGACATTTCTGAACATTACTGGCTTACTGGTAAGATCCCAAACATATGCTGTTGTCATTTGCATTGTCCCTGACTCTCTGAAGTTAATAGCCCCTTTCTTATATAAATATATGTCCAGTAACTATAAATAAAGATATTCTATCATGGTATCTTTGGATTATGTAGGCTTTTTAAAAAAAGCTCAGTGGAACAAAAATGCACTTGAGAAAAGTCAGAGAGGTGAAAATGCTAATTAAGGAAAGAGTAGGAGCATAAGACCTAATCATTCTTACCGTCTTTGATCTATACATCTGTATATAGTCCTGTAATTGGAATAATATCATGACTTTAATACTTCTATTTCCAGTCTTGTTGGAATAAATTTTTTTAAACCCTTTTTTCCGATCACTTGTTAAAAGCTGTTCCTTACAGCATGTTGAAATGACAGACTAGAAATTCCATGTTT
Organism: Balearica regulorum gibbericeps; assembly: GCF_011004875.1. Taxonomy (NCBI): domain Eukaryota; kingdom Metazoa; phylum Chordata; class Aves; order Gruiformes; family Gruidae; genus Balearica; species Balearica regulorum. The sequence goes on from NC_046184.1 coordinate 9,482,375, forward strand.
TTACGTAGGAGGTATTTTATTTTTTTTAATTTTCCTTTTTTGAAGGGGAAAAATACCCTTTGTTGCTGTGAGGATCATTTTAAAACCACTAAGGGCACCCTAAAATAGCTTCCCAAGCAAAACACTGCTTTTTCTTGCCCGTTAAAAAACATTCTGAGCTAGTAAACCCTCTGAAAAAATGGCTGCATTTACACCCAGCCAGTCCCAAACCACACACAGAGTAACATGGAAAACTTCGCTCACAAACTAACCCTGCTCAATTAAAGCATCCCCCTTTTAGCCGTCAACTGTCTTTAAAGATGTGGCAACGCTGGCCCTGTTTCAGGATGCCTGTGTAACTATTATGGGCGTGTTGTAAAGCCAGGGCCTGCTGACCACAGGGTTAAGTTGTCTTCCCAGCAGACAGCTTCTGAAAGGGATAATTTTGCCTCTTAACTCTTTGAGACCTCAACAAGGGGAAATGTTCTTTTTTTTTTTTTTTTTACTCCTCTCCCTTCTTCTAAGCTGTTGCCTCAGGATTTCTCCTGGGAGATGGGGATGAAAGGAGAAGCCACAAAGTCATTTTGTCTTTCCAAATAAGAGCAGTCCTTGGGAAAGATAGAAAAATCTCATATTTGACTCTGCTGACCTATCCCACTTTCATCTTCTGTGCTCAAAACTTTGCTTTTCTCGCCTCTCCTCTCTTTTTCATCTCATTTCTACACATCCCTTGTACAATGCAGACCAGAAATGGGCTGTAAGCAATATGGACCATGATGGGTCCTTCCGGCAGGCAGCTCTCTAACTGTGCAACTGAATATCAAATTTTATCACTGGCGGCCTGCTGGTGCTCAGCATGGAAAGATGGTTGGAGTAGCCATTTTCCTTAGGGATGCTATAATACTCTAAAAAGAAAGATTTACTGCATTTTGGTCCTGAGGAGCATCTGGTGTTATCATTAGTATAGATCCACCTTGATGAGCATTACAGGGTTCAGTTCCCAGCCCAAAAGAACTTATAGCTTAAATATCCAGTTCCAAACATTTCTTTATGCTATTAATGTTTCTTCATGAGTAGTTTGAGGCAAGGGAACAGTACAAAAACAGAGGATAAACTCAAGGTTTGAGGACCGTTTATGTGTTTTAGTTTGGAGGCTGGGTCGGGGAGTGTCTGCCTTCTTTCTTTTACATTCATTCATTTTTTTATTCTGTTTTCACTTAAAGCATCTGTATTTATGAAAGTTTTCTAAGGAGAATAATATATTAATATGTCTGGGTTTGAAAAACAGTTTTAGTGTACTAGACTGTGACGTGAAAATTACCCCACACTGTATAAACACTGAAGACCCTACATATTCTTCAGGTTTACTTTGTTTCCAGCTATGTAGAAAACTACAGCCACGCTCTGTCTAAGACTTCACGTACACAATCCATGCAGTGTTATATTATACCAAGAGGCATAGATATAAACTCGGTGCTTTTAATATTTTGAATAGGTCCTTTTAAGGTTGGAGAAATTTTTTGAGTGCACCTCTAACTGATGGAATCATTTCTGCAATAAGCCATAGGGTAGCCAATATATTTCTGGTTTATTGTGTAACATTACCAATTGCATACATTTGTGCTTTCAGCCGATATTGGCATAAAGAAAATATTTACTTGATTTCAGTTTTAAGACTCCCATCTCATCTAAATCCCCTTTTCCCTAAATCTACCACCCATTCACCAAGCGTGTGTTAGACCTCCAGGAAAGGTTGTACATACTTGAGTAATTGTACAATTAGAAATAAATTATTTCCAGGCATGACTCATGTTTTACTTAGGATAAGCATAAAATGTATAACTTGTTTTTTTCCAGACGGCTGAGGAAATTTTGCTATAATGCACCTTAATATTTTTAAAGTTTAGTCTTATTCTGTTTCTGGAAACAGGATTATCCTTTTCTGGGGGAAGGGAGGAAAAGAAAAAGCATAAGGGAAAAATGCGTAGGATACCTCCCAGTTCCTTGCAGGGCATTTCTATCTTGACTAATTAAGACATGTCTTAATCTCAATGACTGAATAGCAGCTCCACAAAGGAGAAAGGGAGGAAGGCAGCTAATCTTTCCCATGACTCACGCTCACACAGGCTCGTACTCCTGCACGCGGTGGCACTGAAGACAGAGGGGATGCTGCCCCTGCTCAGACATCAGCCCTTCTCCCACAGAGCTGAAGAATCAGGCGCTCCCGCAGCCGCTGACCGGAGCTGCCTCCCCCGTGGCCGGGGCAGGGGACGAGGCGCGTGGGGCTGGTGGCCCTGCTCCGGATGGCAAAGCCGCCCACTGGAACTGAGTCTGCCCCGGTCCAGCCCAGCGGGCAGAGGAGGGCGTCCCGTGGCGGGATACCCGAGCGCTACACCCAGGCGTGCACTGAACAGCTGCACATTCCTCCCTCTTTCTCAGGAAGCTAAAGCCATAGTTGGAATGAGTGCTGCCCTGAATTGCATTCATCTTCTTTTCTTTTTTTTTTTTTTTTTCATTGCAATTTAGTCGCCTCTGCCAGGGCAAAGACTTACAGGCAATGACTTCTTTATATTCTGTGAACTTTGGATGGGATTCAGCTCACTTAGCTCTAAAAGGCAAAAGTTAGCATCCTGTCTGAGCTCAGTCATTTTACTTGTCTCTGTAATTTACAGAGAGAGGTGACACTTCCAGAGGGTGACTCACCCCACCTATTGTAGGAATCTGTCTTAAAATAGGATTATTTATTGTCACTTTCTTTCTTGTGTCCTTCCCTGAGAGAGGACCTGGATGAGTATGGGTTAGGAGCTTGACTTCTAGACAGTTAAAGGTAAATGAGGTGAGCGTCCTTTGCATTTTATCATGCCACATATTTCTGGCAGCCCAACTACAAAGAGCTGCTGCCTCCCACTGTTTTGGGTTGCTTTTTCATTTCTTCATGTTCTGCTGCTCATTTGCTGTCCTTTTTTTCTGAGCCTGATGAGTCTTATTTCCCTGTGGGTCTTACTAAGGCACGCGCGTTTGCACTGTCTAAAACTGCTGCTGGCGTTAGAAGGGTGTGATAGCCAGCAGGTAACCAACAGCAAACACGACCACTCCACCGAACCCAGCAGTGAAGGACTAAGTGTAAAAGTTCTTCCCACTAGGCCACAAGACCGTATTTAAAAAAAGCACAGACAACACCTGAGTTTTCTGTACCATCTATTGTCAGAGCTCGTGATGCCTTTATTCCCCTCTTTGGTTACACACAATCTAGCCATGAAATTAATATGTGGGAAAATCTTCTACTGAAGCAATTAGGGGGCAACAACTGTGTGTATAGGAAAACAAACAGTGGTTTAAAATCATCATCATATAATTTGTTTCCCATGTAAAGAATCCAAAAACCTAATTCACAATTGGTTTAAACTCACTTTTGTATGTTGTATGGTTGGATTACAAAAGATGAGACAAAGATCTCACTTGCAGAACATAATGTGCTTTTCAGGTCATGATCTCTTTCATTAAATTGTTTTCAGTCTCTTTGTCTTCATAACTTTTACAGTGTATTTTTGTTTGGATTTAACTTTCAACTTCAGTGTTTTCAATTGTGATTTAAAATCATTAAATATTTATGTTCCTTTAATTTGTTAGAGATTCTTCTAAATCTGTTCCAGGAATTGGTATTGAGACATTTGTTTTTGCATTTGGCTTGCCAAGTAAAGCAATGAAATTTAATTTTTTTTTTTTTTTAAAGTATATTCAGAGTTTTGTTCTGTGAATGTGAATTAAAAAAAAAAATCTATGTGAGATTCAAAAGCATGTTATAGAAATATTTCACAGGTTTTCCTATTAAATGGCTATTTAGTTAACCGCATATGTAAGAAACCATACCGGAAGCATATTTATGTATTTATTCACGCTTAGACATCTAATCTTCAAAGTAGTCTTCCAGGCCCTGAGGTGTAATTGAATATTTTCTGTAGGTTCATTTTGAAATCTTAAATTTATAGAGCTTGATGCCTGCATCATTTCATTTTTCTGCTGACGCCATTCTCTAGTGTCAGAAAGGTTTAAAATGGAAGCAGCACTGTGGCTATTTTGACCCATAAATTTACTCTTCTGTCACAAAGGTGCACATTCAGCACCTAAACATAGCCCGTTTTGTCGCAAGCCTTTGCTGCGAACTTTTGAATCAAGGACCCTCTTTTTGTCCTGTGTGCACTGTACAGTTCATGGTGAAAATTCCTCAAGGCTAATATAAAGTAACAATCATAAAGAGGAGAAAGGCACAAAGATACATTAAAAGCTGATAATAGTGTTCCCCACGTATCGCCAGCGTGCTCTGTTTGCTCTACCATTTTACGCCATTCTTACTGCTTCCTAATGCAGCCTACTTGCTTATGGGGGACAAAGACTGTGTATTTTATTGCTGAAAGAATGTATTTTAGAGTCAAGGGTCTCTTTGCACTGTATTTGTATAGCCACTTCTGTTTAAAGAAAAACATCATCGATCCGAGTGCCCTCAGAAGAGCTCATCTATTGTAGCACATTGGGGAATGTCTTAAAAACCACTTCCCCAGGTATCTGGTTCACTTGTGCAAGATAGTGTTGTTGCCTGCTCTGCTGAAGTCAGGGACCCCTGGAATTAGTTTAGTTTCTGATCACAGTGCAAAATTTAAAGAAAAAAAAAAAAACAACCAAAAAAAACCCCCTAAAACAAAACCAAGAGCATCACTGGTGAGCAGGTAGAGCAGGACTGGAGATCATGGACGAGGGAGCTGAGGAAGACCAGGAAGGAAGGACGTGTGTTAAATTCTTGCCCCAATAAGCATGCATATAAGATGCAGGCAGAGACAGCCAAGTTTGCTTTGGAAGAGACCAGAAGCAATATAATGGCTTAGCGTGGCAAGGCATGCTGTAACATTTCTTGTTACGTTGATATAGCTGATCTGTTTTCATGCACAACAAGGAACTGTGTCCTTAAGACTGACCAGTCGGTTGTGGAGTTTGGTGTGCTAACTTGGGAATCCTAGCATGGCACTGTGTTGGAGTTGGTAGATATAGTCAGTAAGATTGTTACGACACAGATATGTAGGAAACTTTTAACTTGGGAAAACCATCAGTTATACTGAATTTTTAATCCCATGGATCAATAAAAGTTCTTTCGTTCCTTTGCAAGTTATCTCTAGTAAACAGCAGTGTATTTCTGTATTCATAACTGCTGCAAGTGTAATTAAATTAATTTAAATTCTACCATGTGATTTCAGGAAATCTACTTAGCTTGGTATCAGTGGCAAGAGCAGTAAGGCAGATTTTTGTAGGCAATATTTTGTACTGAGAGTTATCCTATTTTCAAACAGAGAATGATAGCCAGTACTGCATATTTTTGCAAATGGTAGTAAGATATAGACACAAAAATATCACACTAAGAGTAAATATTTCAGAATCTATGGTGGTTTTAGCTCAGAGTTAGTAAGAAACTTGCCACTACATGTCTATATAGTGATATTTTTATTTCACTGGAAGATGCAACATAAATGCAGATATTGAAGCAGAAATTTAGTAACAAGTATTAAGACTTTTCTTCGGATTTTTAAAACCTTTTTTTTTGGGGGGGGGGGGGAACTTCTAGGAGCAAAATTCATTGGAACTTTTCCCATCCCGGACACCTATAACCCAGATGATGACAAAATCTACTTCTTTTTCCGAGAAATATCACAAGATAGTGGCACATCTGACAAGACAATCCTTTCCCGAGTTGGGAGAGTTTGTAAGGTGAGGACTCTATCTTTCTATTTTATTTAAAGAAAAAAAAAAAAAAGAAGAAAAAAAATGTTTGGTTTGTTTCTGTGATAATCTGTTTTCTTCTTCAGATCAGAAGGAAATAGTGTTGTTATCCAATGGGTCATCACAGTAATTTTTCTGAACACAGACTACTAATGCCCCCTGAAATGTACTCATCTGAAAAATAGACTTGATACTGACTGCGTACCTCTTTTAAAAAAGCTAATATGCTTATAAATTACAGTCCTGTGTCTAAACGATAATGTGTTGACCTTCAGATATGCGTCAGTGACCTGCTTTGTTTCATAAGCTTTCAGCGAGGATTGACTTGTCGAAGTGTACACAGTAGCAAGGTATTTGGGTTTTTGTGGAAAGTGCCCACTGAATGGAGGGATACACAAACCCATCCCTTCAGCCCAGCTCAGTACATCAGTCCTGGGCATTACTGAGCGCTGGGGTCAGTCATTTGTTTCTGCACATTCCTGATAATCACTTGGGGTGAGGGGAGGATAAAAATGTATATAGTTTCAGAGCTACACCCACATCTGCCCAGAGATTTCCTTCCCTGGGAAGAAGTGCAGTCCTTGACCTGTTGACCAGGAGGAACCAGGCCACGGGTCCACCGCAGTGTAACAAGTTTCATTTGTTGGTGCCTGACCTCCTTTGAATGGTTACTCCCTTCACTTGCTGTTTCATTATGCTTGGGTTTGCCCCTTTTGAGAGATTTCTGCCCCTATAGTATTCATAACGCAGACTCAGCTTTTCATGAGCTTCAGTCTTTTTGAAGAAGCTTCTCTGTGAAGAGAAGAAACCTCCTCAAATTGTAACGAGAAGATAAGCCAATTCCTGCATATGAAGACAGCAGTCAGTGTAGAGTTTGCTTTTTAAGAGCCTGATGTTTTCGCTAAGGTCATCTTCCCACCACAGCAGAAGGACCTATTCACGTCTGTGTGAGACATTGTCTCTATCCACCCCTTTGTTCCATAATACTGTAGGAAGAGAAGCAGTCAGGGTTAGTGCTCCCATCCTGTCCTTAGGTCTGCAGTCAATCCAGGTACTCAGGAATCACCGGTAAAAGTCAGAAAAATGGGACTTTAAAGTTGTCGTCGTATTTATTAGTAAATATAAGCTTTGAGCAAATGTTTATCTCATGATGAACTAGATATCGGCAACATCACCACAGCAATCACACAAATAGGTATATTTCTGTGATATTTTGTTCAGAAGCTTTCAGTTGCTTGCCTTTTCTGAGCAATGTGACTCTGCTAGCAGTGAAAATTTTCTTCTTAAGAAGCTTGAAAATTAGTAAACAAAAAAAGCATTTGTGATTTGCAGTAAGATGTGTCTAGGAGAAGAGCACCCATTCAGCTAATGGCCATACACTAAAAAACAAAGAGTGGACATATGTGTATGACTATGTAAATCTACAACTGCTTTGCAGTCCAGCAGACTCCAAACTCCAATAGAGATTTTGGTGACCACAGCCATTTCACACTTCTGTCCTTGACCTAAAATGTTAAGAAAACAAAAAACTCATTCATAAATCAGTTCTCTAGTAGGGTTTTAGCCCGACGAAGGAATGGATAATCTTTAGTTGGGTATTTCACAGCAGCGTGATTAATAGCAGAATGGAAACGCAAACATATGTGATTTGCTGCTAGACATGGCATTTGCTGATTATGAGAAAGCACTTAATGCATTAGGAGAAATTGGTAGACAACATTTTCAAGCCGAGGCATATGAGAGATTATAGTGAACTAAGATGTATTAGCTAGAGATCTCCAGTATCCTTTACCTAAAGAAAAGAAGAGATAAGATATCATAATAAAAGCAAATGCATTGCAAGGAAATCCTAATGACCATGCGTAACTGTACCTCAAATGAGACTAAATTTGTAAAGTAATCATGTTAACAGGAAAAAATGTCTTGAATTTTATTTTTAATAGTCAAAGCAAAATAATGGAAACTGATAAGTAAGGTGATTATATTAATGTTAGTTTTGCACTGTCTTCTTCACTTCCTGATGGATACAGAATTCTCCTGAAAATTCAGACTCCTCTTTTTCTGTACATTTGTCTTGACTACCTGCAAATAAAAAAAAATATCATGCAAATTATTATAATTAAAATAGAATTATTATAGTATTTAATATAAATTAAAATATGCAAATAGACTCATCTGTTTATGGACTAAGATCCTCTGTATCTGTGCTCTGATATAAAACATCTGCTATGCTTAATTCTCTCTGACATGGGAACAATGTCTTTGGTTGCAACAGTTGATAACATAACAATTTCTACTTGCACTGTCTCATTAATGTGACCTGTGCTACCTAAAGTTAAGCCTTTGCCTTCTTTCCCTAGCAAGCAGAGAACGACAATAGATGGGAGAAGCCCAGCAACTTTTGAAAGCGTTTGCTTGCTGTAAACCTATTTTTTTCCTACTAGAACTCAATTGCTCTGTACCTCGCTATGCCTTAAGGGCTCCTGTACATTAGTGCCAGAGACACATGCTGAAATTAGAATAGGCTTTGTTTTTAATAAGGAGGTTAGTCAATGTAGCCTATTCTTTGGCTAATTTTCAATGGCTCAACAATATGGTCTCTCACTGATCCTCCCCCTTAGGGAAAATCTTCTCTGGAAAACATTCCCTTTTCCCAGCTACTTTCAGACCCAGATTACAATACTCTTGCTGGCAGCTCTTCGCCCAGAGTCAAACAGCTGTCACTTGTCCTGTTCATAAGACCATACTTACCATCTCGAAGCATGCGTTGTAATAACGCAGCCACTGTAGCACTAAATAGCACTAATTTGGATTTATGTCATCTGCATTCTGTATATCACTAGGGGATATCGGTATGAATTGGGAGGAAGTGCTTTCAACAGTCACTTTCAGAGCCAGTTGTGTAATTTATCATGGCAAACGGCATTTCCTATTTTTGCTTTGAGGGAGGAAGAAAAAGGATCATTGGCCTATCTGTAATACCTGACACCACTTATGGTATGTTCCTACTTACATAAAGTGTAATCTGTTGGGTTATTTGCTTTCTTTTCAAGTAAGGTCATAAGTAAAAAGGAAAAAAAACAATACTATTAAAGATTAGCCAGCAATGTTTATTGTTGTTTTTTTTTTTTTTTTTAAATACATACAGATACACATATGTATATTACATGATCATATAAACCTTAACTTCTTAAGAGCATGGACTCACGTATTTCTATTTCTAGAAACACAGGCATAAGCTTTCACAGCTACATTGTCTTCAAACCCACACTGCTGAACCAGTTTGCATCAGCTAAAGACACGACACAGTCATTACACATTGAGCCAGATTCTGAACAAAAATTGCAGCATCCATGCACTGTGCTCTCTACGGTAAAGTTACAAGTCAGCTACATTTTTGTATACATATCCACCACAAAATGATGAAAAAATTGTAATTCTGTTTAAGGACAACCTTAAAACTTATGCACAAATATAGCCCTAGAAAATAAATAAGGTGAGAAATGAAAATCCTAATTTACAGGAGTCCACAGAAAGGTTTTGAAGAGGGAGGAAGGTTGCTGGGGTTTTTGTTTGTTTGTTTTCTATATAGAAACACATTTTTTCATAGTTACAGCCTCATTCTATTGGAATGAAGTGGAAATTAGCCAAAAGCAGTAGTCTCTCTGCTGCAGTATGAAAATCCTGTTTATTATTACAGTGGTTTGCGTTTTCTGTGTTACAAGCTTCTCTTTAATGGTTTTGGTGATGTATTGCAAAAGTTACGGCGTGCAGTCTTAGAGACTTATTTCCGAGACCTCAACTGCCAAGAAATCAGACTTTGGGCCCCTGTTCAGTGTCCAGAAGCAGCCTTTGTTCTAGTGGGAACAAGTGAGCTCTTTGTCTTTTTATTTTCGGTATGTCATTCCACCCTCATATATACCACGCTGTACCTGGGGACGAGAATATAGCAATTAGGCACAGCCCTCTTGGTTAAACTGTACTTTCTATACACACTGGAATGTAATCATTTTAAGAGCTCCTGAGTCAAGAGCCCAGGACCCACCCTGCATTCCACCTTTGGGTAATGTGATTTATTTCCAAAGCCATGAACGTGAGCAGAGTTCAAGACTATGACCTTGCCTCCCGTCTGGTGCTTTAAGGCAATTTGTATTCCCGGAATGGCAGGAGGGAGCTATTCCTCCGTGACTCTGAGTCCAGGGTCTCTGGTGGGCTCTGCCGTGGGGCTGCTTGTGTGTAAAAGTTAGGAGGTGTTTTTCTTGTCCTGGAAACAGTCTAGCCATGCCTTTACTGTGACTGGGGATAACTGGGTCATTAACATTCTTTGTATTGCTATATTGTGTAATGCATCACCGTGTAGATAATTGATCTATCTCCAAAACCATGTGAGTTGTCCACATAGCGTAATGCTTTAGCGTTCAGACGTATTAGCTTGGGTCCCGGAAGCGAAATAGCCATGTTAACATGTTCTCAGCAGGGCTAATTAGTCTGGGCTCAGAGCCATGCTTGTGCAGCTATCCTGCTTCCAGTTCTGGAGGCAACTCATTCCAGACGAGATTTAACTTACCATGTATGACATGCTTACATACTTTCTTTGTCACCATATTGCTTAACCCCAATGCTAGCTATGGGTAAAGTTTTTGGGTTTTTTTGGTTGTTTGGGTTTTTCTGTCTGTTTGTTATTGTTCTATTTATTTATTTATTTAAATTTTCAGTTATAACGATTAAAACCACTTTGAAACTGTCATTCTCAGACAAACTTTGGCCCTCATTTGCCCATTGACCATCTTTGCAGCAGTGAGTCCTTCATCAGCCAACTTCTCTTGGACTTCTGAATTTGATATTTGAATATTATGTGCCAGTTGAAAGTTTTCAAATTATGGAGAAAAGCAGATGCTTATCAAGATGATTTCATTTTAAGGACTGATGTGTTGGAGAGAGGTCAATTCCATATAGTATCTGCTTCTGACTGTGATGAACTAAGAGATATAACATCAGGCTTTGTCAGGTCTTCTGGTCCAACTTTCCTTATTGGCAAGGGTACAGGCGTGAGTATAGGAAGTTTTGTATATTTTTGTCCCTCATGGGTGTGTTTCAACAATGAAATTGGTGGGGTTTTTGAGGGGGGAAATCACGATTTGCAAATGAAGAAAAAATATGTAAGTTATGCTTATGTATAAAGAGGTGTGACTGAATTTTACTGAGCCTCTGGGAAAATGAAAAAGAAATTCTAGTGTCAAGATAGAGCTTTAAAAACTGGATTGTGGAAATGCAGCTGCAAAACTTCTGAAGCAAGCTCTGGAAATCATCCTAGTTACCAGAGAGACTCATTGCAGAAGACACTGTCGGTAACCCACTGGCTTGGAAGTGGGAAGCCTGCAGAGTTAACTGGAGTGGAGTTCCTAAGTCTAATCCAAAGCCTCTGACTTCAGAGTGCTTTGATTCAGATGTTCAAATATCTCTAAGAGCAGCAAAAAATTACTTTGTGATTTTGCAGATTTTCTTATGTGATACAATTAGCTTCCTGGGTGGTTTTTTTTTGTTTGTTTGTTTTTTGTTTTGTGGTTGTTTTTTTTTTCTTCCCTAACAGTACATTTAACATGAAAATGTACCACAGTTTACAGTTCAGGCTTTGCTGTTGTTGATTGAGTACATTGTTGTAAATGCAGATGTTTCAGCATGCTAAATTCTAAAGGACTTTGTAAGATGTTGACCTACCTTTGGTTTTTGGTCTCATGCTTTTCCACCTCTCAACCTGTGGTTGTCAATACTGTGGTCACACTGTCCCACACTAGTGAATTTAGGTACTTGTATGTATCCAAGTGAGGAAAGTAACTATCATCAGGTGTTCACTTCAACAAATAAAGGAAGATTAATATTTTTTAGAGGAAGACTCCTTCCATCTTCAACCCAAATCAGTCTTTGAAGGACATATTTTCTACTGACTATAAAGGGAGATTTGCCCTCCTGGGTCCCTGGAATGTGAAATTCAAGACAATCTTAAGAATGTGAAATTGTGAATGACAAATTCAGGTCTATTTGTTCAGAAAGAAACCAGCCTATCCTGGTGCTACATCTCACACTGCTTCAGTTTCACAGTGCTCTCAATGCATTCAAACGGTATGAAATCTGATCTCCTATTTGACATTAATTGCACGATCCATCTAGTCACTTGACTTGCCTGTAGCTTCATGATTAAGAATGCCACATTTCATAACCTGAAGGTTTTATTCCTTGGGGTTTTTTTTCTGTCTTTTTATATCCTTTTTATGGATCTCTATCATGTAATTTATATTGGTATCAACAAAAGTTTAGATAAAAGACAAGCAAGTCAAACACACTGGAATAAACCATGAACAGATTATACTCAAAACTTAAGGTAGAATTTCCTGAGAATTCCGTAACATATTTTATTAGTTCAGCCATTGCCCTTTGTTCACTTCAAATTTCCATTGAAGTTGGAGTCAACAGCCTAATGACGGATGCAGTAGAGTACATCTACTTTGTGACAGCCTTTGAGCAGTTTTGGGGAAAGTTCTTAATACTAGCTAACGTGTTGGGGGTAATCTTAGCAGGAATGCTCAATGGCCTTGTGATAAAATGGTGCTTAATTTTATTATTTCATCTGTCCCAAAGCACATGCAAAGTTGCTGTTGTCATTTCCCTGTCTTTACCTGAGCCTGTTAGTTTTTGGTTTTTTTCATGTTATGCTTAGTAACAGTCCAGAATTTTACTTGCTGTATAGTTAGATTTTCCAGTTTGGATCCCATCCAAAGTTAATTCAGTAGAAACCTCTGGGTGTGATGTTTACACACTTTCCAAAATAAAAATCAACATTTTCTGTAGTGAATCAAACAGTTATGCATGTTTAATATGAGTACATTGCCATTCTGAATGAAATAACAACAAATTTGTCTGAGGAGCAGGAACTCAAAGCTAAAACTGTCTCTCACTCATAGTTCAGAGAGAGGGCTTTTCCACAGTAGATGTGGTCTACAGTCTTGTAGTCTTTGCTATGGTTGTGATAAAGACCCTCTTTCCCACTGTCTTAATGCATAGAAATACGTGACTGCCCAGAGTGGCATCTTTACTCATAGGTCTCATGTCAGCTTTCCAATGACACTGGGTCATCTTGCCATACATTCAGCTACTTGAGCTTCATTCTGGTTTCATGCCAAAGGCTTCCCTGGTTCAGTCCTGCTGGGCATTAACTCATTTCAGCCAAGGAAGCCAAAAGCAGGTTCGACACTAGCCACGGCACTCCTGCATGCTGATGACTATAGATATGTGTGTCCTTCTTGCCTAATCCTGCTGTCTAGTTAGGCAAGGGCATGGGTTGAGACAAATGTTTAGCTTTTCTGTTTGGGTTTTTTTTTTTTTTTTTTTTTTTTTTTTTTGAGATCTATATTTAGCCCTGGATGTGCAATCAACTTTGGACGTGCATAGAGCTCAGTGAATGATTTGTTCCACAACCTATAATCTTAGTTTGTAGAAGATATTATTTAACCTCTCCAATTCTTTTTGCAACAAGCAGTGTGGTTTACATTGAGGGAATGAAGCCAGCCAGTACAGAGCAGTGACAGGTTATGAGATCAGTAAATATACCGCACTAATGATGAGGACCCTGTAGTCTTAGTGCCTGACACGATGATTCTGTCTCGGGATGGGGAAAATAAGCAGGGAGTCAGGACAAGCCGTGCATTCATTTCTGGACTGTGATGGACGATGATTTCAGAAATGTGTTCAGAAATGACAAGTCCAAGGGACCAAAAAGCAGTCTGGGGTTTTGCACATCTATACTCTAGACTATGAGTTTTCTGTTTCAAGTTGTGATGGTATCAAGCTCTCAAGAAAGATGTGAAAAATGATCGTAGGAGGATTGACTGAAAACAGGTTTGCCTAGGTGAAAGCTTAATGTTCAAACCACACAACTCTAGAGGAACTTCTGATTACACTTTTTGAGGAGATAAAGGGTGTGCAGCCTGCACTCTGATGGTCTGAGGAGCACTGTAGAGATACCAGGCTGATGCATCACCCCGGAAATCAGGAGGGCTGATTTTATTCCAGGCTTTCTTGTTCAGGTGATGTGTGACTCTGCACAGTTCCTATCAGATCTGTGCATCTTTGCGCCTTTAGTTCTGTTGCCTAATTATGTGCAAATGTAAATGTGCTAGAGACCTTACAAGACGCAGTTCGTAGACCAAAGAATTTATAAAGGATGTCACTGAGTAAGCACTTGGTACATGAGGCTGTCTCACTCAAATCCTCATCTTTGGATCAACCACTTCGAGCAGCAGTGGTATTCTACACTAGCAATATCCTCAGTGTCTAGAGGGGTTGGTGCTGTCTTATATGAAACAACATACAACCTTATAAACAGAAACTTTCCCTATGGAAGGTTCTATAATCTCATAGAAACAGCAGAATTACTAAACAGTCACCACTCTCACTGTCAGATGAGGACTGCAGGCACAGAGGTGAACTAACTTTCCCAAGTTTACTCAAGGTATCCATAGCAGAGCAGTCAAAGATCTAAAATTGCATGTGCCTCTTTTCTCTTGTTTATATTGCAAGTGTATTTTTATTCTCTCTCAAGTCACACTTCATGTGTTGCTTGATGTTTTTGGATCTGACCCATAGCCTGCTGAAATCGTGGGAGGAATCTTTCATCTGACATCAGTATGGTTTGGACAAGAAATTTTGAACCTGAATTCCTGAAAGAGGAAATCTTACTTTCCTGTGTTAGCTCAGTACAGAGCTGGGTTGGGCTAGAAAATGCAAAGTAAAATGAATTAATTAAAAAAGAATTATGAATTTTAAGACAGAAGTCCAAAGAAGATTGTTGGCTGTTTTTCCATTTATAAAGTCTGCTCGAAGGTTGTTTTTTTGGGTTTTGGGGTTTTTTTTCCCTTTTTTTTTTTTCCCCATGATGTAAGACTTTGCTGCAGGGGATGCCATTTGTTTCTGGTGGTTTTGTAACATAGCTAGGCTTCACACAAGAGAAAGGCTCCAGGGCCTTTTGCAGTTTCAGCACTTTTCCCCTCTGTTCTCCAGCATTTCCTTTTATTCAAGCCAGGAATTCACTTTGGATGGTCCTTCTGCACATCTTGCCACTGGCTCTAATTAATAACCTGCTTCTAGAAATTCCAATCATAGTCTTTTTTTTTTTTTTTTTTTAAATTATTATTATTATTATTTAAGAGGCTGTTCAGGATAATTACTGTCTTTAAAGTTTTATGAATCACAGTGTTTGACATCTTTGATGTTGATTGATTTTCAGAAAACTGCACTTTTTGTTCTAATGTTCAATTTGTCACCGTTACTTACAAACAAATAAAAGATTTAAAACCTCAAAGATGCAGACATTCTTTAGATTTGTTGCCATCTGTTTTCCTGCCTATTAGATTCCAAGACTAACATTTGTGCATTTCAATGAAGCTACATTTATACAATATATAAGATACAATAGAAAAGAAAATAAATACAACAGAAAGTCTTTAATATAAGTTGATTTTTAAATCACTTGTTCATAGAGCAATATTTATTCTGATGGATTTTATTTTCATGATAAACTTATCTTTAGCTAGAGGGTTTGAAAAAAACTGTTGTTTTGCTGAGTTATACATAAATTGCAGATCAGAAAACTGAGTTTTCCATGGAAGTGTCCCAAGAAAGGCGTATGATATGACCTTAATTTACTTCAAAAATTTTACATTGTGGCATTTGAACAGCATTCCTCCTGGATGCCAGAAAGCCATACACTTACCTGTGCTCACTAAGTTGTACATCAGATATTTGAATTCTTAATGTAGTTTGGTAGAAACTTGATTTCTCACTCCAACAAATTATGTTTTAGAACCAGCTCATTGAAGAGGGTTGAAATTTTGGGATTTCTGTAGAATAAATGTTTGTCTCACTGATTAAAATAATATTGGATTACTTCCCCATGCATCTAGATAATTTCTGTGTTTAAATCTTTGTGGTATTTTTTGGTAACATTTCCTCAACAGGTGACAGATTGAATTGACCACCTTCTAGCTGGCAATTATCTAAATCTCTAACTCAGGCAAACACAAGTAACTAAGATTTTCCAGGCACTTCTTTCTGTTAAAAACAAGGTATTTCAGGCGGAAGTGTTGGTATCTGTTGCAGCTTGTGAGATTACAAAGCAGTAAGTGCTAATTAAGCCTTTATTTATATTCAAAAAGAAATATGCAGTCCTAATTGCCTTCATCTGTACTGTAACAAAGTTTATAGTAAACACTGCTAATCCAGTGTGCTTAGAAGTGATATTTTGGGAGATAAGATTTCAGATACTGGTGGCTGCTCATCTGTTGCAAGTAGATTAGCCATATTTCTGGAATGAAAGGCTTGCTCATTCTGCCTTCCCTTTCTCTCAGCACTTAAATTTATCTTGTCTTCTTATCTCATCTGCCTGGAATATTTAGCGTTCTTTCTCTTCAGTACCAGAATCTCTCGTCCAAAATAATTTCAGTGCATCCGGTTTACCACACATTTCCAGTAGGGTTGAGGCAAATCCTTGGTTGGTGTAAATCAGTCCAGTGGTCTTCTTAGAGTTCTGTAACGTTGTGTTGAATCCTTATTTCTGTTCACCTACGCACTGACTGGCCGTTGCTTTGGTGATTTTCTCTCTCCCATCCATTTTTAATAATCCACTCACTACCCAGCCTGTACATCGTATTATATTAATGTCATGCTCTACGTCCAGCTCCCAGCTTTTGAGCACATCAGTGATTCATTGTAGACCGATACTATTAAATAATCTTTTCCATACAAGAGACCACCTTCTTTCTGTAACAACCCAGTCTCAAAAAGATTTTTGGCCAGTATGTCCTTTGTCCAGTCTCTCAGGGGCCAGTAATCATGAACTATGACGGTTCAAGGAATCTGCAACACAGCAGGCAGGTATCAAGCAAAGCTGATGAGTTCATGCCAACATGGTCTGAAAGAAAGGAAAATAATTGCATGTTCTCCACCACGTGAAGCCTCAAGAAGTGTCAAAGATGGACCTAATCTGCACCAAAACATAGTGTTAGGAAGGAAGGTGTGCACTTTCTTTAAAAAATAAAGATTTCCAGAGCTTCATAAGACAGCTACTGCTTAAGAGCCTAGGAGCAAAGACGTACCTACACTATTAATAGTTTTGAGAAACTCCTTGCCCTGAGCTGAGCTCATTCTACCTGTAGATAAAATTAGCACAGCGTTTGTCAATTCCTGCACTTTCTCAGTCAGTGAAACCTGGACACATATTAAGAAAACAAAGACTCTGCGTTATTCAGAGATGACATAAAGAGTTGAAGAGTACTATATGGCTGCTAAGCAAAAAAAAAAAAAAAACAAAAAAAAAAAAAAAAAAAAAAAACAAAACAGACACCCCCCAAAAAAAACCCAATCCAAAACTACAAAAACATCCTCCTAATAAAATGTACCTCTTGTTTCATTCAGCCATGGCAGTAGGAAGAAGCCTGTTGGAGGATATGTCAGCATATTATCTGTGCAACTGCCTACATCAGTGAAAGGTTTTTCAGTCTCTCCATTTCTGCATCATAAATTTGTTACTCTCTGGTTTCAGAAGGTTTTGGTAGATCATAGAGTGCTGGCTGGTCATCGAATTCCCCTCGCGCCTTTATAAACTGTACAGTGCTATTGGCAACCTTTGTATATGTAAGGCACACCTAGTGAATGTCTGTTCTAATGCCTCTTAAATTCAAGTAACATGGTTAACATTGTGTCCTGGCTTGAGAGAGAGGAAATATGGATACATCTTAAATCCAGTGGAATCTTTTACTTTAAAGCACACAGCCCTCGCTAAGACAGCTGCCTTTGAGCACAGTATTTGGTTCACGCTGCTCTTTAGGAACTCAGTGCAACTACTGATATATCTAAAATAAGCATTTGTGAAAATTCTGTGTTGGATCATGACTTAAGGGTGGTAAAACACAAGTACGTATTTTCCCATCTCTTGAAGAAGCTGAATGCCTGCGATGACAGAAGCAGGAGCTAGACAAAGGTGATTTTTTTCCTTTCCAGCCCCATCACATCTTGCTTCCTCCCAGCTTTCTGATCATAGCCAGGCAGTTAGAGACACCGCATCTCCTGTGATGCTGCACTGCATCCACCAGAAATCAAAGTAGAAGCCCTGCAACGTGAGAATTGCTTAGCTAATCCGAATTGTCAGAGGAAAGAAAAGCTTAACGCTTGCTTTTCAAGATTCCTTGTTGCATCTTTGTAATTGTTTAGTTTTAATTACACCGCAAAGTTTATCTGCCATGCCTTTGAACAGAACTCACATGTGCAGAGCTTCTTTTTCATATTGGCTTCAGGCTGCTAATTTTGACACCTTTGTAATAAATCTGTTGGCTAGATGCAAAGCTTCAGGCTTGGCAGGACCTCAGGAAATCAAGAGAGGAGGTAGCAATTCTTGTAAGAACAGGAGTTCCAAAGGCGATAGATTAACAGGAATCATTTCCAACTGAGCTAACCTATTTAAAAGTAGCAAGTACATGAAAAGGGAAAACAGTTAGAGTGCATTACCAGAGAAGTGTTACTCCTTGTGAAGTGAATTTCAGCACTTAAAACCATCTTTCTGAATGCTTGTAATATTTATGATACAGCCCTGAAGGGCCAAATATGATCCATGGAAATACCACGTAATTTCCACCACCCAGTGTTTCCTACTGGCTGGTTTTATACCTTCAGAGTTGCAAAGCCAATTAACAAAAAAAGTGATTTCTCCTAATGAATCCAGAGGGGATGAATATTTATGACCAAATTTGTGGTGCTTAAATTTACAGCACAGATGCCCTAAACTTCGGAGTTTATAAATGAAAAGAAGTAGGCATCTTCACATGGTAATTCAGAACCTATAGCTGGGAGACTACTGTTGGTGATGATAACATTTCTCTAAAGTGTTTGAATTCTTGGTTCCTGCTGGAATATCATTGCCCCTGCAGTTTTCATTATAAAAAACCCCGGGGCCTAAATAGCATTGTGGAACCTAAATAGATCTGTTATTTGGGGCCAAAGGGGATAGATAAATGTCATTTATTAGATTTTTCATGTACTTAATGAAAACTCCTAGTTTCAGCTTCTTAAAATTGAAAAATTTCTTGTAAGATCCACTCTCCCCACACTCCTTTCCACCTACCCTTCAGAAGGGTAGTTCAAATTTCAAGTGATCCTTTATAGATTTTTTTTCTTTCTCCAGTGACTAAAGGAAATTTGGGCAAGTATGCTCACCATATCTTGGAAACCCATAGTAAAATAAATGAAAAAAAAATATCCCTTTTGTGGAGGATAGATTGATATTTCCATAACAATGATTATTAAAATAATATGACTGGTTTTCCCTGGAATGCGTATCTCTCTATATTGTGTACACAAAACAAAAAGCACAATATTTACATTGCAAGAACTATGATGAATATAGTTTTTCTTTTTTGAGAAATGTATCCAAAATGTTCTGTATTATTATTGAGTTTGTAAAGAATTCTTGAAGAACAACTGATTGCAGAAATTAGCACCACATGGAACAAGAAATCACATGATACAGACATATGTTTTCACAGCATTCCAGCTGTAGAGCTGGTGAGAGAACTTTGCAAACAGATTTGGGTATAATTAGGAAATTTGAGTTGCCCACTCTCTGACCTGAGAAGTGACTACTGCAGCTACTTATAAAAAGGCTGTCCTACACTGGGGTTTTTTTGGGGGAAAAAAACCCCAAAAAACCGAAACCTGTAGTTTTTGTGATAAGATCAAACTGTGGAATTAGACTGAAGAAGCATAGTCAATACTGTGCTACCATCAAATATCACATGTTAAAACTTTTCTTCTTTGCTTATTATTCAAGTCTTTTAATTTTATTTTTATTAGAATGATATGGGAGGTCAAAGGAGCCTGATAAACAAGTGGACTACTTTTCTGAAAGCCAGGCTTGTGTGCTCGATACCTGGTCCTGAAGGAGCAGACACACATTTTGATGAGCTGCGTAAGTTGATGTATCTTTAATAGTCGATTTTAACATCAGTATTGCTTGAAGCTTTTTTGTTTGTTTGTAGAAGCACTATGCCTTGTTCTGATTTTACTCCTCTTCTAAACAGTGCTGGTAATATCTCTGACTTTTATCAGAAGTCCCTGGTTATAAGTGGAATTAATCTGATCACAAATATGGGCATTTTTTTTCCCTTTCACTCCAAAAGCTGGAAAGTTAAAGTCTGATTCTGTATAAAAACTAGACTATCGGCAAATGGACAAACTTCAGAATATTAGCACAAATTCACATGGCAGAAATTAAAATTCAGACAAAAATAAAGCTTTGTTATATGTTTACAAATCTCCAAATTACAAACAGTACATGCAGAAATATTCAGTGGATGTTTAATTAAAAAAAAACCCAACACATTTTTCCCATTGCAGAAGATATATTCTTACTTTCTACAAGAGACGAGAGAAACCCGCTTGTATACGGAGTCTTCACTACAACAAGGTATGCGTTAGGATCACGTTTTCCCCCTGGAAACAAACACTGAAGATCTCACTCAGTCTTTGTATTAAACCATACCATGATCCCAATTCCTGAGAGCAGTGAGAGACTGCTTGAATAAGGCTTGCAATATTGGGGCTGTAGTCACTAAAGACAATATTTTCAGAAATGGAAATAATAAATTATGTCCTTAAACCTTTGTGTGCCTGACTTTTGAGAATGATTGTACAAAATGATGAAAATTTAACAATCAAAAGCATGCTACTTTATTTCAACCTTGTCTAGTTGAACTTACAAATTTCAGTCATATTCACTGAGCAACCAATATTTACTATTTAAGACAAATCATTGTCGTGAAGCATTATTTCTGTAAGCAACAACTTGACATCAACTGTTTCTTAGGATCAAAACCCACTATGCTCTAAAGTGATATTTCAGTATTTTTATAGACAGATGATGGAAGAGTAATCCATCTTTATCTCTAGGGGAGAGATTAATTAATTAACAAACCTCCCAGCTGCAATTGTGAAATGCTTTATGTAGAATTGTGAGAAAGGAAATAAATATTTTTTTCTTTTGCCTCCAGAACCTTTGAATTAACTGTAAATAATAAGGACTAGCCAAATGCTGAATAGTACAAGCACTATGAAGAATTGCCAAGGCACTCCTTAACTCAGAAGCAGCCACCACAGTGGCTCCATAGAATATATAACCACATAAAATATTTCAAATTGAATGAAATGTTGCACAATGAATAAAATGGCACAAAGTAACTAAACTTCACTCAACAACCTGGCATGGTGTTCTTTGGAAAAATGAACTGTTGGATTATTTTTTCTTTAAATATGTTAAAAAAAGGAAAAAGATATAGAAAAACTAATAAATGTTTATTTCTATCTCTTTTTATTGTCTGTCCAATGCAACTTGTAATTCTCAGGCACTTCCCCTGCAATACCACTAGTATACAGACTTCCAGATGTGAACACCATGTAAAAGGATGTCCTTCATTTGCAGAAAATTCTAATCAAAATAGCTAATAAATGATAGCTGGAAACTCTCAGCCACTAGAAAAAATGGCAGCCTATCAAGTGGTCCCAAAAGCTAAGTCCAGGTTTCAGTCAAGCAAAGCTTTAAACTGAAATGACAGTGACATTAAACGTCTGTAGTTATCAGACCTGCACACATTGTCTGTTATTTAGCACCACTCATATTAACTCTCAGGTGTAGGATTGGTCCAAACCCCATTAATTCTGTGGGATTAGTTAATTCGCTGGATGAGGCATGCACTGAAGAGGTGTTTATAACATGTATATCAATCCATCTTCTGTTTCAGCTCTGTCTTCAAGGGCTCTGCCGTGTGCGTGTACAGCATGGCAGATATCAGAGCTGTTTTCAACGGCCCTTACGCTCACAAAGAGAGTGTGGATCATCGGTGGGTACAATATGAAGGTCGCATCCCGTATCCCAGGCCTGGTACAGTAAGTGTCGCCTTAATTACATACTTCTATTTTTACCCAAAAGCAATCATGCTTCACACTCCTCCCTGGATTGGTAATTTATATTTTCCACTCAGGATGTTTCAAATTATCCTCTCAAGTCTTTCCCTTCTGTTGACAGCTCAGACTTCTACCTACCCTGTAGGTATATAAATATACATTTTTCCATGTCTCTGAGATAACATTGTGTCCAGACTGTCCATTTCCTGATTGTCTCTCCTATTGTGATCTCCTACTGTACAGCTGTATTTTTATCTGTTGGGATCACCTCTAAGGCATCAACACTTCATAAAAAGCCAAAGGCATTTCTTTATGGAGTATTACGTTATGCTGAGGTATTTTATTTGAAGTCTTGTATTTCTGTTATCCTTGTGTCTGTTAAGATCCTGTTCCTTGAGATATGGGCATTGATTCTATTGTGTGTGTTTGTGCATGTGTTGTGTTTTGAAGCAACATAAGGAGTTAGTTGCTGGGGATTTTATGTGATGAAAGATAAGTGATAGGAAGAAAAGAGAAATTTAATATCTGGAAACACTTCTAAATCCCAGTCTCTTAGACTTCAGATGTAACAATAGGGCCAAAACAGAGAGGGACATTTTGAAAGAGTTATTAAAGAATTCTTCCCTAATTTCTGGCTTGGTATTAAATTTGGAAAAGCACGGACCTACATTACAGCTGAGGAAGAAAATGGTATTTCCAAAAAATGCATCTACTTTAAAAAAGTCATCACAACTTTGAGCAACTCTTCATACATAGAATGCAAGAGAGCAATGATTTAAGAGTAAGATATTATCCAGCACAGCTTAACATTAACTTGGTCAGGTATTCAGTGAACTAGTACTAGGCAGCTGCATAAATCCAGCTGAGCACTGAGCTACGGAGGTTGGACTGCTGCTGGTACCTTGCCTAGAAGTCATCTGGGTGTTTCTGCACTGTTTCTCTGACATCAGCAATGGTATAACCTTTGCTTCAAGCCACATTATCTAGCTTATTTAGTTCTTCTTTTCACACACTTCCTTGTGTCTCTGTTTTCTTCATCATCCTTCCAACGGACCCAATGGTCCAAGCCCATGCTGTTTGCTGCACTCTGTGGTCCCAGGCTTCAGCAGGTCAGGCCCTGAGCTCTGATTCCCTCATCTCAACCACAGGAGAGCCGCAGAGGACAGCTCTGTCTATAAAAACTAAGGCAGCTCCAGAGACTGATGTGGCCTGCGTAGGATCTGAGCTGCTGGCGCAAATGCGCTCCTAATTTAGACAATTTAGGCACTGTAGGCTTACGCATCTCTCATGCAGAATATATAGTGTCCCCAGAAAAGAAGATTATATTTATTTTTTTTTAAGCATGTGCAACTCCATTACTGGTTAAGAAGTGCAGATGCATTTAGTTTTAAGTACAAAAATGGTGCCAGGGAGAACAATAGCTGGTCCCATGGCATCTAAAGAGATTAAAATAACTCTCTTGAAAAACTCAGAGTGCCCCATAAGGATGAACACTCTGCGCAGATAGATGGGTCATAAGCTCATTGCATTTTTGAGTGTATTAGCCATCACATGGTTGAGCTGGGATTCACAAGGAAGGAAACATGTCATGCTGAAGCATGTCAATGCTGATCTTTATCACTGATTTGAATATCCATGCTTGCAAGTAGTTTAAAAGTTGGAAAGTTTAAATGGACATTTTTCATAAGCCACCCCTTAACTCTGCAAATGCTTCATTTAATCACCTGGTAACAGCTGTGAGAAAATGGTCTCATAAAAATCCTTAGGACCTCCATACTCAGTGGATTTCTGTACGAGTTTGTCTGACCAAGGACTGAGAAGGGAAGTGGATTTTACTGAAGAAAGCTCTCAGAAGAAAGATATCTGTAATATTTGCTGTGTAGATAAGGTAAATGTATTGTTGCATAGTTATTTATCTTTTGTCTTAGTGAGCTGGACTGCAAGGTACTGCAGGCTCAGTACTTTAATATAGGGTTTCCAAATAAGTAGATTCATGCCATGTTTTCGTCTTATAATGGGCTATACCAAACCTCGGGATATGAGCAGATTTAGGCTGGGGTCTGGAAAAGCAGCGCAGTGCTCAAAGGCAAGGAAAAGCAGCAGCGTGCTATACCCCTGCAGAACGCTGCAGCGTGAATGCTGAAATGCTCTTCCTTAAAGATTAATTTCATCATTTCTTGCCAGCTATGAGGTGGTTCAGGAATGCTCAGAACAAAGCCAAAGAGGGATAATCTATCCTTTTTTAAGTTCCTAGAACATTTTTGAAATCTAAGCTGTTCCTAAGTGTTGACTACAGTTAGCATAGCCAGCACCGCCTTGATTTTCTATTTCTTATATTTTAAGTTACTAGCAAAGTCTAAAAAAGGCTATAGTAGGAAATGCGTTTCCTTTGATGTTTGGCTTTGAGAGAGGCATTGACTTCCTTTCAGCATTTATACAGAAGCAGGAGGCTGCTTACCCCAATTTAACTTTCTGCTCAGCTGCCTTTATCTCCAAAGTAAATAAAGCTGTTCACTATAGGGGCTGTGACCACTTTGATATTGAAATTTTGACAAAATGCTTCCTGTGGCAATTTGTGTCGGAGATAAACTCCCAACATGACCATGATATCATGCCTTCGCAATGCTGAGCGGCGTGCGGGCAGCAGGCGCCCCTGCCTGCCCGGGGACCCGGTGCTGTGGCGTGGTCTGCCTGCCCTCTGCCGTCGTTGGCGGAGCCCCGATCGGGATGACTGGGGCATCTCCGTCACGTTCCACACCATTGATGCTGCAAAATGTACAGCTCTTTTTACTCTAACTTCTCCCAGTGGTATTAAAGAGCAAGTGGAAATAATGGAAATTAAACAGAGGCAAGGCTTCAAATCTATTTCAATTTTGAAGCTGAAAAAATGAAAAAAAAAGCAACAGAAAAACCATGCAGCAGGCAGCCCTGACACAACGGGTGGTTTGAAAACTGAGGGAGCTTTGGCTCTGTCTTCTTTAGCTGTTTAAAAATGGGACTTGCATATCTGCAGCTGTCCCCAGATAACAAATCCAGTTTTCTTCCAGTCTCTTAGGGTTCCACCCCGGAAATTATCCATTGATAAAGAAATCATCAAGGACTTTCTTTAAAGTGTGTTCTGTACTCTGAAACAGAGTTTTCATAATGCCCTCCCAGCAATCACAGAAGGCATTTAAACAAGATTTTCAGTGAATTAGGAGGAAAAAAACATTTCCAGCTTTTTTATTTAGCTGTAATTATTGCAGTATCAGAGCAACTCATATTTCCCATTTGGAAATTCTGATGGGATACACAGGAGTAATCCTTATTTCATTGATGGTGAGTAAATGTCATTGAGGTCAGATTTTTTAGACAAATGTCAATGTTTAAAGACACAGATTAACTCTTAGTCTGATCTACTGCAGAACCTAAGGTTCTAACTGTTATCCAAATATCTTTTATAGATCAGGATATTTTACTAACTGATTTGCCAAAGGTTCAAAACAAACCTCTGGAACAGCAAAATAAGATTCTTGCAGTCTAAGTCACTTCTTAGCTATAAGAAGAAACAGCCCACCACATTGCTTTTGTGCATTTGAAGAGTTTTATGTCTCACCCCTTTCCCCCTCCAGATCTGAATGTGGCCCCGAGCTCCTGAATTCTTTGTGTATTCTTTTAAAAACAAGTTCCCTTACAAGCCCTCAGATCCTCCTGTGATCTTTTTCATCTTTTTCTCTTTCTATTGCTTTCTCTCGCTTTCCTCAGAGAAACCCCTTCCTTTATTTCTTCTGCTAATCCAGTGCAGCGGCTGATCGAGCTGTGGTGTCCATCCCACCAGGAGTTGGCTGAGCCACAGAGAAATGCTGTCTGCCAAAAGGCCTCCCCCTGTCCTCCCGTCTGGTTAGTTTTGCTGCTTTAATAAGCGTGTTCATAAAACACTGGGGGTTGCACAGGTTTCCCTTGTTATTTTTAGACTTATCTTCCTCTTTCACCTGATCTTTTATGGGATAGATTGCATTCTTTGCTTCTCCAATTCCTCTCTCCTTTGATCTCCCCACTGTAAATGGGCCTGCTTAATTAAGTGAAATGTTTCAATTTATGGGTTTATTTTCCTGAGAAAGCCTCCTCCACCTCCTCTGACTTACCAACCTGTTTTCCCCAACATGAATCACCTCTCAATTCATAGCAGCCTTTCACAACGCTGCGAACCCAGCCACCTTTCCCACTGGCAGAGGTCGGCAGAGAATTGCAAAGTGCCACCTGCAAAGTCAAGTTCACTCACCTAGTTGGTCTCAGCCCAGTTAGCCTCAGAGTAATGCTCTCTTATGTCAGCCTTTTCTATCAACAGCACAGGTGTGTTAAATGGAAAAGCAATACAAAGTGATCAAGACAAACACTGGAACAGGGTAGAACAAATCTTGCACATCCAGTGGGATGCAAACTCTGTCTTAAAAGAAAAAAAAAAAAAAAAGACTTCAAGTTATTTGTAGGGATTCTTTTGTTTCTTTTGTTTGTGCTTTTTGTGACGGGGATGGAGTGAGGTTGATTGCCTTTTGCAAAATTTGCGCTGTTTGTTTCTCTCCTGCAGAATCTGACTCATTCCCCTCTCCCCTGCCCTCTCCAGACTTGCTCTGAGTAGCTGCAAGGTCAGCGTGACAGTCTCCCTGCTGAGTGTCCAGTCCTGGGACAACCCATCTGTCCTGTAGAGAAGCACTAAGGCTTTTTGTAGGCATGTCCAAATGCAAAATGTATTGGGCATCTCTGATCAGACTACAGAGAAGAAGCCACATGGCATTTAGGCTACTCAGGAACCCAAGTTGCATCTTCAGAATGACTTAGGGTTGAATCTCCAAGGGCACGTAAGTGCCTATGCCCTGAGAGTCATCTCTCAGCTGTCACCTAATCCACAGATCATAAACCTATAAGTACCCCATTTTTAAAAGTACTTCTGAGCATCTTGGAAGCTCACACCAGTCCTCAGTGTTACATCTTAACCCCCCCAGGACTCAGACTTTGCATTTCTTTATAAACACTACAAATAAAGTTCAATGTGTTGGGTGTGTGGGAGGTCCCATTTAACATAGAAGTGACTAGTTGAAGGTAGTTCTATTTCTCTGCTTTTTGCTTGATGGATCAGTAACAAGGGAACTTATTTAGAGCTCAGAAAACTTTACATTACATCATAGGAAAATGCTGGCTACAAGGGCATATCTCCTTGCTACTTCAATATTCATATACTGAGAGCTTGGGAGAAAAGGACCATGTGGTAAATTCATTCCCTCTCAGGGAGGGTCTGGTGCTCCAGTTCCTACTGCTCTTAACATAAAATAGAGAGTTTTTCAGAGGAAAACAGATCTTCTCCCTTCCTGGTTAACATCTGAGCAACACCCTTACTACTTTTGGCTAAGCTGAGAGGTAATTATCCCATGAAAAGTGAAACATCTTCAACAGGAAGGAGCGAGGAGCTCCCAGGATGGCTCTGGGCCATGTGCCTGGAATAGAGACACCTCCCCTAGGAGGGAAGCCCAGGCTAAGACATCTAATTTCCCAATATGGGAGAGATTTAAGAAATATTTCACTCCTTAATGTTTCACACTGGCTACTTCAGATGCTCTGAAGAGAGAGACTTGCTTGTGTGGTGCTTAGTTCTCCTTGTGAAATGCATAAAAATTCCCAGCCTGGACATTGCAAAATCTACCAAGCAGATGCCTACTGCACTCGATATTCTCAAGTCCCTGTTGTGTACCTAGCCCATGGCTGCTTGAGTCTCATTGTTAAGTAGGTCTAAGGCTTAATGTGACAAGTCACTTTTAAACTGGGATTTTCAACACACTTGAAAGAGAAACCCTTCTGAAGCTCACAGGGAGCAGCATTCGGTTTTAAAATTGTCAGTAGACAACAGCACCACCGCTGAACCAAAGATGCGTCATTAAATGAAAAGGATATTTTTTTACATATCTTATAGCTAGGTTCCCAAATAATTGTCACAATTTTAATAGGTGTTACATCCATCAGCTCTTACGGACTTCACTGGGTGGTGTGAAGCACTATGCATTTTGGCAAATTGGAGGTTTATTTAGGAGACTAAC
Source organism: Balearica regulorum gibbericeps (assembly GCF_011004875.1). Taxonomy (NCBI): domain Eukaryota; kingdom Metazoa; phylum Chordata; class Aves; order Gruiformes; family Gruidae; genus Balearica; species Balearica regulorum. The sequence continues at coordinate 9,510,190 of NC_046184.1, forward strand.
TTCTGGCACCTGCTTTTGAAAATCTTGGCCAGGGTTCCCACATAATGTTAACACAGTCATACCGTATGTCTCAGTATTGTGTGAGATCTACACATCCAGCACTCTGCTAAGCTGCAAATTTAATAAGACAAGTGAAAAAAAAAGAGAAAAGCGTACATATGTGCAGTGTTGCTAAGTTAGTGTGTATTTGCTTTTATTTGAGAAAGATTAGCCTTAATTTACCACATCCTGATTACATTTGGATACAAATAAAAGGTGAGGGAATAAAAGGAATCTTTGTAGATTATCTGGGATCAAGACTTAGTCCAGGGTGATTGTTGTCAAATCGAGCTCACACAGAAGGCACTGGAAAAACTTTAAGTAACTATTGAATTGATTCATTAGAAGTTTTGTGCCACAGAGTTTGTACAGCAGTTGAATAGAGACACCCTTAACACTTCCAGCTCTGTTTCTGGGGTTTGGTTTTGTTTGTTTGTTTGTTTTTTCTTTATTTTGTTTTGTTTATTTTTCATTTCTTAACATGTATTTTTGTAACAAGTTATCATTCATGACAGTGAAGACCTAAGCAACCTCAGAAGAATAAATTATATGGTGAATAAGTTTCTTGCAGGATTCTTATCTAGCAGTACTAATTTTACTAATTTAATGTGGTTCATTTTTCTTTATGTCAGCTATCTAGAAGAAAAGCATAAAAGCATAAAATCTGAGTTGTTTAGACTTATCTGTCAGAAAGCAAGAGACAGGCATCTCCTCTGTGCAGTTCGCACACAGCCAAGATAAAAATCTAGGTCAGGTGAGATGAAACCCACCCTGCTGCAAAAGCAGAAGATGCTGAGAGAGCGGAGTGATGGTGTTTTAAGAACTTTTATGGAGCTAGATTCTCTTGTAGTCCACATGAAACAACCCTGCCAACGTACTCCTGCAACATTTGATATAAACGCAAATCTCTTATTGTCTCCAGTGGGAGATGTCACGTATCTGAGACAGCATCTGGTGCTGATGATGTGAATAAATGTTCTCTGTGAACTGGGCAGAGAACACCAATATCATTATCACGAGACGTGCAACAGGATATGAACTCACATTTTCAGAGGTGAAAGGCTGCTTCACTCACCCACTTGGCCATGCAGCCTTTATCATCATACATCCTATTGATTGCTATGAAAGGAAGGACAAACCTACAGGAATTGTTCTGCAACGATGGGTGGACACAGCTTTAAACAGCTGCCTGAGGACTTCGCCAAAGGGTGGCCAAAATGATTTTTTCATTCCCCTGTTCCATCCATCATGCCACAGTGAGTGATGCTTCTGGAAATAGCTCCCTCGGCCAAGCATAACAGGGTCACACCTGCCCAGCTGTTCTTGGTGGTCATGCTGTCTTAGGATGGGATCCAAAGCCCACTGAAATAATTGGAAAAGGCCCTGTTGACTCAAGCGGATCTTTGGATCAGACCCTTAGTCCTTGTTTCTACTAAATTAGCTTCACAAGCTGGCAAAGATTTTCCTATATCATGCATGGTAGGGTTTGAGACTTTGGGACTACTGTAACAACTTCATAGTTCCATATTGGTAGACATTTTATCCTAGTGGGTTTTAGTAAGTGATGTCATTGCTCTCATCTTCCTCTGTTGATGCATTTTTGGCAAAAATCTAGGACATCTTTAAGACCCATGGAGCTGCTCCCATTTTCACATAGAAGTGGACCTCTGGGATTGAGCTGTGAATAGGTGAGCAATCACCGAATTTCCAGAGGATGTGGACTGTAACTCAGAGTAGCGAGTGAGAGCAGGAGCCACAGAAAATGCACATATAAGGGAAAATCAACCTCTAGGACACAGTGAGGGGGAAGAGAGTTATTGGTTGGGCAAGTGAAGGAGTGAACTTCTTTCTCATCCTATATAGAAAAAAATTGATGCAAAATTAAAGCACATGTGTTTCTATCTGTTGATTCCAAACAGTTCCTGCAAAGATAAACATGTTTTAGAAATCAGTAGGGTTTTTTGAGGTCTGATTCTGGTTTAAGTGACAAAGACTCAGACCTTGGTTGTTCTAAATGTAAGGGAGAAATGTTCATTCCTGAAGTACTGCTCGTGTAGCGAGTGTGCACGATTTGGTTTCTGTGTAGTTATTGCTGCTGAATTATTTCTTCTGTATTATGGTTCACTTTAAATTTTTACCCCAAAGTCTAAAATCTGAATTTGTTTTGTTTTGTTTTTTGGTCACACCCTTTCTGTAGTCTCTTTTGGTGTAGAATACAAAAGCATGTACTTTGTGAAATTATTAAACTGATATCGTTACCTTCAGAAACCAACCAGCCCACCTCAAGGGTGTAATCTTGCAAAGACATTAATTTGTGAAAGCACCATAGAAAACAGAATGTGGGAGACCATACTCAGCAAGCCAGAGGGTGAAGTTCTTGCAGAAACGCTAGCATAAAACCCCTAGGGATAACACACTGCAATATATGTTTCAAAATGAACTATTTTCTTTCAAAAGGACTTTCCTCTTCTTCTTTTTCACTTGTATTAAACTGTATTTTCAAGGGGTATCCTTTGAGCAGTTATCAATACAAACCTGTCTTTGTTTTCTTGTCAGTTCTTTCACAGCCATACATTAAATTGTATATTGAAACAAAATGACTGACTGTGTGATGGGATATATCTTAATTCAAATTCACACAGGTTTACTGTCCATGGAGAAATTTTCAAAATGTATTAGGTGATTCAGGAGCACAAGCCCTATTTTCAATAAACAATTTCAGAGCCTTTATGAAGATGAGGATGTGTAGGTTTAACCCTCATGGATTGAAACAATGCTAAGCAAGTGAGCACTTGCACAAAATCTGTTAGATCTCCAGACAGACGTAAAAATCAGTCCAAGCAAGGACTGGAAATAGACTGTAGTCTTTTAAATCACTCAGGCTACATCTCTATTGAGTAACACAAGAGGTCAAGTTCAAGTGCAGACCCATAGTCACTGTACTGTTTAATGCTAGTCCAGGCTTTGCCGTAGTTTAAGCATGCTCCAATGGTTATTGTGCTGTGGCAGTGTTTGGGGTCTAAGGTAGATCAGGAACTGTCCCCAGCAGGCATTTCAGATGTGGCCATAGATGTGGATGTAGAATGTCAGCTGGTCTGTGCTTCACTGGCCTGTTTTGTTTCTGAATGTACAAGTAGTCTCTGGCACTTTTGAGAACATTATCTTCAGTCAGAAATTTTTGTTTAACTAGCTGCTCTTGTCTTTGCATTCAGAGTATTTATACAGCTGTGTGTTCACATAGAACTGTTTATAATGAGAATAATTCTGCATTGTATTAGATGTATTTACTGCATGAATAATTCGTCCTTAGGCATGGGTACACTACCTGTATGTGCTGTGCAGAGGCTGCATTCCCTTTTTAGCAAGCACTACCCCAGAGTGTTCTGTGTGCATCCCTCAGCCCAGGAAGAGATCAGGCAGTGGAAACCCAAGAGAGAAAAAGGTCCAGGCTGGTCCTGAGCCCATGGGGCCGGATTCACTGAGAGCAGCTGATGTTGTGTAGCCACAAGAAGGGAGTTTGCCAGCAATAGAGGAGGGACATGCTCAGCCCTCAGCACTGTGTGTGTTGTTCCTAATGCAAATGTTTTGGATAATGCCAAACTTCTCATACTGGAACAAATCCTAACCGCAAGCCCTTAACTGGCACCATAGATTGAACACGTGTCAAACTGGAGATTTGGGAATGTGAACTAAAGTCTCCTCTGTCAAAATTAGCCATGAAGGAGGATTGTAGAGCAACTTCACCACAAATCTTAACTTTCTCCTGGCAGATTGCAAAGGCATTATTTAATCACATTTCTTTCTTCACAGACTGTGTTATGGCTCCACCTGGCAGGAAACACAGGGATGACTTAGCTAAAAATAGTGTTAAATAAGAAGCAACTGACAATTTATATGTAAAAGAGTGTCACTAACTGGAATAGTGTTTCCCGTTTGTCTTATTATTCTCCAGGATTTGTAGTGCCCCATTAACACATCTGGATGCCTCCAGATTCAAAAGAGAAGCTTTCTCAGACTCAAATTAGAGACCAAGTATAAAACAAGGGATGCAAAAGAGATACGAACAGCCATGGGAAGAAAAGCAGAGATAGGTGAACATGAGAGGTGATGGGTCACAAACATAGCTGGCCTTGCATGTGTGTTCCCAGGCTCACCCCAAAAGGCACAGAAGGGAAAAAAATTGAAGGAGGTTGAAGAGGTGGGTTTGTGGGTAGTCTTAAAGCAAGAAGCGTGAGAACCAATTAGTGTAAGCCAAAGAAACAGCTGAATGGATTAGTTTGTCAGTATGGGTCTAACAGAGGTGGGAGCCAACCCCAGCAGTGAATGAGTGAAACTGGGGAAGTGTCTGAGGGACACTGTAGCAGTAGTCTGGACCAGAGGAAGATGAGATTATGCTGTTCAAAGCCAGAGTAAAGGATGCTGCAGCAGCTGAGTTGTGGGCCCGGGCAAGAGTTTCAGCTATATTTATGAGTAAGGAAAGTCACTTCTGAGAAATAATGAGCTGCAGGGATCACCTGGAGAGTCTGCCTTTCTTAGACAAAAAAAAATAAATGTGAGGTGTAGGAGGTGCAGTTCACTTAAAAGTTATGGCCTCTAATTACAGGCCATATACAGGGAAAAGATAGGTGTGGGTGTTTCAGTCTTTTTGACTGAAAAATTAACGAGGTTAAAGCATTTACTTGTGGCCTTCTGCCACAGTAACTCTGAGCGTATCCCCCAGGAGAAATCGAGCCGTTAGTCTAACATCCGGGCGTGCTGGTGGGGCTCTTGCCCAGTTCTGGATCACCGCATCAACAGGGCAGAAACTCGGCCTCGATAAGAGGAGCAGAAATACAAAAAGCAGAAAAAAACCTTTGATCTGTGAGAAGACTCTGCACTTTAAATTCTTGAGATGATGCCACGGTAGCCACCGGAGGGCACTCTAGACTTGCTGTTGAGAGTCTGTGACACTAATACCTGCACTCGTGTGTTCAGCACGTCGAAAATTTAACTGCATGTTGGTACCTGTGCCTTGGAATGGAGAGCCTAGGCAGCATGACAGGTCTCCATCACTCCAGACTTGATTTCCTTGTCTTTTTAAAATACTCAATATGATAAGGCACTGTGAGTGGGGCAGGAAACGAGGAGGTGAAATTCGTTGCAGATGTACTGAGCCTGTCATGAGATTTTTCTCCATTTTTAAAGCAATGCTTTCAAAAAATAAACTAATGGTGACCAAGTGCTGCTTTGGGATGAGAAAAATCACTGAAGAACCTGCCTTTTTACTGATTTTACAAGTGTTCTTACAGAAAACTTGATTTCTGCTTGAATATGGATTGAATTTGTGACTTATACATAAGACCAAACTTCCAAAGTGGCCTACGCTGATGACATCTATTATGGTATTATATACAAATAGTTTCTAAATATTTAAAGAAAAAATAGATATTTTCCTATATTATTATCAGATCATTTATGGCTAAATTTTGCTGGGTTCAATATATGATTAGGAAAAAAAAAAAAAGGTCAAAGTACTGGATGTACTGCTTGAATGTTAGTAATAATGATAATGTATTATTGGTGATAGTGGTATGAATATTAAGGTATGTCTCATACTCTCTTCAGGAACACTGCTAGATCAAGAAACATAATGAGTCTTGGTTATGGTCTTAAAGACCATTTGGTGATAAAATTCAAAAAATATTTATACTTTTTAGTAGTTTGTGTTTACAGATATGTTAATGCAATAAATGTTAATTAATTCACATTTTATCCAGCATCAAACAGACAACTTCTTTTTTCTGATGCTGTCTTTCTTAGTATCTTAGAGAAGTTAAGAAAGTTCATCTCCTCTCTAAGTTTTCATTTAGGTTATGCAAAATCTCTGACTGAGAAAGAAGAAAAGCCTATAGGAGTTGTTCTTCAAAGCTTGCATATATCTATAGGTAGATGCAGGTGTGGGTATATAACTACCAGAAACTGAAGATTTATAATTGCAAGTAGTAGTACAAATGAGTAAGATTAAACAAATTAACTACTTTTGGGTGGCTTTAAAAGATAAAGGAGAATAGGTGGGAGCGGGATAAAAGAAAATGAAGATGAAAGGGAAGTGCTTTTGAGGAGAGGTAAAAATGAAAAGAGAAGAGGAGAGAGTGGAGAAACAGCCCTCTGAAGAACTAGAGGAGCACACACCACCAGTGTGCTCCCACGCTTTCAAAACAACACTGAGCTTTTTCACTTATAAGTCAAACTACCAGCCACAGGTAAATGTGCTTTACAAACAGACATGGCTGATCTGGAGCAGGCAGCTTTCCTGATGCACAAAGAAATCTGCAGATGAATTGTATTTCTTTCCTAATATTCCTCTCATCTTCTTGTTCTCTCTCTTTCATTCAGTGTCCAAGCAAAACCTATGATCCGCTCATAAAGTCTACCAGAGACTTTCCTGATGAAGTCATTAGCTTTATTAAACGCCACCCGCTGATGTACAAATCCGTTTACCCGGTGACGGGAGGACCAGTTTTCACTCAAATCAACGTGGACTATCGGCTGACACAGATTGTGGTGGATCACGTCATGGCAGAGGATGGGCAATATGACGTTATTTTCCTAGGAACAGGTATGAGAGAGGACTTCCACTATCATTCTGCCCAAACCACATCCTTTACAAACACTTTTAGTCAAGCAGGTCCTGAATAAACCTGTTGATTAACATCTTTTTCCTACGCATGCAGCTTTGGGAAGCGTTTAGATACTCCTGATTCTGTGCCAGGACTTCATGAAAACGCTAAGATTAGATGAATTTGTCAGCTCAAGAGATTGCTGCTGTTGGCATTTTAATGCCTCCTGGTCCCAGGGTGATAAAACAGTTAAGGGTCATAATACCTGGACTTTCTTACCCTCTGAGTACCATTCAATATCTGTCCTTACATTACATTGCAGTCTGGCTTCAATTCCTGCTGGCAGCTCATCAATAACCAATTAAAAGGGGAAAAAAAAAAACAAACCCAAAAAATCCTTAATAACTTCAAGGAGTACTTCGCATTAACAGTAGTGACATGGTGCTTCAGCGTGACATCTCATGGGACACTGAACAGCTAAGAACAATTTAAAATTGAGCCTAAGGCAACAATTCCACTTAAATACTTTTAAAGATATAACTTAGCAACATGAATAGCTCGAAACAAGAGGACAAGGATTGAACAGAGAGAGGTTAAAGTACTCTGTCAGGGAAGAAATCTGCTTTGCAGTTTTTCTATGGATAATTATGTATCTATTTACATTTTTATGATAGTTATATGCCTTAAGGAAAAAGTCTAGTTTTACCATAGTAATTAAATTTAGAATCACTGGATGAATCACCCAACAGCATGGTATGCTAAGAAATATTAACATACCTATTCATAACATTTCTGAAGTAATAATCTACCGTCTTACTCCACTGGAATTTCTTGTTCTTAACCCACAATTTCACATTTTCTCAATAGTAATAGGTCTTATAAAGCACTTCTTACTGGTAGATCTGAATGGTTTAATAAGGAGGTCATTGCCATTATCCCTATCTCACAGCAGGTGAAACTAAGGTATGTGGAGGTGAAAAGGTTTATTCAAGGGCAGTGGATGAGCTACTGCCATGAGCTGCAGGGCAATTAAGATTTCTGTTTGAATCCTACCCCAGTGAGGTTGGGTTGCACATATAAGGAAAATTTGGTTTCATATAGTGTAGCTTGACAGGTATGGATATTCCGAGGTGATTTTGGTAAAGGAATGAATTGTCACAGAGCATTACCTCTTATAAAGCATGGGTGTCTCAGCCTTCAAGAGCTTCCCAGCTGTATTATCACACATGTGAGTCCAGAGATGGTCTCATGGACCACTCACATCATTCAGCTCAATCCCTCTCACAGCTCTTGTCTTCCAGAAAAGAAGGTGTGAGAGTCCCTCTACAGTCCCTGCAAGTCAAGGACAGTGGTGTCAGACGGAAAAGCACACTTTCATAGAAAAGAACATTAAAGTGCTGTTTGCTCTCCTGCTGCCTGAGAAGGCTGGGGATAAGCTTTAGCCATGATGATGGAAAATCCTCGTTGCTTTCTGAATGCAATTTTTAATATAATCCACAGAGAAGGAAAGGAAACACATTCCCAAGCTGTGAGATGCCTACAACTTGAGAATACTCACTAAAACTTACTTTTCCTGTGATAATAGTGAGGAAAAGTAATTTAAAATGTAAGCTGTCCAAAAAGATGGGTTCAATAGATAAAATGTATAAAATACTCTTTCAGTGGTTATAGAGGTTGCTTTCAGATGTTTGCTGTCCACTACTATAAAATTTGTCATAGGAATAAAATTATATTGAGAGACCAGCAACTCAAATACCCCCAAGTTAACTGTTCCCACCCAGCACCAATGCTAATTCTTTCAGAGTAAATCATCCGTTTTCAAGATGTCAAGGCCAGCATGTACCATGCAGTCACTAGGTGGCACTCGATAATATGCAGATATTTATTTACCTGCAGTGCCTTTCTTAAAAGTGAGTTTTCTTTTCTAGAAGCACTTGTTTTTGTTCTATTTTATCATCTAAACTCATCCTATGGAAAAAAATAAACTTGAAGATAAGATTTCAAATATTGTATAGAGAGACTGAATACAGATATATCAAATAACGCAGGAGATTTTGAGCAGCAGCAGATCAGAAGCATATTATATGTTTAAATGTATGCAACCAGCTTGTGCATATGCAGGCTTTGGCAATTATGTCAAACAGACAAACAAAAGAAAGCTCTAATACATAAGGAAAACTGAAAAGCTTTTGGCTGTGATTGGTAATAGGATCTTCAGTAGTTTGGGAAAATCTCATTCTTTCCTTTATAATGTATTATTTTTCATCATTTCAATACTATGCATAGTGCTTAGGACTAAGCTGCGCTGTGTCTTTTCCATGCTGCACATCCCAGTACCCAGCCCACTTCCCCTGACTAGTTTTAAGGGTCCTTTTTAAGGCCATTCGAGATTCACTGGTGTGTAATGGTCGGAGATGAAATGAGCAACTATTTTTTTCACCAAGCAGGAATTCAGGTTAAAACTGATTAATAGATTTAACTTTAAAAACTTCTCCATATATCTCCAAAGAAGTAATTTCTGTAATATTTAAATGAAGAATTTGATGTTGAATGGAGATTTTGTTCAAAAATTTCCCTAAAATGAAAAGATAAATGAAAAAAGTGCATTGCTTAACTCCCCACATTCAAGTGAAACCCACTTCTGATTAAGGTGCTATACTGGATGAAAATTAATTCTCTAAAAAAGAGGAAATACTTTTCTGCCAATTTAGTCCCCTAAGTTGGGTCTCTTTGGGCCCCAATTCTGTCTCAAGGAAGTGTGCAGAAACTTCTAGCTGGCAGCATGGACATGCTCATAAGTGTGTATGTTTGTGTTTGAGTGCGTGTTTGTGTTTGTGTGTTTGTGTAGCAGGAGAGTTAGACCATCCCTGCCGGGAGCAGCCTACAATTGCCTTGGCTCAACCACACAGTAAACCCATAAATGCATTGTATAGAGCTATGTAGATAGCAATAGGTGCAGATAGGGATAGATGTTGTTTGAAGGCCACATCCTTCATGCATTCACTTTTATCCTCAGGGCCAAGTTTTTAGATTTTATTTTTTCTTTGTAACTTAATTTTACAGCATTACTTGTTGGTTTTTTATTTTAAAAAAAAGGCAAACAACCGAACAAAGAAAAGGAATCTGAGAATCTGAGATCAAGTTGCTATGAAGTAAGAAATGGAGTGGCACACAAGTACTGAAAAATAACTGTGGGTTTTACATGATGAACATTTGTTTCAGATGTAGGCACAGTCCTGAAAGTTGTGAGTATCACAAAGGAGAAGTGGACTAAGGAGGAAGTGGTCCTGGAAGAGCTGCAGATATTCAAGGTAAGCATTAACAGCCACAGCATCAATTAAATATTATTCAGGGGACTTTAAGGCCCAAACTGGCTTTGTCTGTCTGGTTGGTTGTTTACTGGAACTAGTTCAAGTTTCCAGAGGGACACTGTGTAAATTTTTAAATGCCTTGGTATTCTTTGGGTAAGTCAATTGAAAAAAGTCCAAAACCAAACAGACTATGATTTTTCAAACTCATAGAAAGTCTCATTTATCCTGCCTTGTTCTAGTTTAAAATCTTATTATAAGCCCAGATTTTTTTATTAGTAGTATTTTATTTTTAATGCCAATTTTTCTATTGTCTCAGCTTTGGGACTATTCTTAGTACAATTATATTTTTTTCTTAAACAAACAAATGAACAAACAAACAAAATTCCACAAATGCAGAGAAATTCTTTAAAGTAACAACTTTAGGAATTGAAAACATGAAGAAAATAGAACAAAGATAGTTTGGATTGTCAATGTGGTTTAATTTATTGGTGAAGACTGACTCAACGTTTTTGACCATTTTGATTTGGTTATTCTGGCTGAGTGATAAAGAAGAAAAGTAACCGGAACCCTTCTAATGCCAATGACTTCTTCACAAATAGAGCATGTAAGAAGCCCAAACCTCCTTTCTCTTGCACGGGCACAATTTCTGATTAACCTCATTGCTGGTGAGGCAGCTGACGTCAATGCACCATTAGAGCAGGAAAATGGAGACCTGTGTCTTCCCTACGGATTTTCTTTTCCATTTAGTAGCTTCCTCTTCATTCTTTGCATTCTCACTTTACTTTCTTCTCATGCTATATAGCTCTTCAGTTTTCACCTTGCTTTTTTCATCAAAGTTTACCTGTATCCCTGGCATTTTGATTACTTTCTCACACATCCTCTCTCTTATGTGCTTAGCCAGAATTTCTGCCCATACTAAATAAATCAATTTGGGATTTAGAGACAGTGTTTTCCAACCCTAAGGACAGGATCTTTAATAATTATTTCAAAGGGTGTATTTCTCCATATGCCTTTTGATATGTCATGTGTATGATGTAACTTGGATTTAAAGGATTGTCATGTCTTCTTCCCACTGTCTTGGACACCAATTATAAATATCACTGTGAAAATACCAAGATTACTCAGTGGCCTGCCAAGTAATCAGCAGTTTCAGTATGTGCACCAATTTGCTACATTCTTAAAACATAACGTCAAAGGCAAATGTAACATATCATATTTAAAACAACAACAAAAAAGTTTAACTTTTTTTCTGCTCAGCAGACATTCCTTCACATTTTTATTGGTAACATTTATAACTGTTACATCTATGGTTTTGAATCCAGAAAATGAAAGGCAGTGAAGGGCTGAAAAAAACATCCCTTATTTCCTTGAACTGCATTAACTTTAAAAAATAGGCTTATATTAATCATCTTCTATTAGGCGATAGATAATACCCTGAGCTTTATCCTGTTCTTACATCAGCCAATGGCAAAAATTTCACTGTGTCTCATAGCAATGAAATACATCCTGGTGCAGAGGATCTGCCTATGTATCCCTTAAATGCCAGCTAAGCCTTTCAAATTGTGCTTAATAAGAACTTAAGTTGATGTGAAGGCTCATGGCCAGTCTCCAGGATGGAGTAGACTGCAAATTCTAAGAATTAAAGCCAGTTGCCTCATAAGGAAAATTTATGGGAGGTATTTTTGAAAGCATGAATTTAGCGATTTCCAAGAATTTTTTTTTAATATTTGTTTAAACCAAGCAAATGGATCTATAATTTTATTTACTTCTTGTATGTTAAGTTCTGTCCTCTATTTCATTAAGAACAGGGAACGTGTAAACTAATGCACCTTACTAATTTGTTTTTCAGCACCCTTCATTTATCTCGACCATGGAGATTTCTCAGAAGCAGGTAATCACAAGCTCGTTTAATTACTGCAGGATATATGGTACACCGAACACTTAGCTTGTTATTTCCAGGTGATGCTTGTTACTTACTGGCCAAGCTTTCCATGGATGACTCTTAAAATGTATCTGGAAAGAAGGAGATATATTTGAACTTATTTGCCTGCCTAACTCACATTTGCTTACAAACAGTAATTTGTGTACCCAAGCTGGTAATTATTCATGGAAACAAATCTTTAGTCATATGGTAGAGGGATTTGTGAATGAAGTCAATACACATTCATTTTCCAAACACTAGAAATACTTGTCTCTTTACAATCTAGTAATAAATTATTATTACTATTATTGTTGTTATTTTTATTAGTAGTCAAGAGAGATCAGGGCCTCATTGTGCTGAAAGTTTTCTGCACAGAGACTGAAAACCAGCCCCCCTCCTCTAAAATCTGGGTGGTCCGATCCTGGCAGTTGTCGGGGCTGGTCCCAGTTGGGAATCTCCCGATGGGAAATGGTTTTATGGCGGCTCTGAGCTCTACGATGGCTATGTGCACGCTCGAGAGGCAGCGTGACACCAGAGCCATCCCTCCCTGCCCCGCAGAAGTGGCCAGAGCAGCTCTGGCACAACACACCTCCCTCACGCCGGAGGAGGTATTTTGCCGTTCAGGCACGCACAGCACAGCTGGGTCCCATCTCCCCTGAAAAAGGTGGCAGGCCAGCTGGAAGTATTGCATGAGCCAGCTCCGGCTCCACAGCAAGCACTTGGACCACCCTTGTCTCAACAGGCAATCTGCTCACACTTTGGCGAGAGGGGAGTAATCTTATCCCCATCCTACCTAAGGATCAGAAGCAGAAGATGAAGTTTTTATTTATGTAAGCTCATCCCTAGTTCCCAGATTCTTAACATCACAGCTATCCAGCCACTTGTTTTTAAATGTGTTATTAAACCGTTCTTTCCATGGTTTGCTTCTGATTTTTTAGTACAGCAGAAATCTAAAGGTGTAAGGGTGTTGAGTGCTTGTGTCTTTCCAGGACTGCAGCCCCCTTTCCTCTCTGCAGTGCTGTCAGGGATTGGTGGGGACTGCCCAGTTCACACTGAGCCCTGAGAAACATTTTACAGTAAAGGAGGAATTCTCCCTCATTTTGTAAAATCTGGGACAAGGTTGAAAGTCTGCAAGTGTGGCACTGAAGAAGGGAACTTTTTAAACAGGCTACTTGGAGAGTGCTCCTAATTCATTTGCTTTGCCTGATTTGCAGCAACAATTGTACATTGGTTCCAGGGACGGATTGGTTCAGCTCTCTCTGCACAGATGTCACACGTATGGGAAGGCTTGTGCAGACTGCTGCCTTGCCAGAGACCCATACTGTGCCTGGGATGGAAACTCGTGTTCCAGATATGCCCCCACTTCTAAAAGGTAAGTAAGAAAATACAATGTGTTGTAAAAGATCTTGCTGCTTGCAAGAATTTTAGAGGTTCCCCATCAGAACGTGTTGCCTTTTTACTTAGCATGTCATTTGCCTTAAACTTTGATCATACTCTGGCCATGTTTCACATTTCTGCTCGAAGAGCTGTGAAGACAACGTAGCTTTGTTTAAGTGTGTGTGAAGGTAACTCAGCTACTGCAGCTAACATCATAAATCCATCACTTTCCTTTTTTTTTTTTCTGAATGCTTTAAGGTATGAGATGCTCAGATGGAGGTCCTGGTCATGGCTGGCTCTGCCCAAGATGCAAGAGCTTTTCTTAAGCTTCTGCCTTTCGCACAGGGCACCACCGTAGTTATAAAGCTGAGTTTAACATAGTATCCCAGAGTGGTCAATAATAAAATACATTTAATTCCCTGATCTAAACAAGCAATTGTATTTGTGGTCTAGCCATAAGAGGGAGACAGAGATTTAAGTACTGTGATTTGACCGCACTGGGAGCAGTTTTTCCACAGTGAAAGAAGCTTCATCTGAACTTTCTGTACACACCAGCTAGGACAGCAGCATGAATCTGCATGGAGGGAGAGCATGCTGCAGGCTCTAGCGGTGCAGTACCTGTGTTGCTGGATGCGTCTCGGAATTTTTGGCTGATTTAGCCAGAGCTCTGAGCTAACTCGTTGAGCCAGAGTGCTTCACAGCCTCTTCATTCCCCTTTGGACGAAGCCTTCCTGACTAATTCTTGCAGTGAGGGTCGGAGGTTGCAGTCTGAGCTCAGGCTCTGGAATGAGACTTTCTACCTTAGGGGCTGCAGGGCTGGGACCTGAGCAATTAGACAACCCATTGAAGTTAATGACTCATAGGTTATCGTGTCATGGTGTCAAGGAACTTTATGTGCTTTCCCTCAAAGCCAAAGCAAACTAAATTCAGAGAAGCATAAATGAAAGGAGAAAAGCAAGTGTTCAGGCTCACTGCAAAGTTAGTGACACGTGAGACTTGCTGAAGTCTGAGGTGGGCTGGGACACGGAGATTGATGGTCCATGCTTTCTAACAGATGTGCAGTTTGGTGGGAAGGCCAAAAGTCTGTGGCTCCAAAACAAAGGATGGGTGACTGGCCTTGGGAATCCTCCAGTAGATGAGTTACTTGAATATTTTTCTTCTGTGTAGCAGCCTGTGTTTCCAGCATGTCTACAGCTTTCACCACAGTGGACAGCTCGGCCTCGGGAACCTGCTCTCCTGCCGAGGCATTGCTCTGCACATAGGAGGTCCCACTCCTGTTACCTTCAATGTGGCTGTGAGGGACCCAGTTCTTCCCTGGGTCACCAATTCTTCTACTAAAAAACTAAAATATAGATTTATTTTTTTTTTTTTTTTTAGCTCTTAGGTGATAAATGCAATCATCCACAGAGGAAGAGTTTGGGGTTTTTTTTAATGCTATTACACTGGATTTACACTAAATCACAGTGAGTTTAAGTAACACGCCCAGAGATTAGCAGACAAGTTAGTTGTGGAGGGGAGCAGACCATCTCAGAACATTGTCTCAAGCATTTTTTCTGTCCATAAAGATGAAAGATAATCAGATTTCTCAATTGTTTGTTACCAAACTAAACCATATGCTTTTCTCTCTTCATTTTAATGATTGGTTTACTAGTCAGTATTACCTTGGGCTGATCCTGACCTCAACTTTGAATATCACCTGTTGAACCTCAGATCTTTTTCCTGACCTACAACATTAACGGGATGTTTTTAGGTATTTCCAAGACAGTCCACCCCACCAGGATACCCATGCCCCATGCTCCTAAAGCAAGTTTAGGCGCTCTTTCTGTCACTATATTGCATGCTCTTTATTCTAGGCAGATTTTTTTCTCTCACTTTTTCTCTTTCCCCTCCCAGTGGTTTTCCCAAATCACAGGCCCTTCTCTTGATGTCAATTATACAAATCTCTTTAGGCCACATGCTGCTTTGAGGGTGAGGCTGGTTTTAGTTAAGACCGTAATTGTCAGCAGTAGGGTGGGAGCAATGCGAGTCCACATCTGCTGAGCTCCTCTGTATTTTGTTGTTGAATTCCAGCAATTATGCCTGAAGTGTTACAAGTTTGCATGCTTTTCCCATAGGCGAGCCAGAAGGCAAGATGTCAAATATGGAGACCCCGTTGCACAATGCTGGGATGTGGAAGACAGTGAGTGTTTTGCACCTTTCTTGTTCTTTCGTTGCTTTGACAACAGAATTTGCTGTAAGGGTCTCTGTCTGTCTGCAAAAACTTGCTGAGCTTGACAGAATAACACCATTAAAGCAGTTGCCTTTCCCACACTTCATATATATTATCCTTCTTGCAGTTAAATTTGCAGAGCCGGGGCTGATAAGGGAGAGCCAGCATGGGATGGCACCCTCGTGTCCCTTCTGGGCGACCCTCCCCAGCACTCACCCAGGGGAGGGAGATGTGCCCTGGATGGAAAACCATCACACACTTTCCTACAAGTAGCTAACGGGACGTGTGTGATGTTTCATCCGGAACCAGGGGAGATAATCCTGCAAGGAAACCCGCAGGGGTGAATGGGGAACGCGTCATCTTCTCCCCTTCCGCCGCATACACTTGACACAAGTCCCGAGGCCCAGGTCCAGTTGCCAAACCAGCCCCTTCCCCTCCCTGCAGCTACTTAAATACTCCTGTTATTAACAAAAGCCTACCCCCCCTCCCTATCAGCTCCCCCCTCCCTTTCCCACACCCTCTTTTCAGATGCCAAAGGGTCTGGCTTGCTCCTTTGGCAACTGCAGCTTTTCTCTTCCAGCGAGCACTGTCGGTACGAAATCCTGCGGTTACGCGGCAATCTCTGCGGCAGCATAAAATAAATGAAAAGCATTCAAAACCAAGCTTGGGTTTGTCTGGGGCTCTTCTACCCGCTTATTAAAGCGAACAAGCCAGTCAAAACAGTATTGATTGTATCGTGGCATTGAACATTTGATTCGGGAGGAGCCACCGCTTTCCATTGATCTCTGGTTATTTTCGTGCTGCTGTGGTGCTGGATGGCTGCCGCAGATCTCGACGTGAGTCACTGCAGAAATCAGAGCTGCTTGCCACAGGATCAAAGCCTTAAGTCTGTTGCACAGTATAGAGGGCTCTGACTGTACATGTGTGCTTGCAGACATAGTTAAAAAGTAAGGGTAAAATCTAATTTTCATTAAAGTCAACAACAAAACTCCTGTCCATTCCCAAAGGGCCAGAATTTCTCTGCTTGCTGCTTACCATGGCTCTCCAAATAGTGGTATCTGAGACTGTGCAAAGCTCAAGGCTGTAGAAACCCTAGCAGAAAAGCTGACAATGTCACATTTTCCTGGAAGGATAAAGAGATACTGGAAGAGTTGGCTTTTCTAGACAAATCTAAAATGACTTTGCACAGAAACTGGTATTTATCCTTCACCCTGAGGTAGTGCCACCAATAGTAATTTTATCCAGCTGTGGATGTCCCCTGTGTGCCATAAAACCATGAAGCTGACCTGTGCCGCTCTAGGCTCTTGGCTTATTTATGCCATTTGCGATAATTAATAACATTATGTCCCCAAACCCTGTTTAAATTCAGTGCTCCACTGTGTGAGATTCCCTCCCAGAGACTTCATTGACTGCATGAAGTTCTTTGGCTCTACTGAAATCTCAGTGGCACAGTGAAATAAAAGAAAAGCATTTAAAGCAGAGAGCTTGAATTTCTATAGATCTCATATAGGTACTTATGATATTGAAAAAACAATTCAAAATTGTATTCATTTTGTTGTTGAGCTAACTTTGGATTTAGGAGACACCACTGCTTTCACCTTCCTTTCTGTTATTGGCAGGCCGTAAGAAACAGCTTTAGTCTGATGGTAAGGCAGATAAAACACAGATAAGACAGACTGGAAAGGGAAATGGAGATGCAGAGATTATAAATTACTTGCTCAGGTTTACAGAAGGCCAAGAAAGGAGCCCAGATCTGCTCATGGCTACTTCAGTGTTTGGTCTGAAATGTACTACAGGTCATTTCAAATTATACTGAAGGAAGGTAAACTTCAGTTTACTTTAGCCCTGTGACTCCTTGAAAGTGTTTGGGATGAACAAACCAGACTCTACAATCTACCCTTAGCAGCTTTAGCTCAGTTTAGTAGTTGCATTACTTAAAGGAAAAATACAGGTCAGATTTTAAATTCCTCCAAGGTGAAAGCCTCAACTTTAAAATGGAGCAAGCTCGTGATATAGATTTTATTGACCTCCTTAAAAACCAGTTGCACTGAAGGAAGGTTAGCAGCCGCCTCTAAATCCTCATAGTTATAGTTTAAGCTAAAAGTTAAGTTTCCTTTTGCTTTTTTATAATTCACTCACTCTTATAGCATCTGTTCTGAATCAGGCTATTTTCCCATTGCTTTAAAAACCAGGTCAGGGTTAATCTCCTGTACCATGTTTGCTTTCCAGGCATTAGTCATGAAACTGCTGATGAAAAGGTGATTTTTGGCATTGAATTTAATTCAACTTTTCTGGAATGTATTCCTAAGTCCCAGCAAGCCTCTATTAGGTGGTATATTCAGCGCTCTGGAGAAGAACATCGAGAAGAGGTAAGTTATAGTCATCAAGGCAAGTTTCCTCTACAGAGAATTCAGCTGAGCATTGAAGGCAGGAGTTATTGGGATTAGTAGATGTTTTACTTTCCCTTGCCTCACCTTAGGTATCACATAGCATTCTGGTATCACCATTTGGGGCATGCAGTGGGGAAGAGAGAAGACATTTGCACTGTGTCATAAGCAGATTTAGATATTTGGTTTGACTTGCATGCTCATTCTATTGGAAAAAAAAAAAAAAAGAAGAAAAGAGAAATTCAGCTTTAAGTAGTGGTAAAGAATCGAAGTACTGGAAAAAAAAAGTCTCCTCTTGCTCAGTAATTAACACAACCACCACTTCTGTAGGTAAAAGTATGTTCAAAACCATTTGTTTTAATAAAATCTCTGCTCAGTTTAGTGGCTGATTGCCTTCCCTTATCATATTAAGCAGTGTAGCTGAATTGCACGTGTGGCTTGCTGCTTCTCTCCATCTCTCCCCAGAGAAGGAATGGTCTGTGCATTATTTGCGTTTTTCTTGTTAGTGGAGTCTGCAAATTTTTCTTAAATGTCACCCTGCGTTAATGCAGAGATGTCAGGTTAAAGAATTACACCTTGCATCTGGAGTAGGAAGCGGTGAGACTTGTAATGGCCCTTATTAATTCCTGCAGGAGGCAGGTTCGGGGTCCTCATGGGTGGAGAACCCCTGGAGAAGCCTCCCCACATACCCCCTGCACAATTTCCTTCTGATTCCTGTCTGAGCTAGTGACAAAGGGGCCCTCCGACATGCCCCAAAGGTCAACGTGCTGAGAGTGATATGGCCTGGGTTTGGGTGAGTTGCAAACCTCCGGAGTTTTCATAGCCTTTCTCTTACATGAGTGATTTTGTATCTGAGGCCAAGTCCTGCTGTGATGGCAACCATGGCAACGGGGAAGGAGAAGGGAAAAGAACTGCCCTTTCAAATGAGCTGCTCCCAGGTGTTAGATAGCTTTTTTGTTAAATGTTCATCCGAGACAAAAATTAGTTTAAATGACAGGAACTATCAAACACCCAACCAGCATTCCACTCTCAGTGCTAGTTCATCCTATGAGGGTCTCTGAGTGCAGCAAATGTGCCGGTTCTTTCTAAAGGCTGGGGACGTGCAGGCCAGGGCAGGTGCCCACACAAGCATCACCTTTGCGCCAGGTGTAGTCCCACGGCAGTAGTCCCAACGTTGCAACCCCGGTTATGTCTTGGCCTAGAAAGCCAGAGTAAGGGGATACAAGGCACTTCTGATTTTCCACCAGAAAAGACAAAAAACCCCACAAAGATGTATATTGACTATAACATTGCAGTATTTTTAATCTACTCCCCTTTTCTTACTCATGGTTTGGACTGGCAAAGATTCTTTTCTCTGCTGAGAACAAAAACTTCATTAATTTATAGACACAGTGCTTCCCACAACATGCGCTAAACACCAGAATAAAGAGATTACTGGTTTGAAATACTGCCTCTAACCTCCTCTACAGTCCATGCTTGGAAAAAAAAATGTGATCTTCTGATCTGCAAGCCAAGCACACTCTCAGCCACAGGTGGCTGAAGTGAAAACCCAGCTAGAAGTGTGTCAGCCTTTGAAGACCTGTGGGCACTCATTGTTTGTGCTTTCATTGATTTACCTTGAACTGTCCTGTACAGAAGACTCTGTGCTCTACTTCCCTGCGGCAGCAGTTTGTAAATGCACTTACATATTTGATCAGGGAAACAAGTAGAGTATTTGCTTAATTCTAACCATGTGTTTAAGACTGATTTTTAAATAAATTTAAGCAGATAGTTAACAGGTTTTTGGTTGAGGGGTGTGTGTATGTTTCTCCTTTTTTCTGAACAGGAAGTTATGTCAAGTTTTGAGGAGACTCAATCATTTTTTAAAATAATGTATTGCAATTATAGAATGTGCCTCAGCTTCTCAAAAAGAGCTATAAGCTTTGTGTAAAGCAGCCAGTTCCCTGTGAAGAATGTAATATTTCTGTAGCATAAGAAGTCACACTTTCAAGATTTGAAAGCCTCTTTTGAAGGGCTGCTTTTGAGTTTTATCTGTGTCAATTTAGGGGAAAAAAAAAATCAGTTGATTTTGTCATAAATCACAGGTTCAGATAGGCCTCTGAAGGTCAGGAAGCCAAGCTCAAGCTATCTTTCTTATTTGATTGAGGAACAAACTGCAGGTCAAACCAACTTCTGAGCAGAGTTAGGGCAGGCTAACCTATATAGCATAGTCTAAGTCAAGGCTATATTATTTTTTGCCACGCTTTGTCTTTCCAAAAGGTTCACTGTGACCTGGCCCCTGCTACTTGTTCTGGGCCAAATGCCAGTTACCCAGGCACGACGATGTCCAGCGCTGCAGGACTGCCCGACGTGCCAAGGATGTGCACGTTGAGAGAGAGAGAGGGCATGCGTGCGTATGTGTGACGGCATCTGAAGCTCCAGCAAGCGCACAGCATATATCTTTGCACATTAGCAGCCTTCCACAGCAATGTTTACTGGGCTTGCTCTGTGTAAACAGTCTGACATCTGTTTGTATGAGAAAAGTAAAGCTTTGCTAAAAGGCTAGATTAACCTTTGAGGCAAATTTAGAAGAAAATTTGAACGAGAAATCTGCACACAGATTTTCTACATTATGAATGCTAACAGTAGGCAAATAGCTTTTTACCACATATTGTCCCTAAAGCCATAGCAGTGTTTCTGTGATCTAGCTTTGATAAAATAGAAGTTGGAGCTCATGTTCCGCAACTCCTTGGGGTGGTTTTTTTTGTTTTTTTTTTTTTTTTTTTTTTTTTGCTGAAGATAACAGCCTTTATAAATGCATATGCACACATAGATGAATACAGGATCAGATCACTTAAAGACAGTCTGTAGCTATTAGTTTGGTTTGATTCCTGCCAGAAAATTCTTATAGTAACAGAATTTGTAGTATTTTGAGCCAGGTTAGTTCCAGGGTCCTAAGAACTTGAACTCCTTCTGAGCAAACTCAGCTTCCACATCTCGAATCATCATATCGGGAGATAACATTTTTAGAAGAAAATAAAAGAAACTTTTTTGGTTATTTTTTAAGATAAAGGTATTAATCTAGAAATGTCACATTCTCAAATGCATCTAACTAAAGTTAAATTCCTAATTTCATATATGGCTGCCTAAATAAATGACTGCGTCTACAGAGATGCTGAACAATCTCTCTTCCTATTACATGGAATAAGGGTATTTGCATGCTAAAATGTTAATCCCTTGTTAATTTGGGGTTCCAGAAACTGAGATTTTCAAGTTTTCCAATTTGACTTATCAGTAAAAATGAATTCATCAGTATTAGAGCCTAACTGGAGGCCGCCTTAGAAAATCTAAAGATTGACAGAGTAATTGACTTTCTTTTCAAA
Source organism: Balearica regulorum gibbericeps (assembly GCF_011004875.1). Taxonomy (NCBI): domain Eukaryota; kingdom Metazoa; phylum Chordata; class Aves; order Gruiformes; family Gruidae; genus Balearica; species Balearica regulorum. Next base: position 9,531,395 of record NC_046184.1, read on the forward strand.
AAGTACTTCAATTTGACAAAAATACCATATGTGACAGAAACAGTGTGATCATATTTAATGTGCAGCTTGATCTTTGCTCAGCCGGTGCCTTACTATAAGTTTTCCCATTACAATTACATTTTCTGCTCTCTCTCTCCCCCTTCCTGCAGCAGATTTCTCAAATAACACTGCACATTATTTTAGTGCATGTCTTAGCAGTGTAACTTATTGTGATGACGATACCATGCTTTGCAAATGACTCTGTGCACCTGGAACTTAGGTTATGGACTTTTAGTTCCAGGGCTGGAACTGTAAAGTCTCAGCAAGTCTTTAAACCTGGCTTTACAAATAGACGGCTTTGCACTGTCCTGGACATGCACTACAGCTTCCTGAGGGGAAGGAAAAGGGCAAAATCCAGACTGGATGGGAAGCGTTTGGCCCAGCAGGATGTCCCCGACATTTCACCTGTAGGGTCATGGTTCAGAATGTGACTTCCAGGCAGAGCGACCTGCAGGGAGGGACAGGATCTCCTGTGGCACTGGAGCTGTCACCAGGTCATTTTGCTGCCAGTGGGAGTACATTTCCCTGTGGTTTGGGGCCGTTTTAAGGTCAAGAGTCAAATATCTAGTGCTTTTGTGTTTAGTGTTGCTCACGCAATTGATCATGTTTGTTCCTGTGCGTGCAGGGTTAGTCACTATGATGAGGGAGAGCGTTTCAGTGGCTGGAGTTCATAAAAAAAAGTGGGGATGTCATCTGTTCATAATGTCTTAAACTGCTGAAGTTTTCTGAGGCTTAAAACAGATATTTATTAATTTGTTTATTAAAAAAAATATCCTATATGTGTTGTGTTATGTTATGTATATAATAGGTGCCAGGACTGCCAGAAGGAAATGCATGGCTCCCTACAGAGCCATTAGTTTTGGTGCCCCATGCTCTGAAAAGTATTTCCCCCCCTGCTTTAGGCTCCACTTCACCCCAAGTCTCCTGCGGCTCCAGGTCTGCCAAGATGCCACCTCCCCTTGCAGGAGACAGAACAAACTTTATGGTCTGCAGTGGCAGAATGGATGCAGATCGCTTTTAACTCTCTTTCCTGCTCATTCATACCCGGGGGTGAAAATAAATCCACTGAAAGGCAGGAGGACTTTCCAGTTTCTTCTTCAGCGGTTCTTACCCTTTCCATATTCCTGCCCCACAACCCTGGGCGGTGTTTTTCTGACAGACCCAGCTTAACGACCATCTGATGGTTTGGTTGGTACAAGAGTTTGACCCACTCTTGGACAGGACGTCTTGCCAGTCACAAGATTGTGACCTAGCTCCCTCATCAGAGCAAAGAGATGTTGTTTCTATTCCACATTTTAGCCAGACTGAGAAGACACTTTTCAGTTTACCCAAGACATAAGTTTCCATATCTTTTTGTGGCTGGAGATTTTTGTGTCATGATGGTGATTTTTTTTTTTGTTAGAAACATCTGGTCAGCAGCATGTTGTGAAAAAAAGTCACAGATTCAGAGCCAGCCCTAAAATCTAAAAGTTGGATGACAGCTGAGTAAGGAAGAGGACATACACCAAGGTCTTAGCTTTCAGTAGAACCTTCTGTTAGAGGAGTGTAGTTCAGTGTTTTAATCCTTAGGTCAATGAGAAAGAGATTGAGAGGGGTAAAAATAAGAAGAGAATCATTCTGCAGCCTAGGGACAACTTATAGCTCTCATGCTTTCACTCTTTTACTTTATTACATGACTCACTGGCTTTTTTTTTTTTTTTTCCCTAATACCTTGAGATTTTTAAGTAAGACTAATATTTTGGACAGTTTCCTGGGGGAAAAAAAAAAAAGAAAAAAGAAAAAAAAAGGAAAAAAAGAAGTAACTCTGAACTGAGATGCAGCACATGACATTTCTGCTTTGATTTGGACATACTGGGGGGGGGGGGGAAGGTTAGGAGTAAAAAATTTAGTCTCAGAGTTAGAAGATAACTTCACCTTGAAAATAATAGGAATCATGCATCTCCATAATGACACTGTTCCAGCAACATGTTCTTCATTTTTCCTGTGGCTTCTTGGTAAATAAAAAAAAGATGAAAAAAAAAAAAAAAAAAGAAATGAGAGAAACAAAGTCATGTGTAACAATAATGCTAAAAAAAATCCAGAGTAAGCTTCATTTCCAGTCAAATGATGAGGATGAAGAAGAAAACAATAGAAAAACAAAGATGAATGTGAATTCCTCATTTTCCTTTCTCCTCCTCTCAATTTGTTCAGGGGTTGCAGCTAACCCATGATTAGTCCAGCTTTATCTCTTAAGTTTTTTCACATGTTGATTAATGAGGGAAGGCAGGCTTTGAAGCCACTTTCTGCTCCCAGACAGGTGCAGTGTTTTAACTGTGAAAGAGCTGACATGTGAATTATTTGTAAAGAGGGAGCTATCTAAACATGTCATTAGCAAAGGACAAAAGGCATTTACCTAACCTGGTGCCACAGCACTTTCAAACCCTTGGTTGTTTTCCAACTTACTGATTGTTTAAAGATTTGCCATCATTATTGGCAATGCCTTTTTTTTCGTCCATTGTTAAATTCAAGTTGCATGGAGATCTTTTCCTTTTGTCAAACATTGTCAGTACCTATGGCATGTGCCACAATTCAGGTTATGTAATTTTAGGCAAACTTGTGTGCTTATCATGAATGATGAAAAGTAAAATTTGTTGATAAAATATTATCAGAAGTCTGCTCCCACTCCACTAAGAAAAGAAAGTTAATGGTAATCAATTGATTCATTTTTGTGGTTTATAATTTGTTCCCTACTGAGCAAAACTATGTCTCATGTTTAATTTTTATTGTATGCTCAAATTTAAGCACATGTCAGCAAGCTTTTATGAATTAAAGCCTTTCTGCTTCTGAATTGTTAAATCCAATTTACAAATATTTTAGGAGAATTATTGATTATGACATATGGGAAGGGGGGAAGGGGGAGCAGTGAATCCACAATTGACCAAAACAAAATTATGACTTTTATCTAACTAGTCTTTTAATTCTCCTCAAAATTTAATAAAATATATTTTAAATCTATAGGTCAGGAACTAAAAAGCACATTAAGCATTCAAGTGAAAGGTTAAAGATCTACTACCAAGTAATGAAATGCCAGGTGTTTATGAAACTCCAGAGCCCTGTGGGGGGAAAAGTAGAGAGGAAAGACAGGAAGAGTTCTGAACCTATGGGTAAAACAACATAAACAGGACACCAAAAAAGAAATGAGGGGAGAAAACAGTAATGAAGTGTTGCTCAATACGTGTGAAATCGGAGCCCTAATTTCATCCTGCCAGAGGATAAGAAAGGAATGAACAATGAAGGCACAGAGAAGGAAGAGGTGACAGTCACCGTAAATCAATATTCAAGGTTAACACAGGACATTCTGTAAGAACGCTGCTTCATTAAAAATAGGAGTCATGAGAGGCTGGGATTAAGGAACCCAACCAATTTAGACTCTGTTAGCTTTCTCTGCGGTATCCCAAGGCGGGGGGGGGGGGGGGGGGGGGGGGGGCAATTCCATCAGTTAACACGTTTACGACTAGAAAGTGATGGCTGCTACACAAATGGTAAATAGCTATGAGTAGCAGGGTGCTGGACTTGGGGGTCCAGTGATCTTTTCAAGTCTAGATCTGCCATTATTCTTCCTCCCTTTCACTGAAAATAGGCGAAACACTAGTGAGGGCTCTTTGGACTGGTGCCCAGCCAGCCGAAACAGCCAGCTGGAGATCTTCCAAGTGTAGGAGGTACACAGCTGTCAAGACGCTCTAGACTACAATACTGGCAGAGCCACCGATAGGCAGATGCTACTGATGCAATTGCATCAAGCCCTGAGCTCAAAGAGATCCATCCTGTTTTCACTCAGACAATGTGGGAACTTGGTCTTTGCATAGTGCCTTATGAAACCCAAATGTCTGGAAATTAGCTGCTTCTTCCCATCCTTTTCCCTAAACATCTTAAACTTGGGTCATGTTGCATGAAGCCTGGGCACAAGAAAGAGGGGCTTCCTCGTCATATCGCAACAGCCAAGCCTCCGAGCACTTCCACCTGGCCCCTGCTCTTGCTTCTCTCTGTGGAGTACAGCACCACAAGGAAACACCTGCCCTAGACATATTTCTGCCTACAGCTACTTATTTGTGAATTCATTTATTCATGTTATGCTCCTGGTTTTACTGTAAGAAAGGTACATTTACTCATAATGAAGTGTCACTAGCTGATAAAATTGAGGACTACTGCCCTATGCTGTAGGTTCTGGAGGTGGAAAAGTGGTCTTTTCTAGTCTGTCTCCCCGCTGTCTTCTCTGTATGTATTTGTGTTTTGACCATGATTTCTCTGGTTTAAACTCACTGTAGTAAATCAAAAGTAGCTTGTGCTCATGTAGCACCTGTTGTCAGGACAATCGATTTTCCAGGAATTTCCTGAAATTAGTGTGATTTCACCCTGCTGGTGCCAAGTAGGCATGCTTATATACAGTTTACAAACAAGGAAACTAAAGGTTAGGGTTGACCCAACACCACCAACTGGTGGCAGGAGCCAAAAAATATTTGGCCGCAGAACCAGGCAGCCAGAGCCATGTTCTGACCAGGATTTTGTAGCAGCTGATTTCTTGTCTCAGCTGCAGTCAGATCAATGGAGGGACACAGGCCTTTATTCATCCATCCACACACCTATCTATCCATCTACCTACCTACCTACCTATCTGTGTGTTACTGAAGACTGTTAGAACTGATACAGTAGGAAGCCGAAGTCTCTCTCTCTCTCTGTGCATGCATTATATATATGTGTGTATTGCTTTTTCTGGTGATCTCTAAATGGTCTCTCAAATTATTTAACCCTTCCAAAATCATTATCATAGAATCTTAGAAAAGGGTAAAGCAAAAAGCCCCAGGAGGTCATCTCATCCATCTCTTTGCTCCAAGAGACCCTATTATGATAAAGTGCTAGTGAGCTAGAATCATAACAGATGGAGAATCATATGTATGTATACATTTTTTCCCATGGAGTAGAAGAGGGAATCATGTGCAGATTTTTTACATAAAGAAACACTGTGTAGCTTACCCACTGTGAATAAATCTAATTTAGTCATCTTTATGCCTCCCTGATCTTCATCCTCTGAAGTTTGCTGGAGGGTCAGATGTGCGCTCCGGGAAATTTTCCAGATTCTGTGTTGGTTCTCTCTGCCCCCACTCCCCACTTCTCAAACCCACTACTCAGCCTTGTGCTGAAGTTTTTCTACATTATAACAATGCCACCGGCAGTGCGGAGGCTGCGTTTAAGGCCCTGGCTTTGCTGCGGGCTGAGCAAGCAGCGCTCCGGGTCCTTTCCTTCGGTGCCGATGTGTGCTGCAGCCTCTGTGCGGCAGCAGAACATAGCATGCCTGGGAGGTGACAGCTTTGGACTAGACCAGGATCATTTTCAAAGGAAATGCTAGTGTTGGACGCTGGGAGTTAGGGGTCTGCTTTCTACTTCCACCTCTGCTACTAATCTTTATATGGTCTTTGGCAAATCACTTACCTTCTATGTTTCCCAGCTGCAAAAATACTTAGGTGCCCAGTGCCTCATCCTGATATTTTTTTTTTATTTTTTTTTTTTGGGGGGGGGGCATGTGTAATGCTTTTTTTAGACTTAGATTATTTCAGAAATAATTTTCAGATCACCAGATAAGTAACTTACCTGACAGTGTTATTACTCTAAGGTGCACCTTATTTTTAACATGGGAGAATGTGCTGTATTTTTTGAAATATTTCCATTTGTAAATGAAACCACAGTTCCACGCTGACAGACTTCAGCTCTCACTTGCAATCTCATTCTTTTCTTTGCTTCTCTTTTGTTTCTTTTTTCTTTCTTTTTTTCCTCTAAGTTCTTCTTCACAGATCTTAACAATAAAAGAATTGTACTGGGTTGTATTTGTCTAACCTCGCTGGGTGCTTTTAATCACTTCTCAATGAGTCAAAGCCAGGATCAACTTCCTTTTGTAAAACCTAGCTGAAGAAGATCAGAATCACAGCATTTGACTTTAAAAATCAGTAGTAGTATTTATTTTCAGTGTAATAGGGCCTCAGTGCTCCAGATATATACAAGCACTCTGGTTTATTGGGTGCATTACAGATACCTCAAGAAAAGCAGTTAGAAAATGGATGGGATTTGTGGCACTAAATAGCTACCCTTCCTTGGAGAACGTAGTCTAACTTGTTGCATTTTTGGGTGATGTGTGTTACTGCCTGTCCTTTCAGCTGTACAGCATATTTGTTTTACTACTGAAATGTCACTGATACAGATGCTATAGTTAGGGGCAGAACTCGGACATAGACAGGGTCTCTTGGTACCTGTCTGAGCTGCACATGCCCCACCACGTGCTGGCACCCAAGGGATGGATTGGGTATGCCATGTGCCAGCCGAGCCTTTTCTCCACCTCAGTGTAACACCGACGCGTGTTCTGGTTTTGCCGAGGAAACTCATGTGTATCATTCTTTTTTGTCCAACCCCACAGCTGAAGGCTGACGAAAGGATCATCAAAACAGAGCACGGGCTGCTGATCCGCAGCTTGCAAAGAAAGGATGCAGGAGCCTATTTCTGCAAAGCCCAGGAACACACCTTTGTCCACACCATCGTGAAGCTGAATTTAAATGTCATTGAGAACGGGCAAATGGAAAGCACTCAGAAAACTGAGGACGAGGAGGGTCGGGTGAGAGATTTGCTGACGGAGTCCCGGCTGAGGTACAAGGACTACATCCAGCTCGTCAGCAGCCCCAGCTTTAGCCTGGATGAGTACTGTGAACAGATGTGGCACCGGGAGAAACGGCGGCAGCGGAACAAGGGTGGTGCCAAATGGAAGCATGTGCAGGAGATGAAAAAAAAGCGAAACCGAAGGCACCATGAGCCAGCCAGGCCACCATCTACGTAGTCTGTAAATGTTATTTAAAGAAAGGACATTTTCCATTTAAAAAAAAATACTGTGTTCTGGTTTTGTGCATCTTGCCTATGAATTAGTACTGCTTCTTATTGAAATCAGATAACTCACCATCACCATTAATCTGTATGAGACTGTACAGTGGGATTCGATACTAAATGAGATGTTCCTTATTGGAGTACCACACACTAGGCAATAATTTCATGCATTAAAAAGAAAAGATGTACACTTTTAGCTAATTTTTGGGTAGCCTGAGGCTATGTGAGCTGTGTTCTGTACTTCCTGCATAATTTTCACGTAGGATTTAGTGTCCGTGTTCCCATGTTAATATTTGCTGCCACATTCCACCCCAGAGGTGGCTACATTTCAGGGGAGGGCAGATGTATTTCTAGTTCTTTGACATCTTTCTGAATAAGAAGCATGGTAGAAATGTGTGACAGATCTGCGAAAATGCCCACTAATTTACACATTGGGCTTGTATACAGGCACATGGGCAGGGTTTGCTAGCACAGAGAGGCTCAGCAAAAATCAAATTAAGTATTGGCTTAGGAACAACATTCATTCTCCCCATTAAAAAAAAAAAAAAAAAAAAGAAGAGAAAGCATTATCATAGTATGAGAGGGGAATTATCAAGTGTTACTCATTAGAGTTTGAGTAGTCACCAGTTTGCAGTCATTCTGCTGAAATGAAATGTTGACTCTAATTGGAACTGCCACCGAGATGCTTGGGAGTAAATTTCCTAAGTGGTCCGTGGGAGGCATGTGCACAAATCCTATTAACAAATAATGGGATTCCTGCCTGCACCTCTCCTTTCTCTCCAAAGGTTTGACTCTGACTGTTTCTCTGACCCTTTGCTAGCTTTGTTTTATGCAGAGGAAAAGAAAAATAAAAGACAACAACAAAGCTAAAATGAAAGACGATGAGGGAAAATATTTAGTGGCTGAGACCAGTGCTCTTGACACAGAGCTGAAATTCCTCAGATGTGTGTATTCTTTGGGATTTTCTCCCAAAGGTCTTATGTATTTTTAAGTTGAAAATTTGCATTGTTGGAGTTAATACTTTTATTATAATTAAATAAAACAAAAGATGTCCATGTGTAAATAAAACTTGTAAGTTAGAAATTTGCTATATACCATAATTTCATTTGTAAAGTATTCCTTGTTCCTTGGGTTGTATTTTGGTTTTGATAGTGTAAATTTTTCCATATAAGCAAGAAACACTGGCCTCCTTCTTCTTTATTTTACACCAATGTGATTTCACTGATTTTATTCCTGATATGCAGCAACAAACACAAGCTCAAAATCAGGCTTACTGTCTCTTCTCATGAGTCACAGCCCCCCTTTCCTCTCTTCCATCTAACCTCCCTCCGTTTTGCCTTTCACGCCTTTTTGAGTGTGAAATGACAAATTAGCCACTTCCTCACACGGAGGAGAGCTTTGATGGATACCAAAACGACAGACTTGACTTGTTTCTCATGCATTCTACAGATCTTGAGAGCAAAGTCTGTGGGAAACCCATGTAATTGGTGTGCACCTCATTAAGGAACCGAAAACGTTGGCTCTGAAAGTTGCAGCTTCGTCCTTGCCCATGCTGGTGTTTGTGTGCGCATTCAGTCCCTGATCGATAATTGTGTAGATCCAATTTGCATCGTTGTTCATTTCCTCTCTGTTGAAAGTCAGATATGGCGAAGTGTTTGTCAGATTTCAGAAAGGAATCTCAGCTTACCCACGTTTCTTGTAAAACCTGAAAGCTGAGTTTGCATGTGCTGTATAAAAGCCAGAGATACCATATGTCATTAATTTTAGATGCTTTTTTAATAGGAGATGTATGAGTTAATTGGGAGGTATTAGATAGCATGCGTACAATGCTTTGATAGTGTAAAGCACTGAGTGCTAAATATTATAAAATACGTCTGTGGGGAGGAGGGAATTTCTCAGCACAGGACCTTTAATCAGCAGAGAGACTGATGCTGAAGATACTAAGCAGTCGTACAGTACTTTGGAACACGCAGAGAACTTTTTGGCATTTGTGCTGCAAAGTAATATAGGCCAGGCATCTCACAAGAGGCTCGTCATTTTGGGTACCTTGATTTTAAGGCCAATTAAGACTATTTAAAGGAGGTGGGGGGGTATTAAACTACTACATTTAAAGCACCCTAAGACAGGGATACTCAATACTCTTGGCTGGAAGGTTATGCAGTCACCATATAGAACCTGCGCAATTATTCCTTATTAGATTTTTATCAGTCTATAAAGTCCCATTTCTCTGACTTGGACATTAAGTAGATGAGTGGAACCACACCAAGGCTGTGGAATAACAGGTGGTCTGTATTCACACGCACTCACAAAGGGCCTACCCTTCTCCCCCACGGTAATGCAGTACTTCAATTATTGCATTTCAGACAACTGTCATCACATTTGCCTACTTCATAAACAAGCCGATCAATTCCTTCTTCCATACTTTTTCTCCTCCATGAAAACTAAATAATCTTATTTATGTTTAGATATGATTGGGGGTATGTATTCTGCAAATGACTTCCCCACACTGACTTTAGTAGAAGTCTGGGATGACTAAGGGTCTCAGTGCTGGGAGCATGAGATTTAAATGGTTGAATTAAAATGTTATTACTCTTAAATACAACTTTCATTTCTTTTATTTCAAATGTTCTTGCAAGGACACTCTTCTCAAAGAAATTACCTCATCAGTTTGGGGTACAGTGGTAGCGTAAAACCCCAAGTGAGATATAAGGCCTCTTCCATCATGGGAAATAAATTCAATATCCTCCAAACCAGTGTGCTATATTGGGTTCATGCCACTCCAGGGAGCATATTTAATAATATTGCATAGATAAAAGTCTGTGTTTTCATACACTGGGTAAGAGGTATGCTGTAGCTGGCAGGGCTAGCACAGCTTCTCACGCACAGCAGGTATTACACACACGAGGAGGCCAGAGGACCTTGGAGACCAGGGAGTGAGAGGGACAGACCAGGGACCACTACAGAAAGTAAGACAGGGTCTTGTTAGGCACGACTCAGCAATGCAAACCCAGGAGGAAGAGCAGGAGGAGCAGGGGGTCTTTCCACAACCTGCAGTCCAACAGAGGGGTTCAGAGGATGATCTAACCCAGAAACTGTAACAGGAGGATCCCTCTCTTTTAAAAAAGAAATCATCTTCTGTATAAGTTAAAAGCTCAACTCTAAGTCTGCTTAAATTTCAAATCAATGATTTGGGGGTCAGTTGGGCTGCTGTGAGCTGTACTATGAGCCACAACAGGCTCATAGTTAAAATGAAACTGAGCCTTGCCTCCTTCAAGAGCTCAATAAAAATGAAGTTAAACGAAGTTTTGGTCCAGAGTGGAAAAAAGTTGCCTCTACCTTAATAACTGTAGGTTTTAAACAGATCCCTTAGCGCATATGATACAGCATAGATATTTATTTACATATGCATTCAACTGGGAGTCCAATTATTAATATACTATCTTTCCCTTCAACAAAACCTTTCCATTGACCCTACTTCAGCAAAAGGCCAGTGTTGGACTGAACTGAAGTGGTTTCAAACAGATTCTTAGAATAACCAGCACAATGTGAGCTGCAGTTATAAAAATGCTGAAAACTGACATAAGCTTTAAAGCCCAACAGGGTCCTAAACTTTGTAGCGATCTTGCAGTCAGTTAAAATAAAACAGAAAATGGGATTAGCAGAAAAAGGAATGAAGTATTAACACTTATCGTGATAAACTAGTTCCGTTACTGGAAACTGTTCCAACAACAGGTGTGAATGGTGTTCATGCCATAAGCAAATGCTTTTCTCTCTAAGCAGTTAAACTTACATTGCTTGAGGTATCGAAGAACCTGAATACTTTCCAGTTCATACATAGATTTTGGACCTGGTTCTTACGTCACTCATAATGAAGTAATTAGGTTAAATGCAACAGATTTCCTCTGGTTCATGTGCTTTTGAGATCAGAAGATCCCTACCGTTCAAATGCTATGAACCCTTTAATCTAACCATTATGGATATCGATCTGCATGTAACATTTCAGATAATTAATAATTATTGTTACTCATTATTCATGTAATGAGCCCATGTCTCATAATAATGTCTCAATATTTAATAACAACTAATGGAAGCTGAGTTTGCTAATGTTTTGTCATATGAGCATATGTGTGTAGGAGCGCATACACAAATGTCTTATTTTCTGTTCATTTGCTAACAGAGGTTAATTTGCAAAAGGCAAATGTGATTCCAAGAGTCAAGGCTCAGCTCAGTTTCCACTGACAGCAGAGATTAAAATCCTTCTGGAACTGTACTGTAGCCTAAGTAGGCTATAATCTATTTATAGTCTGGTAGTCAAACACCCAAAGCTATGTGTTGTTCTGTAAAGTATACTGGACTGGTTCTTGCACACAGTTGTAGATGAGATGTGGAGGTCTAAGGAATTACATCTGCATGAATGGAAAATTAAGCCCACGTGTCTCTCTAATATATTCTGTTACATTTTATAAACTTTAAATGGTCTCTATTGTAATATTTTACCATAGTGTTGCTAATATTACCCTGAACTGGGCTTCTGTCTTCAGCTGAAGTGTGACATTCTTTGCAGTTGTAATCCGGATTTCAAGGTTTGTAAAATAAGTTCATTACAGTGACAAAAAAGAAGGCATGGGGAAAAAGTTTAATTATAAATTCTAGAAAGCAGATCTGTAAGTTTTTACTTCTATATATCAACATAGTGATTATCCTAAAATGTGTTAGAAACACCAGTATTTGCTTTTCTTTTTTGGTCAGGTAAGGGTACATACCAAATTGTAATCTTGAGTTTATCACTTGCCAATATGTGGCTGAAACATCTGGTCTGACAGCTGTAGCAAAGCTGGGCTTTTACTTGCTTGTTTTTCTCTTCCACCAGTTAAGCCCATTGTCCCCTGCCTTTGAGACTCTCTGGTCTGTCAGGTAACCCTGCTTTTATACGGAGGAATACTTTGGGATCTCCTGTTTCCTTGACATATAAACATCCCTATAAAGTCACAGTATCACAGGCTGCCTGCAGACGATGACTTTCCTAAGCATTAGCTTTTGCATTTAGTTGTACATGCAAACCAAACACTGTGAGGTCAGTTGGAGACCAGATGGGGTTTTCATTTACAAAGGAAATTTTTAGGACTGCTGCTTAGAGCTCTCCTTTCTCCTTTTGCTTATGTGGTTGCTGTGTACAATTCTCCAATTTAAAATCAAAGTCTTTTGTGCTTTAAAGCATAAGATTTTCCATGTGATGTAAAAAAACAGAAGAACATTTCCAGGTGATTTTTTGATTGATATGGACTGCTGGTTAATAGTTTCAAACAGTACAAGTCAAGGAAATCATCTGTCCAGCCATAGATGGTTGTGATACTTGTAAGGAGCCCAGACACATCTCAGTTTTGGTGGTGTTTCATATTCTGTTCCCTACCTCCTACGGTATATAAGTGCTTTGGCTGATTTTGTTTTGGGAGTTTTTTGTTTGGGTTTTTTTGGGGTTTGTTGGGTTTTTTTTGGGGGGGGCAGGTGGGTGGGAAGGGATGGAATGGGTTTTTTTTGTTTGGTTGGTTTAGTTTGGTTTTTTTGAGGCATTGTTTTGGTCTTTTGTTTTTGTTTGATTTGTTGGGGGGTGTGTGTGTTTGTTTTTTGTGTATGTATGCATTTTGTTTGCTTTTTATATTCTACTAACTTTTTTTCATGTTACTTCTACTGAAAGGAACCATGCCCAAAGCCAGATGCTTTCTGGCGGAGCAACAGGTGACAAAGCAGTAAGAGGAACAGAAGGCTTGGTCAGATATTTTGGTACGAACACAACATAGTACACTTGTAAGGGGCAAAGTCTTATGGGTTGAATGTCTATGCTGAGATGTATAAAGACCGTTGTTCCATCTTTCTGGCCCAGGCTGAAGTTGAGGATAGATTTACAGAGGGTATCTTTTTTTAAAATTTCTGAAATATTGTCACTATAAATAGATCCAGAAAATCTAATCTGTTATTAGGTCTGTTATCTATACTTGCCAGAAATATAGAAATAAAAACACATAAACAGAATTTCACAGATTTCCACATTTTAAATTTATTTTCATATTTTAAAATTATTTATTTTTTTAAAAAATGCTGTCATTTTCTTTTTAAAATATGTATATTAAATTTTTTTTCACTAGGATTTTTTTTTTTCTTAAAATAGTTTTAAAATCTGCACTTTCAAATCTGTCCTTGCAAAAACATCAGAAAAAAATGGGGAAGTTGTAAATGGAAGTGGAAAATAAATATTTTATATGTGTTTTCAAAAAAAAAAAAAATCAGAGGTTTTTCATGTTCTCTTTTGGAGACTTTATGTGACTTCCTTCAGCGATATTTTCTGTAGAAATGAATTGTAATAATCATATTTTAAGACTGTCTGTGAACATAGATTGGCTGTAAAAGCTGAATGCAAAGCATACAAATCTGTGAAAAACAAATGAAAGATGAAAATAGATTGTCTCCAAACATTTACTTTTTTTTTTTTTTTTTTTTCCATTTTTTGTTGGTGCATGCATCTCCATTCCTCTCTCCCCCAGTGATTATCTCAGGATGTATATTGGCTGGGAAGAAAGGAAGAGATTACAAAAGCATATCATTTCCAAATTCCAAATTCCAAAATGGAAAGTGACACTAAATGGACTGGCTACAAGAATTGTGATTAATAAAGAGTAAACCAGTAAAGACTATATTTTGTGCTAAGGTAAAATTCATGACTCCTTCAGAAGCCAAGCATAGGAATTGTATGCTATATACCTTCTTTTTTAATTTGTAAGGCATGAGTAGTACTTAGGTTGACTTTGTGAGTGAGGCTGATTTTCAATCTGTAGTATAACTATTTATAGAGTAATAAAACTGAAACATTTTGATAAGAGTATCTATTTGTAAATGGTGCAGCTCATTGAGTTATGATAACTGAAGTATAGCTTAAATAAGCTATGTGTTCGCCATGCCTGCTGTTTTACTAAATATTTCAATCTTATACGCAAAGGTAACTGAAACAAATGTATATTTCATTCATACTATAATAAACAGCAAATTCTGAGGTTTTGCTTCTTTAAACCCATCTCGAACTACGGAGTAAAATATGAGATTTCAGAGAAACACAGTCTGCAGCTTGTCATGGAAATGTCAAGAATATTAATTCAAGGTTCAGTAATCTAAAGTGTCTTTACTTCAGAAGTCTAACTTGAGTAAGGACTCTCTGAGATTCACCCCTCCACTGAGGACGTGACTAAGTTCAACAGAGTCAGTCTACAGAAACAGCTCAGAGGAGCCATGTGACTTTTAGATTAATACGGGCAAAGCAGTACACAGTAGGCAGCTCTATGCTTACAAATTTAAATTCAATAATAGCTTTTTAATGCATGCATTTCTAGATGATTAGCAACTATCGTTATCCTTAAAGACTTCACTGACATTGAGTTTTACAGCTACCCTCAAGCCAAACTGATCGCCCATCCATCTTGGACTGCCTCAGGAGCACCTTTGGCTCTAAGGGAGTGTGACTTCTGCCCCTCAGAGTGTTTTCAGGATGGGCATAATTGTGGAGAAGGGACGGTTGTTCATTTTTTTAATTAAGTATTGCTGCCTCTGGCCACAGTTACGGGGAGAGGGAAATTTTGGGGAAAAAAATTAAAAAAATCTGTAGGCAGGAAAATAAATAGGCTGAGCGGTCCACCTCCTCTTCTAGCCTTCAGCACAGTCCCCTGTGTTTCAGGGGATTTAGTAAAGGTTAAGGAGGCTATTTTGTTAACAGACGGTCAGCATGTCATTCCCAAGGACATCCGCATTGGTGCACTCAAGGATGCCTGATTCCCAGTCCCATGCTGTGTCCATTAGACCATGATGCTTCTGACCCTTTGCTGGGAAAGGTCCCAGGGTACTGCCGGCCTGAAAACTGACGCCAAATCCCAACTGCGGCAATAGCGTTCTGCTCACCTAAATTCCACCTGCAGTTGCAATTGGATACGGTATTCTTCATTTCCGAGCCTGAACTCTTGTTTCTGTGTTACTATGCGCTGCTAAACAGCTGCTGTGCTCCCCCACTCCCTCCCCACAGGTGGCTGCATTTGATAATGTCTCATGTAGGATCAATCTTCGTCCCATTGAAGTAAGTGGGAATTCTGCCAGCGTGTCCCAGATCTGGTCCTGCATCCAGCTGGTAAAGCACTTTCAGCTCCTGCAAGAGAAGAGGTGCTCTGCACAGGCTGGCTGATTATCCAGGTTTCTTAGCAGAGGTGGGTGTCAGAGAAAAGGAAAAAAGAAAGAAAGAAAGAAAGAAAGAAAGAAAGAAAGAAAGAAAGAAAGAAAGAAAGAAAGAAAGAAAGAAAGAAAGAAAGAAAGAAAGAAAGAAAGAAAGAAAGAAAGAAAGAAAGAAAGAAAGAAAGAAAGAAAGAAAGAAAGAAAGAAAGAAAGAAAGAAAGAAAGAAAGAAAGAAAGAAAGAAAGAAAGAAGGAAAGAAAGAAAGATCCTTCAGCTTCTATCTGCCACCACTGGCTCAGTAAGAGCTTAAATGCAGCACTGTTTTGTGGGCTGTCAGAGAAACAAAAGCTAATTAATCTAAAATCTGTCATTTTCTCTGTAAGGATTTAGCAGGGTCAAGAGAATTAGTGTTAAGTGTTAAGGCTTGGGAAGAAGCACACAAGCTCTTCCGTAGTTGCTCAGAAACATTTCCAGAATTTTTGGCTTCCTGAGCTCTCTCTGCTCCACTGCTTTCAGTTTGTGGTGCCTCTTTTTAGGCCCTTAGAAACCAGAAGGGCTGTTAGCTGAGGAAGTCTGTGCTTAAGGTAAGAGGTATGAGGTAAAATCCGTCCCTTCATGATTCAAATGGTGGGAAGTGTTCTGGGATGTGTTCGCACGCAGAGTCCATATGTACTGTGAAAACAAGCGACTGGGAGCTAACAGCCTGTTCATAATCATTTACATTTCTGCAAAGTAAAACATGGTGTAGAGGATACTTAGGGGTTCATATATTTTGCACCACTGCGTCCATGTAGTTACCGTGTGGGGTAATAACCACATTGGTGGCGAATGACAGAGTCTGCAGTTCTCAAGCACATTTCTGCAGGAATGCTCATCAAATTCTGGACAAAAATGTACACCAGTTTACCCAGGACAATTTATGAAATGCTAATACACGTTATGTCCCTCCCTGCTTTTGCTTAAAATTCTTTATAACAATTTGTAACTGAATATATCATGGAAAAAGTTAGCAAGCATTTTTAAGAGTTGCTAGATGAAATTGAAGTGTTGTTAAGACAGGAAATGACAAACCTTTACTCTTTGGCCAAAGTTTGATTCTTTGCCTTGCAATAAAAGTGTTGATGGCTATAATTTTTTACATCTTCCAGTGTTGCAATTACATTACATTACAATTACGTCTTCCAGTGTTAGATACATTTCCACAAGCAGGACAAAAATCAGCAGCAACAGAGAAAGCTGCTCCTTTTCTGCTTCTCTCTTACAGGTAGGTGTGGTCTCTAACTTTCTCCCAGGAAAACTTGGCTGTTGTTTTTTCCATCGTAGAGAAAATGACCACAAACACACAGTATTTGGACTGTATCTGCTAACACATTCTAGACTTGCTTCTCTCCATGGTTGGGATTTTTCTCAGTGATTTCCAAGTTGAGCACAGGTGTTGGCTAAAACTGTTGGTTTAGCTTTGGAAGTTGAGAGCTTGGGCACATGGAGACTTTTTAAAAATACTCACGAGAGTCATTGTAATTACAGTTTATTATTTAAGGAAACACAGAATTTTGTTATGGAATCAAAGTAATATACATTTTGGGTAACGCTGCATTACAGAGAATCGGTCACAGTCTAAAATTGTTACTCCCCTTAAGGGAAAGCCCTTAGATGTCAGCAACTAAGGTCAACTTTGCTCCATTCCCCAAAGCACAGCAGAGAACCAAAGTTTTTGAAGAGCAGATTTCCAGATAAGTAGTAAGAAAGTTGCAGGAAACACCGACAATTCTCCTTTAATGGAGGAAAGACTAGAAATTCCCTGTCTTTCAATCTGATACAAGTCAATGTTCAGACTGTGTCTGAATTTGTGTCTTCCATCATATTTTTCAGGTAAGGAGGATAGGGTATGCGTGGTATACCTAGGGTATACCAAGGGTATGCATGTGCTGCACGGTGTGAGAGCTAATACCAAGCAGGAAGATGTACCTATTACTGGTTATTATATGAACAAGTTACCACTGCTCCCAGTTACATGGGAAACAGTGATCTGGCCTTAATAATGTAAAATTGCAGATTTGGTCCCCATCCTTCTTCTGATTCTCCATGTACATATCTGTGTAAGGCAGCGAATCTAAAGTATTGGAGACAAGACACGTGCTCAGAAAATCTGTTGGGCCTGAAACAGTTGCGTAAGTAACCAAACAGGCTCTGCGACTATGGCGTGCACAAGGATTTGTGGATTTGTGTGAGTCAGTAGGGCACTGAGAGTAAACCCAACATGGCATGGGGCAAGAAAACTTACCAGCTGCTTTCCTAGGCAACAAGCAGGATTGACAGTCATTGTTAATCTAAGTATCACTTGGTCTGGTTTTTCCCCACACACACACTTTTCCAACACCTTTTCAGCTTTGTGTAGCCAGCCCAGTCATAAAATCCAGAATGAAAAATTTCATTCTGGAGACTAAGCAGCTAAAGCCCAGGAGCTGTGTCACAGAGTGGCAGCAAGTGGCAGCTAGGATCTAGCCCTAAAACACAAATTTAACACCTGTGGTACAGAGAAATAAGTGAACTCTAAACCTTAAGACATTGGCTAGCAAACTAGTTATTGAATTAACCTTTCTCTGAGGGTATCTGCCTTTTATTGCAAACACAAACTCTGAATGTGCTTGAGCTTCAGTTGAACATTACAGTGTCATCTGCAGGATGCCACTAGATAAAAAGGAGGAGGATTGCTTCAATTAGATTGAAACCCAAGGTTTTAAACAGGGAAGAAGTTACAGCATTTTTTCAGTTTTCAGAATATTCAGATTTTTATGCCTGGATGAAGTTGTGGACAAAGCCGAAACCATGAGAATCTGTTTACATAGCATTAAGGCAGTTTCAGAAGGAGAGAGTCTAAATCTCTGCTGACGGACCTCTTGTCCACACAGAAGGTAATGGCAGTAGAGAATATGCTGCCAGGTCAGAAAATCATAATTATATTCTTATTTTGGATAGAATGGACTGTGACTAAAATATGTTGCACAAAACAGGCATATTGCACCTTTCATTTCAAATTACTTTCTTTTGTGAAAAGAAAATCATAGAAGAACATGAATAGGCACCAACCAGCCCTTCTGAATCTGTATATTGTTTCCTTTGTCTCTTTCCCTTCCAGCTGGCAAGTATTTTTATTTCCTGTTATATTTTTTTCTTTCTTATTCCTTATTCATATTCTCACGTGAAGCATGCTTCAAAGTGCATTCCTGACTGTAGGATTTAAAACATGGTGAAGAGGGTAACAATGTTTTATTTCACTTAATATAATCAGGAATTCACAATTCACTTGTTGCAAGCTTCAGCTTCCCTCCTTGGTCCTTTTCAATGTCACTAAAGCAGCATATAAAAGTCCTCTATGATAAATGAAAACACTCTGGAGTATAAGTGGTAGGAAGCACATGCTATTTTACGCACTGATGCAACTCCATTCTGTTCCTATTAAAATAATTTTTTTCATCATGAGTGCTCTTGTCCTTTTTCTCCACACACGACACTAAATCTTCCGGGTTTTATTTTCTAGCTTTTGTTGTTTGCGTTATATGTTCTGCTTTTGTTTAGACTGTAAGGAGACCTTTTTTATTCATAACAGAATGTAGGATTACATTTATGGATAGAAGTTATTTGAAAGAGGAAAACATAATACTAAGAAACTGCCAAAATTTCAGACATAATATGGGAAGCTTGTTTTATGCAATGTGCAACCAGTTGGCTAAATGAAATGACAGGAACTCAAAGACCTAGAAAGTATATGTGGAAGACTGCTGTATGTCTGATATTATATTGCCTTTTGTCATACACCATGGTTTTTCAAAGATGAATCTTTTTTTGTTTTTGTAATAGAGACTTATATTTAATCACAAATCTGAACTTTGGCTGAGGCATATATATATAAATAATTACAATAACAGAAGCTGTGTAAGAAACATATTAACAGTAATACATGTGTTAAGAAAGTTGATTTAAGGAAACCTTAGTCTAGAAGAAGCGATCAATATTTTAGTGGCCACACCATCTTCTTTAGCAGTGATTTGATATGTGATATATGATACCTGTAGGTACCTGTAGAGAAATCCAAAATATGGAACCTTGATCATAGTTTTTTGGGAACAATGATAGATGTATGCATGACTTTTAATGACAGATCCTAAAACATATTAGGACAAGGTAAGTCCTAAACTATCTGAGTGACTAGGACTATGTTGCAGTGAGTGTCATAAGCGTCATTGTTTCAGAGGTGGCAGAATGAATAAAAAAATCTTATGCTAAAATGAAAATAATAGTAATGTTTCCTTTCTCTGGATAAAGAACTAATGGAAATGATAATGTGTTTTCTGGTTTGTATTATTTTGGGAAAAATACATCTGTGAACGTGCTGAGTGTCTATTTGAAAAAAGAAATAAGATACACAGATGTTGCCTATTTGTCCCTATGTTTTTGTAGATCTTGTTGCAGGAGCACAATATTTAAAAGGAAAAAATAAAAATCTTTCAAAGCATTTTCTCAAATGCTGTTTTATAGCCCATACACAAAGATCTTATTTTATTACAAAAGATATTCTATCAAAGGCTATTGGCAAAAGCCATCATTATCTGGCTGTGTCATTTTTAGCTTTATTTCCTATTGAAATATGGGATCCATCTGCTCACTGATCGCAGGATAACAGCCATCATTCCCACTTGCTTATCATAAATGATATATCTGAAAGTACCAGAAATATGATGGAGTGCAATCCCAACCCTTGGTCATTCCCTTAAATCATTCATAGTTAACTTAATTTAGTCCAGGCTGATATGCCTCCAGCATATTGACTGAATTCCAGCTTCAGTAAACTCAGTATAATCCACTCAAAATTTCCAAGGCATGCCTAAGAATCACATCCTCCTTCATTTATTTTCCTAATAGCCTATTTAAACTTGTGCCCCATTTCAGTGCTGCGCTGGTACCTTTGAATCTGACCCATGTGCCTTAGCTGACTGCTGTGCTGTAAAGACAGCTTTGCTAAACTTTGAAATGAGTGTATCACAAAATCTGAAGAACCATAGCTATGAAATCTGCCACATTAAAGACGAAATCCATGACTTATCAACTACACGGATGTTGGTCACAGATTAAATGAATTTGAACGTCACTAAGAAGCATAAGTTATTTCTCTGCAGGCAGGTTGATCTATTTTCAAATTCCAAGAGGCCTATGTATAACATTTTCTAAATAAGAAAACTTTATTTAAAGAATCCGACTTGAGAACATGGAGTCAGCACCAAAAATCTGGTCTTTTGCACTCTCATTGGTATAGGTGATATAATAAGCAGCCAGGACTCAAACTACAAGCGGGAAAGTTCCCTAATCGTGTGATTCATAGGTTATCTGAAAGTTAGTCCCATAAATGGATCTCATTCCACAACCATTAACCCCCTGTCCCTCTTCTGAATCACTTGTCCAATCTTGTAAATAACCTAAACTCCCAAATTTTCAAAAGCTGTTTCAGAGCTCTGAAGAGTCTTTTGGATACACCTATCTCCAGCTTTAGTTCTATTGACTGTTATCAATATGAACTTATCCACTCTGCCGGGCCAAAATGCTTATTCAAAGTTTATTCACTTGAAAATCTTCTCCTGATGAACCAACCCATGAGGTGACAGTGAACATTCATTCATGAGTGGCACAGAAATCTGCCAAGAATGGGCAAGCGCTGCTACCTGTGGCTCCCTATTAACTCTATACAACCAGTGATCTCTCAAAATCCATACGAAAATTGCCTAAATCATGCGTTGAGGATAGAGGACTAAAGATATGTCCTTATATTATTCAAAATTCCTTACAAATTAATTGTTTGAAGTGATTAAGAGAGCTAGTAAGACATAATAGGCTTGGAGTCTGTATCTCCTGCTTTGGCAGAGAGTGGTCTTCTCCAACCTTACTGCAGTATGTGTCAGCAAAGTACAAAATTATTTGTGCTACTGAAAAATTGCTGCTTTGTGCATTCAGTTAACACATAATGCAGTACCTGGGCATGGTCATAAGTTCATTTTGCTTGAAAATGGAAAAAAAAAAGCGCCCCAGATCTGCACAGTTGTTCCATGTGACTTGACCAAAGACACACTTTCACTGCATAATTTTAGAATCCCATTTTGCTGTCTGACCTGTGCTAAGTAGGACTCTATTAAGTGAGTTGTCTTGTTGAAATCTTTTGACCTCTCCGTGATTAGTTAGGAGATGATGTAAGCAGCGTTGAAGAAATGGGTTGTAAGTCATAGTCTGACATTATTCCTCACTAAGCAGCTTCTGCATCAGAAAATAATTCATTTGATTAAAATGAAGTAGCTTCTGTTCTATACCTGCATTTGAAAAGGCTCAGGCCAGTTTCAGCTAAACTTAAACCTAGAGTTCACTGTGTTATTTCACAAAATGTAGTAGATGATACATCCGATTTTTGTTTGAAAGCTTCAAATGGAACTATGTAAACATTAGGAAAAAAAAAAAATCCTAGATTTTTCTGCCAAGTATTTTAAATATTTTGTTAAGTCACTAATTTAATTTTGCAACTCCTTCTATAGAAGACTTTTAAAATATGGTGTGTGTCTCATTATTTCAGTGTTTTTAAACAAGTCTAAATATCAAACATCTCCTGTGTTGCCTGGGATGAGATGGGGAAGAAAATGACAAAAAACAAACAAAACCCAAACTCTTATTTGCAGGTCAAAGTGAAACTTTCTCTGAAATACCTTTTTCATGTGTTTAGTTTTTTCTAAAAGCAATGACTTAGTATTGAACATGGAATATTTCCATTTGCTTTGGAGTGCAAGAATAAGAATGTAGTGGAATTATTTGATGATTTATATTAACATATTGCCATAAACTGTGAATTCAGTGTTTCCAGGGAGTCTAACTTCAAAGAAAAGATTTTTAGAACCATGGCATTAAACAATTGCTAACATGATCATGAGGAATTGACAGAAATACTTTCCTTTTTCTTATTTCCAGCTAGGAAAACACTGCTAAGCATCATTCCAATGCTTTGTGGAAACAGATGGTATGTGATAGCGAAAGACTATTTCAGACTAAAATATGCTCACTCTTTTTTCTTATCATTCTTATCGTTTTTGCCAACTGTCCTTCATTATAGTAATTTGTGTGCATATTTTCTATGGAGTCTTCTTTCAAAAACATAACCCAGACCTTTAACATTTTCTATGCTTCTGTGCTGAATCAGATCAAACCTGGGTCACCAAAGGAAAGATGCTTGTATTTTCTGTGTGTGCATTTTGCCACCCTGTTCATATCATTTTAAAAATCTAGTTAAATCCACACAGACTGGTTTCATTTGTGCATTTAACCTCTGCAAAGGTAAGATCAATAAAGATCATATCCAACTGTCACTGTGTTAGATCAAAATCTCAAGCTAAACATATGGTATAGAAAGATTTAGGTATATAACCCTCAAATCTGAATTTGTGGCATAGAATTTCTGTTCTTATTTGGTAAAAGATGTGACTGTCAACAGTATAATTTTCTCAGCTTATATAGTTGGAAGTCTGGCATAACAATATATCAGTATATATTATAAATAGAAAAAGACCAGGCTTTAGTATGCACTCTTTTCAAATGCCCATCAGTACCACTGAATAATTTAGTAATTAGACCTGTCTTTATCCAATATAGAACAATTTTACTAATTCCTACTATCCTTGCAGGAAAAATGCTGATTGACAGCAGAAGCCTTTTTGTTGTTTGTTTTCTATATGACAGTATGGAATAATCAAGTGCATTTCTGTAGTTTTCCTTTGCTAGACACCTTAACTTCTGAAGACAAAGTATTACGTCAGGATGAGTGGCTAACTGATTATAGTATGGCAATTCCTACGAAAATAAAAATCTTCTTCGAGTTAAATATAAAAATAATTTTAAAAATACAGCTTAAAATGACACTTTTTTTTTTTTTTTAATATCCTCTTTCTTCTGCAACTCTACCAAAACCCAGCACTGTGGCTATACTGACAATGCAAAGCAAAATATTTAAAAAGAGATCAAGAAAAATAAAGAAACTAGAAGAACAACAAAAAAATTTTTACTTAAGAGTTTGGGGTTGTTTACATGCTTAGATACCTTGGAATTCCATGCTGTACTCTGCCCCTTGGGGAGAGGGAGAGAGAGGACGTACTAGATCAAGACTCAGTGTACTCAGAAAGGTAATATTTCAGAGGAAGAAATGGAAAATTCTGCTTTCCAAAAGGAGTCAAATTTAATGTTCGTGATATTGACATGCCATTATAAACAGCAAAATCTTTCATTTGCTTATATGTGTATGGCTTTTCAGGCTGATTTTTATAACAAGGGAAAGCTGCGTATTTGAAGATAATTAATCCCACTCACAAATTTTTATAGATGATAGGGTTTTTTCTGTATTTCAGGTTATTAATGTAGATTCCATCTTCCACTCTGAACTTAGTATAAGTTGAGTAACTATTTAGATAACCCTCAAAGGCGATACTTTCCTGCAAACATTTGACTATTGTGGTATGAATCATTAAAACAATTTACTTTAGCAAAAAGTAAAAGTAAAGCCCATTTCTGAAAGAGGAGACGTTTCCATTCCCATGATGTCTCAGAATTTATTTGCCTATTAACAATTCCATAATAACCTAACTGCTCATATTGCATTCCCGATTCATCCAATAACTTTTTTCGAAAGTTGGAAGGCTAATTGCAAAAATTATTATTTATAATATCAGAGTGCTTTATACAGGGGACCCATTAAAAGCATAAACAGTGGGGACAGAGAGAGGTTACAACTGTTTTAATGAAAAGAAACATATGAAAGTTTTATACAAATATCACTCCTAAACTTGTCCAGATTTTAAATAAAGACTTCTAATGAAAATAATGTCTTTCTTCAGAGGTTCCAGTATGTTTTATACTAACCAAAACAGACCATTTTACTCCAAATATAGCTATTCTACTTTAGCTGTCAGTGTTGTTGTATTGTGTTACTTGTGGTATTCCAAAATCAGATGTTTTCTTGAAGCCATGCTGTTTAGTGATTTAGTGAGAATTTCAGCTTGTACTTTTAAAAGACAGACCCCCAAAACCACTACTCCAACTTCAAGTGATTTTTGCTTGCTTTGTGGCAGGGTTTTTTAAAGAATCTTACTATTGGTAAATCAATCTAGTGACTGACTGGGGTCAGAATATTTTACATTAGCACTGTTACCAATCTGCTTTTGGATTAATATAGCACCTCTGAGGGCCAGCAGGACAAATGGCATCGTACACCGTCTGCTGTTCTGTTGCACATACTGAATCATCCAAAAGTATTTTATTTGCTGCAGGCACGATTCATGTGCTAAACGAGGAACTGTTTGGAAATAATACTTTTTACTTTCGCATGTTTTCGCTTTTTATGTGGTGTTAAAAAACCCACAAAACAAAACACGTTAAGTCCTCATGCCAATTGTTCCCAAAAAGATAAGTAACACTTTTGATTAGTTTTTTGTTGTTATAATATGATATTGCATTCATACAGAAAAGCCCTGCTATGCAGTTTCAAACTATATCAGTTTTAGTTTCATAAAATGTGATTTTGAATGGAAAGAGAAAAGAAAGAAGAGGCTGTTTAACCTCCTTTCTTCGTGTGCAGTGGTATTATGCATTAATGCATAATGGCACTGAGCAAGGATGAGACCTAGGTTTAATCTGCCTGTGACAGACTTATTTTGCATGTCTGCAGAGCTGGAAAGATGATTTGGAAATATGAAGCCTCACAAACCCTGGTCCTCATGGGGGACTTCAACTGCTCTGACGTCTGTTGGAGGGACGACATGGCAGGGCATAAGCAATCCAGGAAGTTCCTGGAATGCACTGACAACTTTCTTCTCCAAGTGACAGAGGAGCCAATGAGGAGAGGTGCCATGCTGGACCTTGTTCTCACCGAGGAAAGGCTGGTAAAGAACATGAAGCTCAAGGGCAGCCTTGGCTGCAGTGACCATGAAATGGTGGAGTTCAAGATCCTTAGGATAGTGAGGAAGGCGCATAGCAAGGTTGCTATCCTGGACTTCAGAAAAGCAGACTTTGACCTTTTCAGGGACCTGCTTGGTAGAGTACCATTGGAAAAAGCCCTGGTGGGAAGAAGGGCCCAATAAAGCTGGTGAGTATTTAATCGCAGAACCATAGAATCATTTAGGTTGGAAAAGACCTTTAAGATCATCAAGTCCAACTGTTAATCTAGCACTGCCAAGTCCACCACTAAACCATGTCCCTAAGCACCACATCTATATGTCTTTTAAATACCTTCAGGGATGGTGACTCCACCACTTCCCTGAGCAGCCTGTTCCAGTGTTTGATAACCCTTTTAGTGAAGAATTTTTTCCTAGTATCCAATCTAAACTTTCCCTGGCATAACTTGCGGCCTTTTCCTCTTTTCATCCTCCAAGCTGAGGAGAGATGCATCCCAACAAAGAGGAAGTCAGGCAAAACCACCAGGAGACCTGCATGGATGAACAAGAAGCTCCTGGACAAACTCAGACACAAAAGGAAGCCTACAGAGGGTGGAAGCAAGGGCAGGTAGCCTGGCAGGAACACAGAGAATATGTCCAAGCAGCCAGGGATCAGGTTAGGAAAACTAAAGCTCTGACAGAATTAAATCTACCCAGGGATGTCAAGGGCAACAACAAAAGCTTCTATAGGTATGTTAGTGATAAAAGGAAGACTAGGGAAAGTGAAGGCCCTCTCCAGAAGGAAATGGGAGACCTGGTTACCCAGGACACGGAGAAGGCTGAGGTACTTTTGCCTCAGTCTTCATGGGCATGTCCTGTAGCCACACTGCCCAAGTCACCGAAGGCAAAGGCAGGGACTGGGAGAATGAAGAACCGCCCACTGTAGGAGAAGATCAGGTTCGAGACTGTCTGAGGAACATGAAGGTGCACAAATCTATGGGACCTGATGAGATGCATCCATAGGTCCTGAGGGAACTGGCAGATAAAGTTGTTAAGCCACCATCCGTCATAGCTGAGAAGTCGTGGCATCTGGTGAAGTTCCCACTGACTGGAAAAGGGGAAACATAACCCCCATTTTTAAAAAGAGAATAAAGGAAGACCTGGAGAACTACAGGCCGGTCAGTCTCACTTCTGTGCCTGACAAGATCATGGAGCAGATCCTCCTGGAAACTGTGCTCAGGCACGTGGAAAATAAGGAGGTGATTGGTGACAGCCAACATGGCTTCTAAGGGCAAATCGTGCCTGACAAATTTGGCGGCCTTCTATGATGGGGTTACAGCATCTGTGGATAAGGGAAGAGCAACTGATGTTGTCTACCTGGACTTGTGCAAGGCATTTGACACTGTCCCACACAACATCCTTGCCTCCAAATTGAAGAGACATGGATTTGATGGATGAACCACTCAGTAGATAAGGAATTTGCTCGATGGTCACACTCAGAGTTGTGGTCAATGGCTCAAAGTCCAAGTAGAGACCAGTGACGAGTGGCGTTCCTCAGGGGTCGGTATTGGGACTAGCACTGTTTAACATCTTTGTTAAACATCTTTGGACAGTGGGATCAAGTGCACCCTCAGGTTTGCCAGTGACACCAAGCTGTGTGGTGTGGTCAACACGCTGGAGGGAAGGGGTGCCATCCAGAGGGACCTCGACAGGCTTGAGAGCTGGGCCCATGCAAACTGCCTGAAGTTCAACAATGAGTTGGGGCAATATGTCAAGCACGACTACAGGCTGGGCAGAGAATGGATTGAGAGCAGCCCTGAAGAGAAGGACTTGGAGGTGTTAGTGGACGAGAAGCTCAACAGGAGCTGTCAATGTGCGCTTGCAGCCCAGAAAGCCAACTGTATCCTGGGCTGCATCACAACAAGTGTGACCAGCAGGTCAAGGGATGTGATTGTCCTCCTCTACTCCACTCTTGTGAGACCCCCCTGGAGTACTGTGTTCAGCTCTGGGGCCTCCAACATAAGAAGGATATGGCGCTCTTGGAGCAAGTCCAGAGGAGGTCACAAAGATGATCAGAGGGCTGGAGCACCTCTCCTATGAGAACAGGCTGAGAGTTGGGGTTGTTCAGCGTGGAGAAGAGAAGGCTCTTAGAGCAGCCTTCCAGTACCTAGAGGGCCTACAAGAAAGCTGGAGAGGGACTGTTTACAAAGGCATGGAGTGATAGGACAAGGGGGGATGGCCTTAAGCTGAAGGAGGGGAGATTTAGATTAGATATTAGAAAGAAATTCTTTACTGTGAGGGTGGTGAGGCACTGGAACAGGTTGCCCAGAGAAGTTATAGATGTTGGTGTGTTCAAGGCCAGGTTGGATGGGGCTTTGGGCAACCTCGTCTAGTGGAGGGTGTCCCTGCCCATGGCAGGGGGGTAGAAGCAGATGACCTTTAAGGTCCATTCCAACTCAAACCATTCCATGATTCCATGATTCTATGATTCCATGATTCTATGAATATTTCATATCCCGTGTTAATACCCTATATTCACACTCAGTACAGACTATATGCTTGAAATCATCCTCTGAGATACGATTGTGAAGATTTAATTTCCAAAGTGTTGTTTTAATACAATTTTAAATGTTGCAATTTGTGTGAAGTAGGTTTGTTTTTTTTCCTCGTTTCTAATGAAGAATAAAAAGTTGTGAACAGTATTATGAGAGGACATTCCAATCCCCCATGTAGCCCTAATCCTGAATATTTCCTGCTCTATTGGAATCAAGTGTATTTTGGGGTGTTCAGTGACTCTAAGGTATTTTTATAGTGAATTAATATTTTCCTAATAGATAAGAACATGCTAGTGTAGTTTGATACAGTTTTTCCTTAATTTAACTAGTACTCTACGTTTTTTATCACTTGCTGTTCTAAACCATGATATTTCTCACTTCTTTCTTTCACTTCTCAGTCTTTGGACAATATTCAACCTGAGACATTGCATGAGCAAGGCACTCTTTTACTTTGCAGTGCCAGCTCTGTGCTGTGTCAACAGATGGAAGTGAGGGGTGTATGGAGACAGTGAGGGAATAGAAACTTCTGCAGATGGACTTGGGAGGACAGAGATGTTGCCTGACAGAGTGAGGCAAGTCATACCTACAGCACATCTAAGTGTTCAATGCTACACCCCTCAAGCTACATTTGTGAAATAAGACTACGGTACGTAATGCCAGTGTGAATGTAGGTATGATCTGAATGAGGATCCACATCTGGAACGTAGATGCCCTCCTGCAGAGTTAGGTAGCCCAGACATCTGTATCTGGATACCTCCTGGAGCAAAAACATACCCTTACATAGGGAACAGTGCAACATCTTGACCTTGGAAACATTCATTATGGTTGGAAAGGGATGTTTTAGACTCAATGTTCTTACCAGCTCTAATTTTTAGTTGATGGGTAGGGCAGGGGATAGCTTATGTTTGATGTGGTGAAGAGGAAGCCATGGCAAAACTCTCACTGAGCTCCTCCTGGGAGACTAGGAATGGATTACATGTGACAGATGTTAGTGACTTAATGAATAATTGGAAGGGCCTCAGATGATAAAACAGTGATGAGAGCACTGTAAGAACCCATAGAGAATATAATCCTGATGGTAACAAAACATGGGGGAGTGTCCAGCTTCAGAGCAGTATGCCAAGAACATGATCTAAGATGTTAAACTGGCTAAAATATCAACAGATCAAACTGAGCGAGGCTGAGATATAATGTCATCTTTCAAATTACAGATCTGGGACTGAATTTGCACTTAAAATAACAGTTTGATACTCTTCCCACTGAAGTCTATGGCGAGCTGCCAGCTGACCTCAATGGGAACAGACTTAGGCCAGAAGCTACTGTGCAAGTAGAATTTTCAAAGTGCTGAACTGGTACATTGGAAACAAAATTCAGAGTTTGCATGCCAGAGAATGCAGGGTGGGACTGGGGCAGAGAGGGGGGAAGCCCACCATAAATGGCTAAACCAGATGATAAAGGACAACATACAGTCCAGGATGGAGAACAATGTCAGCAGGTACTTGAAGAAGGTAAAGTAATAAAGATGGACTAGAGAATGAGAGTGAAACCAAGATCAGCATCTACTTGTAAGAGAAGGGATTTGGTCTCCAACCAGTCAAGTAGCACAGCAGAGATGTTCTGGCTGCTGACAGTGACAGTCTGGTGCTGGGGCAGCCCTGCAGAGGATAAGTTGAACAGAATATTAAACCCAATACATTCTACTTTTTGCTGTTAGCGTGGGCATGGATTAGAATAAAAAAAAAAAATGTTGATTTGGTGGGGAAATCTTTACTCTTGTGGACTGTAGGATTAACCACAGTCACCATATGCAAATCCAAAATAAAACATCTGCCTACGTGAAAGAATGGATAGAGCAATGCAGGTTCTGGAAGCAACTGTAATACTGAAGAAAACACCAATATGAAAACAAAAGAATTTATCCATTTTGTGAAGGTGACAAAGTGCTAATGTAAAAAGGAGCTCCTGTACTGATTTCAGCTAATGATGTGACCTGCACTTGGAGTAAATCAGTAATGACAGAAATAACCTCAACGCCCTAAGCAACAAATGAGATCTAACATGATTTGATTGAACAGTTTAAATTAAAACATCATATTCTTGACAATCCATGCTTCTCTGAATGAACACATTAGGAAATTGTCACAATGGATCTGCCTTAAAACATAGCACCACAAATGGAAATCACCCAGAATGTTACCATTGTTATTGCCCATGTTAGGCATTAGCTTCTTCACTTTGATGTGTGTTTGAGCTCTCCAGCTTATTAGCTTCCACGGCATACAAGCGCCAAAGCATTCCCAGCATCAGCCTTTCATGGAAATCTCACTGGTATGTGAGATCGCTGGAGTATGGATCACCCATCACTGGAGCGTGTAATGAGGTTGCCAGAGCTAGTGGAGATCCATGCTGACCCAACTGGTACATCAGGATGGCACAAGCTTATTAGCTCTAGCAGCATGACTGGGGCAGCTGTATTCACTCCAGTATAGGGGCCAGAGTCCTTAACCTGGGTCTCCTCTTTCATCAGAAGTGGGCTACTGCAGAACTTTGCCTACATAGGAACCACATGTTCCTATTGAGATGCATTTTTTATTAGCAACCAAAATTACTAGTTGTTTGTAATGTTACTTATGCTGCTAGTAATGGTAAGTCTAACACTGAAAATTTAAAATTTAGCATCTACAATTTTTTTTTGCCTTGTAGGAAACTCCCAGTTCTCCAGTGTGGGTTGGGTGGGGTTTTTTAACTTTGGTTTAGAAGAAAGTTTGTCACTATTTTTGGTAGTGAACATTGAAAAAAGATCATGTTGTCTTCAAAATATAAGTAATTCATTCAAAAAGAATGCTTCATTTCCAAGGTATACCTGACATACACATTTGCCTCACTTTTGTTAAAACATATGTCTGAAATCAAATGTCTTATTGACTAGAAAAATACAAATTTTCCTTTGAAACCAATATTGTTATTTTTTATTGTTTTAATTTTTAATGTCAGGGGTTTTTTTTCATTACCTAAGACAGCACAAATCTGCATATGCTTCAATCCAAAAAATACTTTTTTTTTCTAGCTGAATCTAGATGTGATCAGCAATATCAGAATCATCATTAAGAGAGTTTGTTCTGCAGAGATGACCTGAACTCTACAGGGTTCAAATTTGTCTGTGACTGCCTGTTTTGTTTCTATGAACTGAGTTATCTGCTTCTCATTTATCAAAGCTTCTGTGGGCAAACAGGGGAAAAAAAAGCAAGAAAAAAAAAGGCATTGTTGGGTTTTTTACATTATGGGTGAGCTAACATCAGCTGAAATTGAGGCATCTTTTTCTATAGTTATTAGACTATCATCAGATCTGTTTTTATATGTCTGAAGTACAGAAATATGACAGACATATATAAGGTTGGCAGATAACACGGTGAAGGATCTGAGGCTTAACCAATTGCTCCCTGATGTCAAACTGAGCATCAGCAGAAATAATCATTTTGGCATCAGACAGGAAAAGTCAAAGGTCAGGATTTAATGCCGTCACAGAAGGATTCTTCAAATAAGCCAAGCAGGTGCTTACTAAAGCATGATTATTTGTTGTGTTTAGGGATTCAGAGCAAAGCATGGTGTGAATAAAAATACAAAAGCTCTGTGGAAAAACTAGGAGAGCTGTCTTATCTGGAAAGTCTTTCCCACAATTATTTCTTTACTTGAACAAGTCCATAAAAAGTCTCCTCTTTCCTACTTTTCTTCTCCTCAGGTAATAAGACTCATATTAAAAGGATATAATATATTTTTAGCAATAAAATTAAAAAAGAATGGCCTAGTTCAGTGGAAACTGGATGTGCTTGCAAACAGCAAACACTAAATTGCTCAAGCACCAGCCTGTCAGAGCAGAAGCAATGTCTTAGTTATCATTCCAGTGCAGAACAGCAAAATGTGACTTCTGATGCCTCCTGTTGTTGAGGATGCTCAGCTACAGAGCAGCAGCAAATCTGTTGACTGTATTACTATCTCCTCCCCACCCCCCACCCCCAGAAAGGTATATATGTGTGCAGTCCTGCTTCTTATCAGTGGACACACTAGTGCCAAGTCAAGTAGAAGGTTGGATGAAGTCCCTGGATTTACAGTTTAGGATGCCGATTCCTGCAGAACCTCAGAATCTCAGTTATCAACTTGACAATCTAATGAAATAGTCACCTCTCCTAAGTCCTCTCAGTCTCCACACTCCTTTGATAGCTACAAAAGATGTGAGCTTGCTATATCTACTTAATTTAAGAAACTGCTATCATGTGTTCCCCAGCAGATCCTAATATATTTGACTGTTGAGAGTACAGGGAGAAATCCAACAGAAGGGTGGCAATGGACACAGTCCACGCAGTATAATTTACCTGTGTGTTCAATCAGTCTTCATGCTGACTTTTCAATCAAAGAAAAAGGTCAAAGAGATATGCCACTGCTTGAGGGTTTAGGGGTAATGAAAAAACAGATCTAGCTCAGGTTAAAACTGAGCATCAGTCTGATATTGATTCACTGTTGTTCAATGATGAAATTTTGTGTATGGTTGACTTATGAAGTTATCTCTCATTCCACAGAGTGCTTAGGAGAGAAAGGAGGGATTTCGGTAACGTCAGACTGCTTCTACAGGACAGGATAAACTTCTGCGGCCAGAGTAAGAAAGCTTTCCTCATGCCATGGATTACATCTTGAGAGTTCCCCTGATTCCCTTTCCCAGCTTCACAACACAAATTCATCTGTATGTGTATGACTATGGGCAACCTGTGTGATCAGCTGGAGATTTCACAAGTTGAACTTTTTGCCACCTCTTGGAGAAACTCTCAAATTTATTGCCCCTCCAAACTCTAATCTCATTGGAGGTAACATAACAAATTCCCTTTAAATGCAATAGGAGCAAAATACATGCTCAGGATAGCTCAATATGTAGTGCATTGCACGCCAGGAGATTAAGAGGAGAGAAAATGAGTATAGAGACAGCAATTGGAAAGTTAAATAGGGAGTGGGACTGCTACAGGCAGCATTGGCCATGACATCAACCTTGTCCTCATACTTTTTAACAATTGTAATTTGGGATCTAAATTTTTAGATCCTTGTGAAAATGTCCTTTCTTATTTCTTAGATGCCCATATGTGGCCATTTGGAGCTCATCCTTGAGTATTTGAATGTTTACCATAAGATTTCTATTTTTTCTTTAACATTATTTTCCTGTATTTTTGCTATAAACCACCACCACGTTACAGCATATTTAATGCACACTGTAAACCAAGGGATGAATTTGCAGAAGGACTTGAACACCTGCTGCTTCTGTTGACACTAGCTGGAGGTTTTAGGTGCTTTGCAAATAAAGTTCCTACTGGTTTCCAAAATTATCAAATAAAATAGCAGTTTCCCGTTTACTATGAGTTAAGCAAGGACGTCTCCTGGTTCCTTTTCATGACTGGCTGTGTGGCGTACGTGAGACACCCGAGTTGGAGCTGCTGGAATCCATTGCATGAAATGAGTTGTCAGGTTAAGAGAGGAATATAATAGCAGAGCAACTGCTTTAACAGAATAGATCAATAATCCATCTTTTCCAGTATCTTGTCTCAATTCTGGATACTTCAGAGGAAGGTGTTAAACCCACTTAGTGCATGTAATATTATACCATAGGGGATATTTCTTCCTTACCCCATCTGGTGATCAATTTATACCCTGAGGCTTATGGATTGAATTCACATTGCAACTATTCAATACTTTCATTTTCAAGACCCAGAAAATGTATGTTTCTAAATGATGCTACATCTGACTACCAGATACAGCAAGGGTGGAGTTTAAAGCAAACTTCCTATACTGTTTTGCAAAAAAAAAAAAAAAAAAAAAAAAAAAAGTGATAAAAACAATTAAAAAAAAGACAGGTAAACAATAAAAACAAAACAAAGACACAAACAAAAATGCAGCCAAAAAGAAGAAAAAAAAGCATGGAGAAAAAAAAAGCTATTTTTTTACTAGTCTTTTCACTTATATTGAACAAAATCACAGCTATTCTAAAACATCATTTTGTCTGAGTACCAATGCCAGGATTAATTTCCAAGGATTTTGAGCTGAAACTCTTAATAATGTTCTTTTAACTAACATGATGAAACTGCAAAGTTTACTTATGCATGTTTCCACTACTCAAAAGAAGAATAAAGGTTAAATGTCATTGAAGTTGTTCTACTTATTGGGTGGAATCAGGATGTACAATGATAACTTTTTCTCATGATTCTAGGGCCAAACATTCAGCAATTTGTTGTAGTTAAGGGTGCAATCTGCTCAAACGTCTTCCTTCCTTTGTTCTTTGTGGCTAAGATTGTCAAAGGAGTAGAAGGGTGATTGCAATCTAGTTCCATTCAATTCCATTAGTAAGTGGTTCCCAGGTCCTAACATAACTTTTGAAAAGACTGCTCATTATTTTATCTAGAAGGATGTATTCCCAAACATCACATCAATTTTCATTGTTACAATGTACTGTAATATTGTTCCTAAGAATGGGCTCTAAACCAGTTTTCCAACCCATGGATATTCTGACATTTTCACATTTCTTTTCCTTCTGAATTGAAATATCAAACACTTTGAAACTTTATGTCAAACAAAATATTCTGAAATATTTCTGGTTTGACCTTATTAAAATGTTTTAAGGTAGGTTGTATTTTAAAAGTTATTTACCAAGATAAAGTAAGCATTCTGATTATTTCCCAAAAAAAAAAAAAAAAAAAAAAAAGTTGATAAAAATGTCATGTTCTTCTGAAGTTTTCAATCTAGTCAATGTTTTTGCTAGAAAACCTCTCTTTTGGAAAAAAAACAATGCTTAGCTTTTCTGTGACCACTGCAGTCTCGGACTGTCAAACTATGGGGAAAAAGTGTAAATTTATACTGTTATTGTCATGGATATTCTTATTAAAATACAGATAACTTGAAACTTCTAATCAATCAGAAATCTGAATAGTCACGTCCAGTAACATAAGCAGAACTTAACTCGCCTTACTTAGCTGTTTCATAAAGTAGCAATGTTGCTGATATCCAATGTGGTTTGAAACTAAAAGTATTTGAAATTTATCTGAGTTGTTGAAATTGCAGAGGTTTATTGTTGGTTTTTTGGGGTGTTGTTTTTGTTTTGTTTTGTTTTGTTTTGTTTTTTCCCCAGGACTATTCTTCTTCAAGTGGCGTGAGAAAATCTATTTTTAAGACTTCTATTCTATATGGTGTAATCCATTTGCTTCATCTCAGTACAACCCCCCCACCAATGACATCACTAGAAATGAGGAAAGTATGAAAAGATGAGAAAGTTGCCCTCAAGCCCTACAACAAGGTTTTAATCAACATGTAAAAGGTGTATGTGGGCTCACCGCAATGAAAAGGAATTACACAAATGGGAGAACTTTGCCCTTACAGCACAAACTACCACGAAGTTGAACGTTAAGGGAGGCGAGATTTTTAGGAGCAATCGGCACAGGGCTAACACAACTTTTGCTGAAAGTAAAACAACAGGTTTGGCCATAATCTCTCATGTCCTTTCCTAACAGTAAAGTGTCAGAATTGAACAACATGGTCTGAATGTCTCCATATTTCACTGACTCAGAGTTTATCTTTACATTCTAAAGGTAATTTAGAACACGCCTTCTAAAATTGCCATGCATTTTCTTGAAGGGGAATAAGTTACAGGTGATGTGTTACGTACCACAGTATTCCCATGTGAAGTTAAACGATACTCTCCACAGCACCCTGTTATGCCCTTTGCAGTTGGTCTTATCTTGAAAATGCAGATTGCTCGCCAAGGGGCATTCCTGATCATTCAAGTCTGGGCAAAATCTCACATGATCCAGAGGGCTCATGTGTGATTTATGTCTGACATACTCTTACATTTCATTACTCACACACTTTAATTGCAAAACACTGCATAAGCACATGTGTTGGAGGACAAGACTCATTTGCTACACAGTCCAAAGGGGAAGCATCAGGTTTTCTGGATTGATATTTAGTACTCGAACAATGAAAAATGTTGTGCCAAAGCCAAGGAGCTGGAATGATTGTCAACTGGTGTCATCTTTGCTCTGGCTTTCAGTCACTTTCTGAAATTAGATATTAAATTTTATGCAGGGTACACTTGATATTCTAAACATGTCAGCTCTATTAAATTAAATACAATCCATGAGGGAAATGCAGAAACCCTAGGTATTGTGGCCAGCTTTGAAATCAGATGTTGTAGCTAAATGTCTTCATATTTTAACCATTTTTCCTTTCTTTTTTTTTTTTTTTTTTTTTTTTCCTTCATGAAGGATAAAAGTCAAACAGCTCACAAGTTCCTGGGGACTGCTGAGTCAGTTGGAAAGTTACTGAATTATGTTCGTCAGTCTAGTGAATTAGTAGATGTGGATTAATGGTTCTGTAAGATCTTCAAAGACTGACTTCCAGCTGAGAATAGTTTATTGCTGTATCTGCTGACTCAGTTAAAAGAAAGTTCCTGGTTGGAGTCTCAGAGTTAGACATTTAAATATGCATTTTAAATAAATGCAGTTAAGAGTCTATTGCTACTCCGTGATTCTAAACTTGCAAGGTGGGAGCTTTAAACTAAAAAGCTGAAGGTAAATCAGATCTACTCCCTTCGCTGTCTCGACTTCAGTCCTTTAAGTTCTTACTAACCTACCCAGTTTGAGGCTGAGAGTGCTCAAACCTGCAACTTAAATGTTTTTAACAATATTCTGCCTGTACTCTGTCATAGAGTAGGTTTATTAAAATTATAAAAATTATAAAATACTGTTGTAGCCATTTGCTTTTCCAAACTTCTCTGTGGATTATGAAGCTTTAAGTATACATAGGTCTGTCTGAACTGCATGTGTTTCAGCAGCTCGAAATAATCAGGGATCAGAGGTAAAGAAAAATTAAGATGAAATTTACTGTAGATCCGGTTGTGAATCAAAGACAAAGCAAAGTTAATAAAATGTTGGAGCTGAAATCCATGAAAACAGGAGAGTTTACACCACTTGCAAATCTGACACTTAATCTACTTCATTAAATAGTGCATGGTTTGCTTCCCTAGGTCCCACATTAAAATCACATTTTTCTTCCTTTCTAATTGTTATTAATAACTACTCCTACTATTATTGCTGTTAACTCTCTATTAAGCACTGATTAACCTTAAATGAACTCCAGGAAAAGACTTCTGAAACTCAGCTTCAGTGCAATGATGTGCTGTTTTAATTCATTTTCTGTCCTGAGCTATTTCAGTTTGACAAATAGATTGATATTTATTTATTTATTTAGTTAATCTGAATGATTATGTAGTGCTCGGTCTTTTCATTTCTGAAATAAATAAAAAGGAAGAAAAAGAAAGAATAAGGAAGAAAAAGGAAGAAAAAGAGAGAGCGAGCGCCAAAAATGTTACAGTGGCCATTCAGGCTTCCTACTAGATTACTCATAAGTACATATACAAACTAAGCTGCTTTAAACATGTCTGGAAAAGACATATTAGAACTGACTGCATTATTTATATTTACAAAATTCAGTAGTGAATACATGGGGAGTGCTGGGAGAAGACAATAGGAAAGGTGAGAGAGAACTGCAGAGAAAGACTGAGGCATAGTTCTTATTTTTTAATAAGCCTCACAAATCACATAATATCCTTTAAACAATGGTTACACCTTGGTCTCCCGTTGAGCCCACCTCACCATTGATATTGCAAGCGTGACACCTCTTATCCCTTTATTAACCTCTCCATTTTATGATCTGTTAGTCATAGATGCACATCTGCTTCACAGGCCATAACAACACCACCTGCCCAAACATCTTAAAAACAAGGCGTCTAAGTACATAAGCAGGACATGTGCTACCCGGCAATGGGGAGAGTATCCTGGTGGTACACACAGCGGAGCAGCAATAGCCTCAGCTGCTCATATGGTGCACACTTGTGGTCAGCTGGCATGGGGCTTGGCTGAATAGTGAGAAACTCTCAGGTTCAAACAGTTGCAAATTATTTAAAGGGAATAGGGGTGTGAATTTGTTATGTGATCATGTAATGGAAGAGCCTCTCACGATACATATGTGCGAGCCATGGGGTCAGGGTTGTGAACACTAAGCCTGAATCTCTGTTCTTTCATGAAGTAGTACTATACTGTAGCTTTCCGCTCAGTAAAAATAAACTCTGTAAAGTTCAAATGAGTTCTCTTATTTAAAGCTCAGGCGCGATAGCTTTGGTGTCCTGAATATTCTAGCAATCAACCAGTCCTGTAAAGGAATACCTCCTAGCTTTGAATGTCTCTGTCCCACCTCAGTATCCTCAGATACTTCAGAAAATCCAGCCTTTGCTCGGACGTTGAATGAATATTCTTGCTAGGAGACAGTTATAGGAAATAGCTCCTTAGCAGCCGTGCGTTGGAAAGAACCTGCTGCCCTCTCATTAATTTGTTTGCTTAGCATGGGTGTCCTCTGAAATGGCATTATGGTTCTTCTTATGTATGATAAATTGAATTAATGTTATGAACATGAGAAATGCTTCTCTCCATGTTCCTTTTTAGAGACATAAATATTGATCAAACGCTAGAGAGCAGGGGCAAAAAGCTGCACTGCTGAACAAGCTCCACCAGTGGGGGCTGTGTTTGACAACCAGCGCTCCAACCATGGTTTGTAATGGTGTAACCAGTAAGACAAGTCTGTGTTAATGTTTGAAGCAGGAGAAAGCTGGTCTCTCATCTCACCACCTCTGTATATCCCTGAGAAGTCAGTGGCTGATAGCAGGGATCGGTGCTTCCTTCTTGCAGTGCAGCCTGGACTGGGGATATAACAGCCTGGAGACAGAGAAGTGACCTCAAATCACCCTTCATCTGGAACAGGAGGCAACCTGGCACTGACCTTGCAATCCGACTGCTTGTTTGCTCCATGCAAATTTTCCAGCAATTTCTCTCATAAGTTGCTGTGTGTTTCCCACTCTCAGCACGGCTCCTTCCTTACCTGCCCTTACGCTGTGCAGAAAGCCCAATGCTAATTTCTGGATCATGCAGAAATTTTTAAGTCATTATTGTCCTGTGAGTGAAATCAGGATGATTTTTAATGGAATCATGGTTTGGTTGATGTTATTTGTTGGTTTAGAAGATACAAGCTTGTGAAGAAAGGCAAACCTAAGTTTTCCAGCAGTCAGTTCTTGAATGGCTTTCAGTGGAAACGCTACTGCCCTGTAACCAACAAAACAGTTCATTTAGCTTCTGTCTTTTTGGGAATCCCTTACCTGACTTTAATTGCTAAAACACACTGAATGAAATCCTGTTCTTTCCTCAAGCTATTAGCAGTATTCCCATGGACTCCGCCAGAGCTGGGATTTCACCCGCTCCCTCACATTCCTACTTTGGCCTCCAAGCTTTGTAGCTGAGAAATTTCATAACTGAATCGCTCATCTCAGCCCACAGGGCATGGCTGTTGACCCCACTTTTACACAGCTGGTGTGGAACACAAGGACATTTCAGGAAATTTCATCTGCCAAGAGGTGCTTTCCGCCACGCTATCTATCACCTTAACAGCTGCTGGGGAACGAGTACATAATGTGCTTGACATTAGCACCTGTTTTTATAACACTCTAGTTAAATACCAGAGGCCAAGACTACTGGGTCTTATTCAAAATACTGCTTACCCTCAAACCAGATTGTTTCCCAGAAAATGCTGGAGAAGAAAATGATTTCCCAAAAGAGAGTCAGCCTCTTTAATCTACTGGGGTGATTGCTTGTGAAAAATCACTGATTGCACCTCTAAGTTGAAATTACTCGTGTTTAAATATCACTGATTGGAATACCTGACACTGTAAACTTAAATGAAGAAGAGATTGACAAAATATTCTAATCAGGAAAGGAGAACATTAAATTAACTTAATATTCTAATGTACTTAATGAATTATACAAAGGGTGATTAATTCAACTCTAACCCAAATCAGTAATGACAGGCAGTGGATTTTTCAGTTCTTATTCTAGTGTCTACTTAAAGGTTTGTGTGTCAATGACTTTGACAAAAATCCCTACCCAGTTCTTCATATTAAGATATCCAAATAGAAAACAACAACAACAAAAAGAAGAATAAAGGAAAACACCTACCCTATTTGCACCAAACAGTGAAGGTAGTATCATCATCTCAGAGAAGTGTAGCAAGGACAGATGTCCAGTGGGTCCTGGATCTATGAGCAGAAAGAGGAGTCATGATGATGTGGTTCTATTCTTGATGTGGCACATGCTACATCACTTAACCTAGTAATTCCCCTGCAAAACTCACTGTGTTCAACCCAAGCACATATTTTGCTCATCATAACTTATATTTAAAGTTCTGGTAACTTTACTGCAATCCTAGGAAAATTATTCCAGCGACAAATAAACTTAGTATTTGTACTTTCTTCTAGGGTCTGGTCATTGTATTATGATGTTCATGTATCTGCCTTATAAGTAAAATATCTATTTCTTAATTTAAAGCACTGATTGCATTGATAATTATGGATCATAACATCACCTAGGCTTTCCAATTATTAAATTGGATAGGCCTTGCATTCCTAATGCTGTTTCAGTATGAAATTGTACTGAAAGAAGCTTCATCATTCCATAAATGTCCTCTAAGCAAAAGTTATATACTTTTATGTTAATGAGATTGTTTATCTGCTAACTTTTTCCTGTCATTAAATAACAGAAATACAGCAAAGTCAGCTTACTGCCCATATTGTCATATTAAAAAAAAAAACAAACAAACCATAAAATATTTTTATGCTTTTATATATGTAACATTTATGCTTGATAGGCAGAAAAAGAGATGATAGAAATTTAATTTATATCTTATTAAATGATTTGACATGACTAATAGGACACTAACCCTAGGATTTTTATCAATAGTCAAAATGCTATGTGCCCTCATTGACAAATGTCTCTGAATTCACAGTCATGAATGGTACCTGGCCACTGTAGACTTTTACAGTTATGTGTGATTGTTTAGATTTTCCTTTCTTATTTTTCAAGTTAAATGTAATACTAATAAGCTACCACATCTGTACAGGTGAAAAGAAACCCATAATTTTGGTGTGCATCCCTCACAGATGGAAAAAACCCAATATAACGTGACCCCCCCTTTGTCTGACCAGGTTCACCCTAGTCTTGTGATTAAAATATCACAGAGTCAAACACAATTAAATTGTCAAGGAGTTCAGCAGCAAGGTTAAGATTTGTTGCCTCTTCATTACTTCACATAATTCTTAAGATGTCTATTGGCTCAAATACAGGTGTCTGTGGCTATCAATCACCTTGGAAAAGAAACCTCCGGGCCAATTTTCACTGGTTTGTTGATAAGGTGAACACATCTGCCTGTAGTCACTGGTTAGCAAGTACGTGGAATTCAGGAAGAAACAATTGCTATTGTCTGTGTTGGAACATTACAATTGTAAGCGTTTACACTGTTGGAAGGGTTTATGGGCAGAGGAGAGAGATTCAGCAAATGATTTCCCATTGAAAACACTTTAGAAGGAAGCAAATCACACCTTCTATATGTCTGGGTGTTTTCTAAGGTATATAGTTCTTTATTTACAGCTCTGAGAGCTGTAGTGCACACCAGAAACAGTACCTTAGATGTGTAAAAGTATTGGACTGAATATTTAGCAAGCCGGTATCTGAGGCAGGGAAACTCAGTTTCTTATTTCTGCTTCTGGAGCTAGACTACCTGAAAGTCAGGGAGCAGAGAACAAACTCCAGGTCTCCGCTTTACTCAATGACAGTCTTAATCATTGGGTTTAGAAAAGGACAAACCCTCTTGCTCACTGGATCAGGAATCTTTTTCTAAGAAGTGGACCAAGTAAACGTTTTCACCTGAATCAAGTCACATACAGTTCTCCCCTCAGGGAATGAGAGGAGGGGATTTGAAACTAATCCTTTTATAAGAAGATGAGTTTTGAACCCAGGTTTTCTGATTCCTCTCTGAATTCTGTGGGCAGGGAGATAATGTATAGAAGATATCATATTGTGTTTTTAGAAACTGACATCTTTAGTGTCCAGCCCCAGGAGACAAATCTGAACTCTGAACTCTAGCTGAACATTATCATCAACTTTATTATGAACAGAGACTATGAGCCTCCTAAGAAGGAACAGGTATCCAGTGATCTTTTTCTAAATATCTCCTACTGACTCTTGTGGTTGGTCATCTCAGGTGGCTTCTGCACTCCACCTTGAGGAGCACTGTACATGGAACTCAAATATTTAAACAAAGGTTTAACCATAGACTGCACTGTGGGCAAACACAAGTTAAGCATTGTTCCAGTAAATGTAGTTATCTGAAGTTAAACATTGTACCAGTGCATGTGGTGATCCCTAAGTTCCTTTGCAGATTCAGATTTTAACTCCAATTTCTGAAAACTAGTCACCTAGAGCTCTTCCCATCATCAGTGGGGATGAATAGGCAACTCCAGGGGGAAAGTGACCTCATCCCAAGGTAGCTGTGCTATGCTGGAGGCACTTCCTTCAGGAGATTCTTCCTACTTAAAACTAGACTTTTTCTTTTTTTGTTATTGTGGGGGCATTTTGGGGGGTTTTTTTTTTCCCTCCCCCCCCCCCCCCCCATTAAATTTGTCTTCTATACATTTTCCTTCCTCTAGAAGGAAAAATCTATTTCTGTTGACTAGAGAAGCATAGGTGATTAGTTTAGACCGCATGCCTAACTTTCAAATAGGTGGAACCAGAATCTAGCCTTCATGACTTACTTTGCCATCTGTAAAATCACAG
The DNA here is from genome assembly GCF_011004875.1 of Balearica regulorum gibbericeps. Taxonomy (NCBI): domain Eukaryota; kingdom Metazoa; phylum Chordata; class Aves; order Gruiformes; family Gruidae; genus Balearica; species Balearica regulorum. The sequence goes on from NC_046184.1 coordinate 9,573,782, forward strand.
CTGTTCTCTGCCTCACCAGGAAGGCTGTAAAGCTAAATACGTTGAAGATTGAGAAATACTCAAAAATTGAGGTTGTGTATGATCTGTGAACACAGAAGTCAGCAGGATTTTTGCTACTGACTTCAGTTGTGCTAGGATTTAACCTGAATGATTTAACTTAAATTTGGAGGAAGCTTTTATTGGGTTTTATGTCCTAGTATTCATAGAACAGGTAAAAAAAAGTCAGTATTTGATGGCTTTCAGAAAACCAGGCTTTCTTATTATGAACTGCTTAGAAAAGACAATAATAGAACTCTGAATAGCAAGGAAGGCTTAAATAGCCTCTTAACCATATCGTCTGTATTATGTTTTATAACATTTCTAAGTATGATCACTTTTGCAGATGCTGGTTGCTACGGTTCTTGCATGGGGACTTCAGCTATTTAGAGATGCATGGATGTACATAGCATATTTTTTCACTGAATGTCAGCTACTGAGCCACAAGTTACACACAACTGGAGAAAAATGTTTTGCTATTATACAGGAGTGTGATAAATTCACAGAAAATTTTTGGTCTTGATAATGTCAAAACAGTAACAGCCTTAAAACCATTCTTATATTTCCTTAAGCAGTAAAGATGCAGAGCAGTCACGATTATGTTCTGCCTAATATCATCAAATGCTGGAGCCGTTCCCAGTTCCTACACCTAGTTGTGTGCCCAGTTGCATCCCAGCTCCACACCAGTCACAGTACACCAGTTTTTCTCCCCTACCTTGTGTCTAGGCAGGGGAATGGGCCAGTAAAACCCTCAGTGCACTCTAAAAATTTGTTTGTCCGATCGAGTACAGACACAGACTTTTGTGTCAGAGGTTGTTTTCTTTTTTTAATAAAAGTCAAGATTTGCAGACAGGTCACTTTGGCTACTGTTATCCTGATGACCGCTGATCACTTATCAAGGAAGCTTTCTGTCACTCTTTCTCGAAAGTTTCAGAAGAACTTGGGAACACATGAGTATCTAATAAGATAGAGCATATGAAAATACCTTCTCTTGTAGATTTAGGTATGCATTCAAGTGTGTAAAACCAGACTCTGCCAAGCATTAGGAATATCCTAGCCAGCCAGTTCTTTCTATGGCAACCGTAGTGTTGGTTCACTGCACTTGAAGGATGACATCCTAGCAAGAATATGCGTAGGACACTCAAAGTCTTAAAAGGTGTCTAGAGGTAGCCTAAATATTAATTATTTTATCTAAGGACAGAACTTAAATTGTATGGTCGAATCATATAATAGAACCTTACAAAATGATCAAAGAAGCAAAATGTTCATTTTACCTCAAAACATTTCCCAAAAGAACTTGTGAGATAATAACACTTGGCTTGCATGAAGAGGAAAGGAAAAGAAATGTTTATATTTTTCCAAATATAGACAAATTACACTTCTCCCTACAAAACTCAGCAGAACTTGTAGAATTTAAAAGGCAAACTGCCCTCCTTCTGGAGTTCCATAAAAAAATAATTCCCAACAATAAGCAACAGTTTGCCAGCTCTGACCTCTAAGCTTTTGGATGTCATGTGTTTTCAAGCCCTCACAATCCACAAGAGAAAACCTGGCAAAGAAAGAAGTGTGGGTTGCTAAGGGAGTTCTACAGCAAAAACAGACCACATGGTAGCTCTGTGAGTGAGAGGGTAACCCCTAAATCACACACTGGAGTAAGCCCAAATTTCAGATACTTATGGGTCAACAGAACAGAATAACACTGGCAGCTTTAGAGAGAAATCTCGGATACTTGAACGGATGTGAAGTGGAAATAGTACTAATTTAGGGACTGGAAAGCTTTTATCTTTAACCTCTTGCTTACTGTTGCAGTAAGTGCAAATCTTATCCAAGCTGAAAGACTGCCTTAATGCAAAAAAATTCATAGTTATTGGAGGATGATGGTTGGTATCACCATGATAGAAACTCCTACATATGACTCAGCTCATAAGGTTGAGCTGTTGAAGCTGGAGCCACTTGCCTGGAGTACCTATACTTTCTTTATTCAGCAGTAAATTAAAGTAAATCTTTCTGCAAGTGCCTATGCCTGTCATATGAAAGCCTCGATTCCCTCCCCCTTCTTTTGCAGAACATTCCCCTTTTTCAGACATACTTAATGCATGCAATTCAGCACCAGGGAACATTCTTGGAGTTATGTGTGAGCCTTATATACATCTCCATACTGTTTTGTTTCAATACATGCAGGAATATATTCTGAAGTGCCTATGGCTTGTGATGTCTTGTAAACTGAAACATTTTTTTTTAATGTGGTGAGGTTAACCTAGTTGAATTTTTATGCAAACATCTGTCAGTGACATGAGAAAAACAAGAGTCTTGACTATCTGGTAGCCATCCATTAGGCGTACATGTTGGTAATAATAAAAAATGATCTGTGTGTTTGGCCCAGGAATAAAAGCACATATGGAGACTGTGGGCTTAAACTTCAGTGTTATATATTCTGAAAAGGAAAAACAATTCAAAGAGTAATGAAGCATCTCTAACCTTTTTTCCCCTTCCAAGGTTGCTGTGGGAGAGCATCATTTCTATTAAGGGAAAAAAAAAATTTACATGGTATTTTAATTGTTTCGGTGTCATGGTCCTAGAAATTAATCTATAATATAGTAGATATCTTCTTCCTATAACCCTATAATGATTTTGGATTTTAAACCACCTTCAAATAGCAGCCTCTATTCTTTTCCACTAATCAAAAAAAATGGAGTAACAATAGGTAGATCAGGGTAAAAGAATTGTACAATAGCTCAACAAAGAGGAATAGGATCCTTTCTTTACTTAGTGGAAAACTGATTTAAAAGCTGTCTGGTTCACATCAACATGTCTTCTACAAAACTGATTCATTCTACTTTCTAAATTACACAGAACTAAAGGGTTTGGGATTTTTTTTTTTCTTTTTACAATGTCTAAGCTACTCACATAGAATGTTTTACAATGGTGATCAAATTTGATGCCCAGAAAAAGCTGTGGGAATTGAGACCCATGAAATCTTGTCTCAACTGCTTTTATATTTGCTGTCGGAGATGCATATCATTCTCAAAAGGAGAAGGGCGTTACTTTGGCTCTTAGTGTCTTGCTGATCCCTCCCTTGCGTGTTTGTCTCAGGAGAAGCAGGAATAATTGTATAGCTTAGCCCTCAGCCAGTGATCAGTAAAACTATTTATTGGTCATCACTCTATACTCAGAAACAGTACGGTCTGGGATCCTGTAAAACCAGGAAAGAGTTTCCCAAACTGGAAAGAGAAGGGCAGTTATCTGCCCCAAGCCCCTTATTATTGTGCTTTTTAATAATTAAATAAGTTATTGGAGCTTTCAATCACTTTCCCTTAGCACTTTTCTTGGACTCCAGAGGAGGGAAGTAAAGGTAATAATTCAACAGTTTCAAGGGAAGAACAAGGCATTTAGCTGGGAACAGATGGATCTGCTATGGAAAGCTCAGGTGTTCGTTAGCAACTAGCAACCAGCACTTGAAATTAGGGAGGAGAACAAATATCTAAAAGCAAGAGATGCAAGAGCTCTTTGCATTATTTAGGGCTTGTGACGCATGCCGAGTACTATTTTCTTCAAAAAGTAGGCCATTTAAATCATGAGGGCTATTAGTGGAGCATAGTACTATTTCTTGCAAGGAAGAGTCTGACTCATATGGTTGAATTTTTGATGGCTTACAATAAAAATAAATGATCCAAGTCCTCTGATCATTCTATTTCAAAGCCCAATATACCATAAAGAGTGTTAGTAAAGTTTTTTTTATGTTCAATTAAATATTTTATTGTGTTTATTTTTGCTTATGGTGTAATGTTCCTCTTCTACAGTGGCTGCATGCAACTTCTTTTAGAAGCTTAGTTTTCTTTTTTGAATTGACGTTGGACATCTTTTGCAATTCTCAGCAAAAAAGCTGTAAAATGGTTTTAAAAGTAATTTTGTAAAAGTGTACTCTAGAAATATAGTGCGAATAGCTGCAATTCCACAACTTTAGAATCTATCACACATATTCTGCTGCCGGAAACTCCAAAGGAGGGTTGTGTTGTAGAAATGTAACAGTTAAGCAATCTATGAGGATATGGGTTTTTCTAGCAAACTCACTGTCCTCTAACATGGGAATGTTTACATTTTTAAAAAGCAGTGATCTAATTAATCTGTGGTCACTGTCAACAAAACTTAGAGCAATAGTCACTGTGTGAACCAGCACAAAGGAAGCAGTCAGATAACCCTGAAACAAGCTGCCTAGCCCAGATGGGTGGTCTTGCAGGTTGTCACTTGGTTTGCCCTTTCTGTTTACATCACTTAGTTATTTTTTCCATTAGAGAAGGCCTTCAGATGCAGGGCTGATTGGTGTGCTTTCTTAGTTTCATACCCATTCATCATGTTCTAAATATTGATTCTGCAGCTAGAGCCCTGTGTCACCGAAATGCTGGTTACTTGAATCAATAGAGGATATTCTTGTTACTAGGCTGACAGGATCTGGATGTCTGAGACAAACCTTTTATTTTCATTGCTAAGACCATCGTTACGTGAGATAAATTTTCTTGTGAAGGATCTATTTTTTAAGATACCTGTACACTCCGAATGAACATACTATGTTCAGAGTTGAGTGAGGAACACCTTTTTTTGTGCCTCAATCTGAGATCCCTTTCATCTGTTTCATTCTACTGCAGATTTCATGGAGGCTTTGGGGAAAAAAGGGACTAAAGCTAACATCCTTGGATGGATAGTAACCTAGGACAAGCAAATCAGAAACTTGGAACTTTCCACATGCTGGCTTCAAGTAACATGTTTTGTAAAAGTAACTTTAATCAAATACGTCACAGTTATATTGCCCACATGCCCGGTTGCCTCCATTCCACAGTGCCGGTTGTGGAGTAAGAGAAGATCTTTCTTTCCCTCCCACATACACACATTTAGACGAGACTGCTTCCAGCTTAGACTCCCAAATGTTTCCACTGGGAGACAGTAAATATCTATTTGTGTAGCACAAGAATTTGGTGTATGGGCAATCAGTGTTTAATGAGATAAAACACAAGCTGAAGGTCTGAATGGGTCTTGGATATACTTACAGATTAAACACTGAACCATGTATCTAAGAAAAGAAGCAAAACTTCACTGTACTGGAAGAGAAGTTGGGCGAGGAAAATATGACAAATCTGTGTCTCGATTTTGTGATTTTTTTAAGTGGATTTTTACTGGTAAACTATATTTCACTTAAAATTAAGAGACCAGTACGGATAAATGTACATGCATATATGTATGTATATATACACATATATAACCTGTGAATTGCATTACACAGAGAAATGGTCCCTTTTGAGAGGGATGAAATTGCAAAGATATAGTTTCAACTGTAAAAGAAATATTTACACCCAAAAGTTGAGAGATTTGGTTATGTTAAAATGCAGGATCAGTAACAACAAACACCTGTTCTGTAGCTAATTTAAGGTTCAGTTTTTACCATTTTCAACCAAAATATTTAGTTATTGGTTAAGATGCTGTCTCATTGTGAGTACCATGGCAAGGAGGGGGCCAGTTAGGATTGCTTGACTTGCCTGCTGAAAAGATGCCATTTAACAGAATGAGAGAGAAGGGAGGGAGCAGAAAATTTCAATCTGGTTTTAACAGATAATTTTTTTTTTCTATTTGAAAATCCAATTATTTTATTAAAAAAAAGTTCGTAAGTGTTTAAAGATTTTTTTTTTAGTGGCAAAATTTCTCATTAAATGCAAAATAATTTAATGTTAAAAGAGCTTCCTGTTGAAAATACTATATATGTTTGATAAAAATTGGTCCTTCTTTGTATGTATAAAGAAAAGCAACTTTATATTTTCAAAAATTTTCTTAAAATCAGTTTTCTGAAAGGAAAAGTTAGAGATCCCCATGAGGACATGAGATACCACATAGGCGCCTACAACCAAGGTTTAGAAAAAGGCAGAAGGAAAGGATGTAGACAAGCTTTTTGTAATAGTTCAAATGTTGGACTGAAGCCTTAGTTTGGGTGTTTTGTCTGAATCTGTTCACTTGTCACTAACTCATTTCCGTATAGTGAACAAATGAATACATTTGCGTTTGAGTACTGGTATGGTCAATACATGATCATTCTTGTTGATAAATGGACTCTTTAAACTTAAGTGAAAAAGTCATAAGTAAGAGCTGAGTGTTTGAGAATTCAAATAAATAATTTGTCAGAAAACTGTAACCATCTGTCAGTTCCTTGCACGGTTAGGCTTTTTCTTCATTTTTTTCCCCAGGCCACTAGCGAAGATGGCTAAACTGCCAAAACTAAATAAAGAACATCCCTTTTAGACTTTTAATCAAAACAAGTGAGAAGATGATCAGTCGCATAAAAAAAAAAAAAAAAAAAAAAACAACAAAAAAAACCAACAAACAAAAAACCCCCCAAGATCATAAAGAGATTACTTAGATTGTCAAAATGAATCCCAGATTTACACTATAAAATAAAGACCAAAAGTATATTCCTGAGTTATTCTATGTCAACAGCCATTTTACATGGCAAACAACTTACTCTCCAGCTCTATTCCACAACCAGCTTTGAAAGAACTAAGGCCAACATAGAAATGACAGGTGTCTGATATGAAACAGCTATTCGAAAATACTGGCATCTCATTAGAAATGACCTGACTTTCCAAGGTGTAGATTTGCATGAGAAACCGCTCAAACCCTGACTCCTTTGGAATTTAGATGCCATGTCCTGCTTGGAAACTACGCCGACTCCTGACAGGTTGAGGCCTTTTCTCTACTTTGTTACTCACAGAAATGATAAAGACAATCCATGATGTAAACAGCCAGTGTAGACCAGCTCAGCTTTAACAGCACTAACTCAAATACCAGAAGCAGCATTATCACCGAGAAACAGGATACAGTAGCCTGCATAGCCTTGTTGCAGCAAGCAGACTTCTGCTACCCAGGGTAGGAGCGGCCTCCTCTACTGCAGCCATCTACATTTCCTCCTCAAACGCTCCTCCTGGGATCATGGTGATGTCAAGAGGAGAGAAATATGCACTTTTAGGGACTAATTCGCCTGACTTATTTTAGACATCTATTTTGAGAAGAAATCAGGGATATCTATGTTTAGGGAATGCACTAGGTATCTAGAGAAAGGTTTTCTTAAACCTTACACTGTATATGCTGTGTGGAGATTCACCGAACGGGGAATCAGCCTTCTTGCCTACAGGCCACTAACGCATCTAAGGAAAAGGCTGTTAATTGTAGTGAGTCCCTGTTGCAAATAGAAGTTTCTTGACTTAAGGTTGTGGTTGGTTTATTATTTTTCTGCTTCTGTTGCTTTTTCTTTTTTTCCAGTCAGATCCACAGAACACCCATGTACTGGATATTTTCCCAGCAATGAATGATAGCTGGCCAGTTAAAAAAGATTCGTAGTTGCCATACAAGACAGTAATTACAGACTTTGTGTGGTCTTCTCTGCTTGGCATATATTCAGGCTCCCTAAAGACATGAAGCTGCTGTTTTGTAATACTGAAGACCCCTAATACCCTAAAATCTTTATCATCCTCACTGTAAGCATGAAATGTTCTTAGGTTTGCAGCATTTGGAATCTTTCTAGCAATAAAATAAAGACTTTTAAAGTCATTTTTCAAGGTATAGAAAATTGTGTTTTCTGGTTTTTGAGTCTTTGATTTTGCTTCTGTTTAGTAAGGAGGGAAAATTACCTCTTCCTCTTTCTCCATTTCCTTCTGAGTGAAAAGTGGGATTCTTGCATACCTCTCAGTTTTAGGAGCAGCTATCTTCAGCAGCTAAAAATTATCATGAGAAATGAAGTAAAATCATGAGAACTGGCAAGACAGTTTCCTCCCAATACAAGAAAATTGTATAAAGAAATCACACCAAACTTTATTTTTTTGAAATCTCTGCTTTGCTGTGAACAATTTAAGTATGCTAATGTATATCATATACAGAACTTCCTTGTGATCCATCTGTTAGAATATCTTCAGCACTTTCTTAATGTTCATTAGGAAGCCATAAATAGAAAGAATAGTGCAGAGCCAGCTATTTAGCTTAGAATGGTTTTAGTAAAATATTTATTTTAATTGTCTCCTCTAGCTTGTTGAAATGATATAGGTGTTTGAAGATACAGGAATAACTAAGTATTATGGAGCCTCTGCCAGTTAGACCATTAAGATTTTCAAAAGCATGCTCTAAGATAATGTATGGCTCAAGGAAGTGTCTAACTGCATGCAAAATGGAGAAATTTTTTAAGTTGCCATCTTGACTGCTCACAATTTTATTTTAAAGTATTTCAATGTGAAGGCAAGAGGCTTGCTTGCTTCTCTCTGAACTTTAGGGCATCACATCTGAGAAAATCACCCCGTATCTATTTAATTTACATTCTAGATCTGACATCATTGTATATGGACACCGCTCTGATCCTATAAATAATGACTTCACTTTCAAATGTGCCATTTCCAAACATTGACACAACCATTATTTTTCATGATCTGCTATTGTGATGAAATATTGCCCAGCTCTGGCCTCAGTCCCATGGATGCGAAAATATTTTAAATTTCTAGGCCTGCTAAAAAAAATAAATATAGGAAAAGAGAGAAATAGTTTGTGGAAAGCTATGTGGAATAGGTCCTAGTTCTTATAGCAGGCAATATGTACACAGCTTAAAATCCAAGAAAATATGAAATACAAACCATTATATGATATAGTATCTATTTGGTACTTACCTTACATTGCAGACTATGTAACTCCACTGAAAGCATGTTGATTTTACTGTAGAGAGTATATTTCAGAAGCATTCATGGATTTTAAGAAAAAAACCAACAAACTAGCAAATAGATGTATTGGACTGAGGCACGAATTCTTGGCTCTGCCTCAAGTTTCATATGTGATATTGGGAAATTTAGGAAAATACTGTTCTTGCTGTGTTTCTCTTAAGAGCCCTAACTTGCCCATGACCGTGGCTGCATGAACACCCCAGTATCGCACTCAGCAGCCAGGGGTGGGAGCGCTGGCTTGCTCCTGAGGTCCGGCCGAGCTCTCCTGTCCTGGTAGTCTCACGGGGTAGAAAGTCAATACAGTGTCATGGCCATGTTTAATGGCTGCGGTGGTGCAGTCTCTTGATTTAATTTTTCAACATTTAAATAAAATGTCCTGTCCTGTTTTTTTTCCTATTAATATTTTATTTTACTTTGCTAGAAAGACTCAGACTATATGTCTGCATTGTTTTGCAAAGTGCCTTTCGGTACGTTTCTTACTTAAAAATTGCTTCTAATATTTTCCATGTTACTAAAAGTTGGGGTAAAATCAGTTCAGAGACAAAGTGAATATAGTAGATTTTCTTCATATTCTGACTACTTGAAAGTAGTATGAAAGACTTCTGCTGAACCACTAGAAAAACTCTGCAAACTATGGCGACATAAACGGGTATGTGCTAGTAAATTCTAAGTTATGCATCCTTTTTATTATTAATGTTTAAAGAGTATAAGTTTGTTATTTTGAGTATGGCCAGATTCCAGTCCATTCACATGGAGAAACATCATAATTTCTGTTTCCTTTAAGTACTCCAGTAATTTCTGCCTGACAATCAGAGATGAGCAAACTAAAAGCCAAAAACTTGAACTGGGTTTAATTGTTTTCCCTCAGGTGGTATCTGAGGTGTTCCATGGCCAACATTTCTCCACCTTCAATCTCCCCTGAAGATTTTCTCTGTCCTGGAGAAATCATTAACATTCTCTGTACCATTCAACATCTCTACAAACCTTGTGCAGCAATATGGACTAACATATCAACAGTCAATGATGTCCCTGGCAATTCACAATTAGCTCAGCTCAGTATCGGACAGAAACTACACCTTCTCCACCTTCCTCAGAGCCAGATGAAAGAATAAAGTACTTTTAAAAGAAGAAAGGAAGGAAGGAAGGAAGGAAGGAAGGAAGGAAGGAAGGAAGGAAGGAAGGAAGGAAGGAAGGAAGGAAGGAAGGAAGGAAGGAAGGAAGGAAGGAAGGAAGGAAGGAAGGAAGGAAGGAAGGAAGGAAGGAAGATCAGTCAAGGGAGAAAAGAGCACTTGGGAGAAATTGTTTTCCCTGAACTTCCCAGTCCTATCTGGAGAGCTGCCTCATGATGAAGTCAGTAACAAAATGGGAATCCCTCTCAGCAATGCTACTGAATGCATGAAAAAGGCAGTTTCCATCTGCATGGGCCACAGTACTGTCTCTTCTGCCAGAAAACACATCTGCCTCTGCTGGTGTGGAAATTCTTCCCTCTCAGACTTGACTAAGTCACTTCTCCATTCCCAGGAATGAAGGAAGGAAGTTTCATAAACCAAGAAAGCCACAATTAGGCCCTGCTTAGCAACGTGTTGTCCTGAACACACCACCATGATTTTCTTCTCGGACTATGCTAATCACAGGGGAATATTTAGGGCCTTGCTCATGATGTTTTGGTGTAGACAGGTAAACGAATAATTGGTGTTTTCACAGGCAATTAATTGGTTATAGGACACATAAAACTATTTTTAATCCTTTTCCAAAATAGAAGCTATAATCTCTTGAGGAAGCGGGGCAAGAAGAGTCTGGGGAAGTGTCCAGAGGGACACTGACAAACTCCTTGATGATGGAGGGAACGTGTTGTAGCAAGAGGTGCTGCTTTACCTCAGAGCATTCTGCCTAGCTGCAGGACACTCCTTTGCGGCTTGCGTCCCTCAGCTCTCTGGAATAATTTCTAATCTCTGTCTACCCCCCAGCGCAAGATATTTCAGTGAAACACTGTTTAGGAAGTGGAGCTGGCCAGCCGGGAGCTGGTGGACGTGACTCTCTGCTGAGTGGATATGGCCCAGGCATGAGCAGTCTGGAAGAGAAGATATGTGTGTGCAGCTCACCCCCTGAGAGAGCACGGCTGCATGCCTCATCACTTTTGGAACAAAACAGTGAAATTCCCCTATTTAATTTATGGCATGTCTCTTCTACAGGCCACACTGGAGAGTAGGATTAGCCCAAGGTAGCTGTAAAGGAGCCAATTCATGCGCGAGACAGCATGACCACAGCAGGATGCAATTGAGAGGTACGAGCTTTGCTTCTCCGAGGTGCATAACAGCCTGAACTGCACTCCAGCCTTGCCTGCTTGAAAGCTAGTATGGGTATCTCTAAATTATTCTTCAGAAAGAGCATCCTTTTTTTGAATTTTTTTTTTTATTTTTTATTATTTCCCTCTGAGCTTTTCCTCAAGCTCACAGACTGAAAAAAACAAAGCCAAATAAATGAATCAAACCCTGTTCTCTAGACTGGGAAGACAGGAAATAAGAGAGAGAGATTTATTGGTTTTAATTTTTCAATCTTGGGAAGTGCTCAAAACCTATGCTGATGGGACCATATAAGTAGCTAGATAGAGACAGTAAATATCAGGAGAAGCAATGATAAATCTCGCTTATGTTTTTATTGGGACAAATCCTGAGTTTATATAGCTGAATTACATGCCAAAAAAATTCAAAGTTGAGTGTCCAGAAATAAGTACCTATATCCATGTGGGAATTAGTGAGAACTGTGAATGCTCAATACCTCTGAAAATTGCTTTCACATAGATAGAATTTATAGGACCAACTTCAGACATCAAGCTTTGAAAATTTGGCCAGGATTCCTACCTATTTATTGTTTCCTGGGCCAAAAAGTGATGAAAGTAGCTGGCTTTTTATTATTATTTCCATATGCAATATATTTATAAGAATATTTATGCAAGGAATGTTACAGAAATTCCATGCTTTGTTTCCTTTGTGAAAGATACCTTCCTCATAAGAAACACATTATGCTTGGTCAAATATTTCTCTCTATGGGAGGATTAGATCCACAGAACTGTGGGGTTCTCATTTATCAGAAGCACTTAATTTATCACCTGGTTTTTATTAAAAAAAAAGAGAGAGATCTACTCTGTTTGGACAGCCACTGTACACTGGATTTAAGAGATTAAGGTTTACTCTAGAAAAGTGTTATTGTGAGATATGATATGAATAGCATTACATCATTTCTGGCAATACAGTATCAGTGAGTGAAAGGAAAAAAAAATCCAACATGCAGACAGCTTTCTGATAATGGGAAAGGGTTCTATACTCTTTTCAAAATTTACTGTGTTTTAAGATTGTGTATGTCATATACCAGTCTAGAAATGAGAATAGACAAAACAGCAATAAATTCTTCAGAGGGCATTATTTGAAAATATATTGGTGTTTCTAAGTATGGGAGAAAGAGGAATTTCGGATAGATTAACAAGGAGCCAGTGGGCTTGGATATATTTTCTTACTTGCCAGAAAGCTAAGGATTTCCAACTGTTACTTTAATTTTTTTTATGGATATAGTACTTAAGATTTTTTTAGAAATACTAATAATATGTCTGTTTTGACCAGCTGTATGACCTTGTTCTAACTTGCATAACTTCATGGGAGGGTGTATTTACTCAAAAATTAGTTCATTATAATCGCTATATTCTCTCCCAACTCAGTAAAAAATTTTATATAAATAATTTTGGTTATTATACTTTATAAATTAACTTGCATGGAATAAACAAATATGAACTATGTATAACAAAGCATAGTTAGTTAGACAAGATTCTGTTCTGGTTAACAAAATTTTGGTTTACTTATTTTTGTCTTTGCTATACAGTGTTCCCTACTTTTAAAATAATTTAGAATGACTGTAGAAACTTGTGCCAGGATATTATCTGGTTTATCAATACTGAATTCCACCCCCCCAAGTTTGGTGGTTTAAATTATTTTGATTTAAGGTGTATGAGATAGTGTCATAAACAGTACTATTACTGGGTGGTCTTAACAGCAGAAATGGTGAATGCGTATAAGGAAAAAAAAAGTACCTATATTTTTCTGAGCTTTTGGACTGGAGATATGCAAGTAACTCTGTATCCTTAAAAGAGCTGAGAGGTAGCATTGGTTCTAATTCTAGTGCTAAGAGATGTAATAGGCACACTAAGAGTTATTCTACACCCCAAGTTTTTATCAGAAGGTTTAGATATGAGACTTAGTAGTTGCAAACCTAATGACAGACTGGTTTTGCCAATTTCTTAGTTTCAGTGTCTTAATTACTAGATCACGTTGCATATATTCTGTATCATAACACTGAGTTTTAGTTTTTTGGGTTTCTATTGTCATACCAGTTTGCATTATGTTCATAGATTTCACTAGATTTAGCTTTACATGTCTTTAGCGTAACCCCTAAATGAGTTTTTCTTTACTGTAACACTTTGTTTGCCATCCTTGAACTTAACAGCAGCCACGCAGTATGGCTAGAAAGTACAAGTATTCTTTACAAGAAAAAAAATTGTAGATATACCTCCATCTCTGCAGTTCAGTTGAGTTCTTTAGTTGTAACTGATTAATTGTATCATTTCTGTATCAAGTTATTCTCCTATATCAAAACAACGTGAAAGGATTTTATATGTCTTATGGTCTATTTATCATTGTATTCACCCTGTATTTTAACAATCTTCAACAACTTCCTTACATTCCTAGGATTAGTTTATATATTGCTTTGTCTTATGTTAATATTTGTAATCTTTTCTGTTATGTCAATTAACTGCTAGGACATCTATCTAGACACTGTGTACTCAAGTATAATAAAGAAAAGAAAAATACTTCAAGATGCTAACAAATTGTAACCATGCCCAGATATAAACCAGATGTATGAGTGATAAACACAGAGATACAGAATTGTCACCACCCTTCAAAATCACAATTTAAAATGTCTCTACCTTTGACCTGTGGTAATAAGCTTTACTAGGGCATAACAGAGATGGAAATCTTGCCTTGAGTTTCTTATGGAGTTTTTGAAAAGTTTTTCATAGGTTTTTTTCTTTTTTTTTTTTTTCTTTCCTTTGTCGCTTCTTTAGTAGCAGCATCTCTCACACTATCCCTAAGAACGCTAACAAGAGTGGAGAAAAAGAAGTGGCTGGTGGAGTTGTGGACGCCTGTTAGCAGTGCTCAATGCAAACATGTGCTTCAGGTTATGAAATGGAGAAATGCTCTCACTACCACACAGCCTTCTTCCTTCACTCACTATTTCACAGCTGTGTTTAGTGCTGGAGAATATATGTGCTGATACAAACCAAGAGCATATATAGGCCAAATACATTTTATCCATGCACTTAGTAACAGCATAGTTCCTCAACAGACCTCCAATTTTGGAAGACAGATTAATTTCTAAAGACAGTTTTGTCACCTTTTGTTTGATAGCAGCGGACATATGTTGACTTTTCTTCAGCAATCCAAAGAAAACACATAACATTTAATGAAAAAGGATATTTTTTATTTTTAATCTCTGTGAAACAGTCCTTATGAAACATGAAGTCAAGCAATATCATCTGGATTTCAGGGGGTTTTATAACTGTAAAATGAAAGCAGATTCTTTAAATCAAGATTGGTTAGTGTTTTGTTTTGTTTCCTCTCCCCTGGAAGATGCATTTTAGTATAGTGGTTTTCAACCTGTACCCTGTGTGTCCCTGGTGTTCCAAGGAAAAATCATAAGGGCTTAGAAAAGGTGATAAAAGAGAGCAAACCCAACTCTCAAAGGGCTTTACTTCACTGTACTTCTACTGCAGTCACTGGGGTCTGAGTCAAAAAAGATGTCAAAGTTTTAGTTCTAGAAAGAATGATAACCAGGGGTCTTGAGGTCTCTGTTGAGCAAGCTGGAGATTCAGTACCTTCCTTCTGACCTTCCAGGCTGTGAGACTTGGCTGTGCTTCGCATGACCTTGGACAAAATTTCAAGCATAGCAGTTCATACTTCTACAAGGAAATAATGAAATTGACTCATCAAATAAAGGTTTTTCTCAAAAGTAAGAAGACAATAAAAGCTGCTTTTTTTTCTAATCAGAGTTTAGCAATGGGATAGTCTGGTTGTACTTTTGGATACATCTGTGAAGGATCTGCGCTAATATAAAGTATGGGAAGAAAAAACAAACAAAAAAATATCGAAACAAAAAACCCTACTGTGAGCTGAGGACAGTATGGTTAATACACATGTCATTCATCCAGTCAGTGCTATAAATAAATAGAGTACGAGATAATTGTATGAAGGTAAAAAATCTCAGCATGATTTTACTTGGAAAAAACTAGTCTTGGATCAACTGTTTGATGAGCCTGCTCAAAAGAGTCAAATGAAATCCCAAATTCTGCTTTGAAAGATGGAGAAAATGACTGAAATCAAATCTTAGTCTTACAATGATTAGATTTTATGTACAACACAAATTTAAAAAAAAAAAACAAACAACCAAACAAAACAAAACAAAAAAACCCACTGATCATTTTCATGGAAAGTTGCTAAGTACTAGCAAATGTGAGTGTTACTAGCCAGTCACCTTTAAAGGAGGTAACTCCTTTAGGACACAAGGTACATAAATGCCAGAAGGGATTCCCATCTCTGGGTACTTGTATCACGTAGGTGCAATTGCATTTAGGACTTAAACCCACAAGAGGCAAAGAGAGGATTTCAAATGCATGACTCACCTTAACATTTCTTGTTTAAATATATCGTTGCTCAGCAGGCTGGCCACTGTACCCTGTTTTATTTACTAGCAGAGACATCACCATAGTGTCTGGTGCCTATAAGTCTGGATGGAGTGGCAAATTTAAGCTGGAACTCCTGAACTGAGTCTAGATCCTGTCAGCATCAAGAGGCTGCCAACACAGGCATTGCATATCAAAGACAGGATTAGCTGTAATTTAAAAGAATCAACAAAATGCTATAACTTTTAATCCTTTAAAGGAAGGCTGTATAATTTCATCCAGTCCAGACTGCACATATCTATTGTTCAGAGGATATTATGTAAACTGCCAAAGTCCCCATAACACCAGGGATAGTTACATGTGTAAACAGAAATAATTCTATATTTAAACATTATAGTTCTTCTGGTTGTTAAACTATCATTAGAACAGGATGGAAGCTGGTTTACAAGCTCCACTGTTGTATTTCTACACTGTGGGTGGTAGAAGCCAAGCCATTTTAAGACAATAAAATTTCTTTGTCAAATATATTGTAGATGACTGTTTATACATAGCAAGATTTGCTTCTCACCTTCTGAACCTTCAGGATAGAGCATGGATGAAATGGATATGTTGTTTTGAGTTGTTGTAGCAGCCTGGAAAGTCAGGACTCGAATCTGCTGACACGGCTGTGCTTATTTGCCAGTTCTTTCCCTCAGTTGGAGAATTAGCCCTACTTTCTTCCTGATGACAAAAGACATGCTGCAAGACGTCTCCTTTAATACTACAGAATGAGAAAATAAAAAGCTGGAGCCCTGTGTGGACATACAGGTGCTCTGCTGCTTAAAAATATCAGTTATTGAGGAAAAAAATAAAATTGCTGTATAAAAGAAGTTAGGAACATACTGAAAATACTGTTAGTGTGATGACAGTATTTAGCATGTTTCTGTGGTCCCCAAAGAAATGTGATATTTACCACATAATTTACACTATAATTGAAAACAAAATTAATTAAGATATACTGACAAAATCTAATCCTATTAGTAATACATTAAGTTTAAAATCAAACAAAATTTCAACTGTCATGTATCAATCCTTAGATAGTAGACTGACACCCTTTGAAGAAGTGAGGTCCCAAATTCACAGGAGGATTCAATCACCTTATTGTCATTTAAAACAGTTGCTTTTTAACAGGAATCAAGCAAGCACCCTTGTGGATTCGGGCCAAACTACCTTCACAGTTAATTCCAGCAGTTGAATCACAAATTCACAGAGCTGTGCCACCTTGCTGTGCAATCCTTGCAGATCTGAAGATCATTCAGGAAAAGAGAAACATCAGCAGAAATCCAGCTCAGATGTGCCCGCAGCAACACAACTCATGTGCCTTGATTCCTTCCCCCTTGATCGTGCAGTCTAACAGGATATAGGAAACAGGAGTAGAGAAATTGCAATTAAGTTTTGAAAGCGTAGGCCAGGATGTTTATTTTAAAACGTTATCAACTAGCCACTTTAGTCTGTAATAGCCTGATGCTTAGTGTCCTTATCCAGCACTGAGACAACGAATTGATGCCCTCCTGACCAAATCCGTGGAAAATGTGCTGACGTTTAACAGCTATTCTGAATGGGGACATTCTGCTGTGCTGGGTGGAGCACTCTGCAGGAAGGACTATGGGATTTGTGATGTCAGAAGAACAGCTAAAAGGTCACTGGCATGGGAAAAAGCAGTCCTGGACACCTGCCTCTGCTCCTAGATTTATCTCTGCTCTTTTCCTTCCTCCCCTACTCCCCGATAGCTGTGTAATGTAAAACACTAGCAATAATTATTTATGAAGCATTTGAAGAGATTATGGTATTTCTGGGTCTAGTTGCTGGATCCAATGGAGAAACATGGAAATTGTCTTTTTGGAGGTATTTATTCATGAAAAACAAGGAATAAAGTTTTATTTCAAGGAATGTTTTGAGAAAACACATAATAGATCATGTATTTTTCTAATAATTCTTCTTCCCTGACATGAATAGTACTATTCAAACACGGCACTGTTTAAAATAGCATTTACAGTACATTTCAGTTCATTCCAGTGCTTCTCTATTTTTGATAGCTTTAAATATACAACTAACATAACTCTAATTTAGACTCTAGCCTAGCAGATTCAATACTTGGGGAGGTTTCTGTGATCTATTCAAGTCTACATATAAAAGGCAAATACCCATTCCACTGCTATATCTAAGTAACATAAATACCATCATATTTAAAAAAAAAAAAAAAAAAAAAAAAAGAGCTAAGGTTTGAAGGACAACAGCTCCTTTCCTAATACATAATAACTGAATCAAGACACACTGTTATTCATACAAATAATCCATATCTATTTTTGGCAAAGTCATTTGATAATATCTGAATTTTGCTGAAAAACCAACACATTTCTCACATGAAGTATGAAATCAGGCCAGGGCAAGTGTGCTTACTGAAGTGAAATATGAATTCAAGTATCTGTGAATTGATGTATACAATTAAATGAAGCTTTTTATCTGTTTTCAGCTTTGTCATGATGTATTTTCAGTTGCATCAAATTTATGACCTGATCATTTGTCAACAATTCATTATTGCAGCTTGTATTTATTGAATTCATTATCTCATAAAGTTCAGCGTATGTCAGATCAGATTGCTCTCATTTTAAGACTGCATTGTTAAAATTTTTAAACATGTTTGAAAGAAAACTAAATCATATTCAATCATTGAAAGATCCTCTTTATCACTCCCATCTTAGCTTCCTAAAATAATTTATTACTACATCTATTCAGCCTTCATCTAATGTCCAACAGCAAGTTTTAGTTGCTGAAAACATTACCAGCAAGTTTTCAGTTACTGAGTATGGACATGTCTATTTAGATAGGGGAAAGTCCTCAACATTTCCACTCATTTGAAGCTGATTTTGGTTTGTGGGATTTTTTTATTTAGTTGGTTTTGAGTTGTTTTGTTTTTGGGAGGGAGGGGTCTTCTGAATGTTTTTATAGAGTAGGAATGAAAATGTGGTTATCAAATGTTGACCTATCAACTTACCTGGTTGATCTTGGCATAATTTGTTGACTGTGCAGGGTATGAACTGGACAATTACCTGGAAGAAAACATTTATTTGTACTGTTCCATTGATTTGTACTAAATTCGACACATCCCAAAGCTAATATCAACATTATGGGATCCAAATTAGGCAAGGCTATAAAGATCTCTTTAAGGTGATATAAAGACATTTGATTGTAGGTTATTTGGTTTTGTTCCTTTGTTTGAATCCAAGGTGGTCACTCAAGGTTTAGGCTAGATATGAAGGCTGAGGTACCAAGCTGCTGTTTTTCTGGCATGCAAAGAAGCTAAGCAAAAAATAATTATGCCTCTTTTTTGGATTCGCAAGGAGAAGGTACTTTTTGCAAATTCAAACTTGTCTGAGGTGCACTGGTAGCTGAACAGTCATCTTGGCTTGAAATTTCTGAAGTTCACCTAGGCTTCATTTTAAGTGCCTAAAACAAGTTTGGGATGTAGGCAATGATCATCGCATGTCTGGCTGGAATGTCTTTGCCAGTCTGGTGTCTATGCCCAGGCGTCGGTAGTGAGGCCTGCAGGGGTGACCCCTCTGAGAAGAGGCCAGGACTGCCCCGTGCCACACACAAATGGTTCCAGCCAGCTTCAACGGACCCACCAGGGCACAACCGAACCCCTCAGCCAAGTGGGTGGTGCCCCTGTGAAAACATGTTGAAGAAAGGGCAAAAAATGCCACACAGGCAGAGGAGGAGGAAGTGAAAAGACTGACAAACAGCAGAGGGAACACCAAGGTCAGAGGAGGTGGAAGGTGCAGGTGTCCACCATGGCCCATGAAGAACCCCACACTACAGCAGCTGGTTGTTTCCTGAAGGACTGCAGCCAATGTAGAAGCAGAGGAAGAGTGTGAAGAGGAAGGAGAGACAGAGAGAAACCGTTATGTACTGACCTTAACCCCCTGTTCCCCACTACCCTGTGATGGTCAAAGGAGGGTAGAAGAGATGGGAACGAAGGAGTGAAGTTAAATCTGGGGAAGAGGGCAGAAAAGATGTTGGTTTAATGTTTTTCTTTTCATTACCCAAGTCTATTTTAGTTGGCAGTAAAGTTAATTTTCCCCAAGTCAAGTCTGTTTTGCCCATGATAGTAACTGGTAAGCGATCTCCCTGTCTTTATCCTGACCCATGGACTTTCTCTTCCCTGTTCTTTCAATTTTCTCCCCCCTCCTGCGGAGGGTGAAAGTGAGCAAGCAGCTGGGTGGGAGTTTGGCTATTAGCCAAAGCTAACCCATCCCATACAGAAAGAGAGATGCCTCAGATGTGTAGCCAACATCTGAGAGATGAAAATGGCCATCTGACATCACAGAAAGATGCTGTGGACTTGGAGGGACTGGGACAAGATTAATACCGATAAGAGTGGAAGATCTCAGATTAAAAAAGGCTTTGCTCCTACAAGCATGCATGTACTTAAGATTTTAGTGCTTATCACCAGAACACAAATTTGTCAAAGTTTTAAGCATGCTAATGAATAGAGCTCCAGAGACGTCAATCCTGTTCCCAGCTGTGCCAGGCAGCTGCTTTAGCAACCTGGGCAAATCTCTAGATTGTTCTTTCAAACAGAGTTCGCTGACAGTAGTCAGACTGCTTTAGAGCAATGCTTAAAAATGCTTACAAAAACAAGTCAAGTTTTCATACATGGAAGTGTAGCAATGTTATAAGTTAAATACAGGTTGTTATGCCTCTGCTTCCCCTGCAAGACTTTGTCTGTTTAGTCTATTTAGCTTATATGCCCTTGAGGAGGAGTTGTCCGTATATAGTGTTTAGAACAATGATATTTAATCCAACTGTATTACCATGCATAGTTTTAAGCATAGGAATGGTCTCAGAGAGGCCATTTGTGAATCCATTTGCAGAATGCTAAGCATGAGCACAAACGTTTATGGGACTTGAGCCTCGAAATGCCTGAAAAGGCAATGTAAAGTGAGCAAAATTTGGAATGTCTATACTGAGGTTAGCTGGGAGTTGGTTCTGCATTAAAGCAAGGATAAAAATGGTTTTTATAATGAATCAAAAAATCAGGTCTGTCTTGAGTTGCTAGCGATATGAATGTTTATTAAATCACAGGGTCGTGGTTCTACAGAATCATATGGAGGTTTTTGAATGTGTTTGCTTTTCATGGTATTCAAGCACATAACAAGGGTCTATTGAGCATCACTTTCAATATGCAATGTAAGGTAAATCCCATTAAGATCCAAACATAAGATTTTTCGATTAACACACTTCTGCAGGCTAAGATATCTTTGAAAATGGAGTTTGCATAGGATTTATCACCATTTTTTACTTTTCTTTCATATACAGTCACCGATTAGTCATAAAAACTTAGCTCAATGTTATTTTCCATTTGCTTATGTTTAACTTAGCCGTTATACTCAAAAAGCTTTGCTGCTGAAAGAAAGGTGATTCTGAAACACAGCATTTACGGCAAAGTTGTTCTGTCTTTGATTTCTGACACTTGGCTATACACAGATATCTAACAGGAATCATCCATTTTAGGAAAGTGTTCCTTATAATTTGGGGAAGATAAGCTTCCATTTAAGTCAGAATTATGATCTTGTGCATTTTCTCATTTCCCTGAATGAAATCCCTTGATAAGCCTTTATCAGGAGAGGTGTTGCTGATTTGGTTGTGAGCTGGGCAGAAGGCACCGCAGACCATGAGTGATTAGACCCGGAGGTGAGAAGTGTGGCACTGCTGGTAACACGGCGCTTGCGTGTAGAGATTGTTCTGTGTGTGTCAGAGGTGAAAACAAATGCTGTGCTGAGAAATATAAACCAGATTTCCTTTTGTTGGCCTGAGGATAGGAAGTGGAAAGACGAAGAGAGAGGGAGAATACTGTAAATTGAGGTAGAAGTGAATTTTCCACAATAAGAGCACTATATGAGCTAGTATAAGCTCCCTGAGGGTGAAATTCACTCTTCTGTACTGGGATAATACATGACTGGGGTTGAATTTAAAATCTCTTTTGAAGACTTTAGGGCAGCTACAGCTCTGCTCATGTAATCCACTGGCTAGTAGCCCGTGCTTCCCTCTCTGTGCCTGATTTACAGTGCTGAATCCCCATGTGTTTGATGGCCACCAGTCAAGGTAGAAATTTCAGCGCGTTAAGAGTAGAAAAAATATGCTCTGTAGCTTCAGCCAAATACTGAATCCTTATTTGTTGAGATGTCACAAATAATAAACTCAGCAAACTATATTAGCATTTTTAAAGACTAAAAGTTAATGGAAAAGGCACAACTAGAAAAACTAGTAATACAAAGGCAGAGCAAGAGGGAGAAGTGAAAGCAACTTTTATCATTCATTAATGCAATGCATTAAACTCTGTCTCTTGCAGCAGAAAACCCCCACTAGAACCAGTTGTGTGGGCTCAGTGTGACAGACAGAAAAATTTGGTCAAATATTTATTTTCGTGCCTATTTTTTTGTTGCGGTGAGCCATTAGAGACATACTTTCCCTTTTAAAGAAAAAATATTTTTAAAAGATTGCTTTAATAATGAACTTTATGTATGCTTTCCCAGCATTGTTGTATTAAAACAAACTGTATAGTAAGCAAAGTTTCTGTAGCCACCCCTTCAGTAACCATAGCAATTTTATTTAGTGTTTATAATACCTCCATGGGCTTGATTCTGAAAGCGTAAATGACAATTCTTAATAAAACTATAGATTTCAAGGAGGGGATAGTAATCAGCCTGAGTAAGAAGATCCAAACTCTATATTCTTAATTTCATTTGCAATGTAAGAAGATGCTGTATGATCTAAACTATAATGTAACTCTTTAAATTAGCTCTAAAAATATGCCAGACGGTTTTCCTTCCACTGCTTCCCTAGCAGTTATAATTCATGCCCTCTTCTCCCTGTGAAAGGCTAATGGATGTTTTAAATTCCTTTAACACCAAACCCACAATTTGAGGAATAAATGCTCGTGGGTGGAATGATTCTTAATGCTTCCTTCCTCCTCTCAAGGTGTTAACATACCTTTACCTAGATGGTCACCTAATGTCTTTATTTCTCAGTTTTCTTGTTTTATCTCTTCCTCCTCAGCTGTGTAGCCTGCCATCCTCTTGGCATTTCACTTGAATTTATTATGTAATTGAAGGGAAGGTCTCCTGCTTTATAGCTGCTGTCTGCCCTCCCCTTCTTTTTTTCAAAGACAGCTCAATTCCAGAATGCAGGTGTGTGGGGTTTTATTTGCCTTATCTTCATTTTCGCAGGAAGATTAATGAGAGCGCCGCTTAGTGAGGTTTTCCAGGTAGGAAAGTAGTCATTAAAAGGGAATGACAAATATTTTAAATTCATTGCCTTATTAATTAATGTCACAATACAATTCAACGGTGTCAGCTGACATCAAGACATTATTGTTCTAGAAGATGTATGTATGCTTCAGTGATGTGAAAGTATCTTTTGTCATAGTGAATCACCTCTGTTTTAAACTAAACTGTACGAGACCTTTCTGCTGTGATACAAACTAAGGTGTTGCTAAAGAATAATGTCAAGTGATTTGTACTACTGCTTCATTTCTCATGCCACTGAGACTTTTTTTCTGTATGTATTGTTCCAATCTATGTTTTAGTGATTTCTTATGTATTCTGGATATAAGAAAAAAAAAATGCAAAAAAAATTAGTTGTATAAACAGCACCAAATCAAGATGGCTCTCCCCTGAAGAGGCTAAAGACTTTATAGGATCATGTTCTCTTTTCTTTGTTTTCTTCCAGGCCCTGTTTTAGGCTCATCTCCCGTTCCCCTCTGCCTTCTTTTTTATTTTTTTAATATAGTGTTTAATCACGAGGTATAGGTATCCAGCTAGTACATCCAGACTACTAAACCTATAAACCTGCAGAGCACCCTTATGGTAAAAGGAAAGTAGATTCATCCCTCAGAGGTAGATCCAGGCTAAAGGAAGCTGGGTATGCCATTTCCTACAGAAGTGATCTAACCTCGTCCTGCTAAAAAGGGAGGCAAAACTATCATTACATTTTCTCCATGAAGTTGCTGCTGTACTTTTCTTTGAGCTCAGTGCTGTTGGCGTAGAATGGATTTACTTTGTGCACAATTATTTGTTTGAACAGTTTGGGAAATACATTAGTAAGGTCATGTATCTGAGCAGTTACACAGAATTTTCAGTTCCACTGTAGTGCACTTTAGTAAGTTAAGTTGCTTCAGGGAAAGAAAGAGGTCTTTTTCTTAAATGATTTAAATATATTTTCTCAAGACACCTTGCACTTTTGAAGGCATAAACTGTGTCCACTCTTCTCAGCAGTCTGATGATCACTTAAATGACAACGTTAAACTTCTTACAGCTGACATTTAGCTAATGATTCTGAGTATCCCCAAGTTAATGTAGTGCCCATAACTTCTACAGTGCCTCCGGGACTTTTCTATGACAGAATTCTGAAATATTTCTGCATGTGTGGCAGTGTTTCATAAATTTCATATCACCACAACCTAAGTTCTAGAGTATGGGTTTTATTTCTTAAAATTTTAATTTAAAAATTACAAGTGTGCTGCTACTGTAGAATGCTGTAGAATTTCTAGTACACTGGAGTCTGCATAAATGAAGTTAGACTTTCTGTTTAAAATGTTCAAAGGTGCCTACTCATTTGTCTCATTTTTATACATACTTTAACTCATAATTTATCCAGACACTTGTAATACTAATCCCATGTACTTACAGGTTGTTCTGAATAG
Organism: Balearica regulorum gibbericeps; assembly: GCF_011004875.1. Taxonomy (NCBI): domain Eukaryota; kingdom Metazoa; phylum Chordata; class Aves; order Gruiformes; family Gruidae; genus Balearica; species Balearica regulorum. The sequence goes on from NC_046184.1 coordinate 9,598,026, forward strand.
GAAGCATGATTTTCAGAAGCAGATGGATTGGTTCTACTAAAGGAATCTAAAGAAACCTAATTTACCATGTATTTATTTCATTTTTTTCTGAAAAATGCATGTGTTTTAAATTGGATATCAAAGTTCCCAGACTTTTTTGAGGAAATTTTCAAATTTATTGTGATTCTATTTTGTATTAAAAACATCTAAACATTAAAAACACTCACAATACTTGGGATATTTTCATTCTATTTCCTTTAACTACCTCTTTTTATATAGTAATTGGAACTTTTCAAAGGTTAACAATAGTAAACAGTAAAAACTGTTTTAGGGATTAAAATATCAATTAGAGATGGATACATAATAATTGGAAACAGCTTCTCAGGTGGTGAGTGAATCCTGTTTCTGCTTTGCATCCCTTAAGGATTTGCCAGCAAACTTACCTCTGACTAATGTAGCCTTTTACTAACGGGTATTTTATGGCCTAGGCAAACCATCATGGTAACTAGCTTACAATTTAAGGCTGAAAGGATTGTATTGTTTTTGTGAGGAGCCCAAGAACCAAAATAATTGCATTAAAAATATGATGGTTTTCAAACACTCAGTTATGCTGAATACTGTGCTGTGAGAATGATACAGGACTCGTTCTGACTACCCAGAGAGAATTCAAACTGAGAACCTTACTCTCTGTGATGTTGATTATTTGGAGCTGGGGAATCCAGTTGAAAGGATATAGCTGCAATTTAATGCGATTAGCCTGCCATATCAAGTCATTGGATAATTGCAGACCTTGCAAGACACTGCCCTTACGGTGCTGATATGCACTGGCCTCTGGGAGCACTGATTGAAGAGGGATGATGAGAGTAAAATAGATTCGGATAAAATTAGAGACAACTGGGGCAAATAGATGTGGATTTTCTCATTTTAACACAAAAGAAACCTAGCTTAGGTGAAATGGAATCTGCCTGTAATATGCTGAAAAGCTACTTATCACAACTCCCTCTGGTATATGCAACAAATATGTGGAACAATGTTGAGGCTTAACCGGTCTACTCAAGTTCGTATGACAGATTCATTATTTTCTGCATTAGAGAGAGAGAATGTCAAGATCAAAAGCTCAGTTCTGATTAGCTGGCAAACGTGCAGCATTGTAGTACAGAGCGTGCATTCATGTATGACTGCTTTGCTGTATTTGGAAATCAATTTGTTTCATTCCTATTGAGGAAGTACTATGGTATCGTTTCACAAGAATGAAAGGCCTCGGTTTAATTGCTGGTCATATGATTCTGAACTGTTGTTCATCACCCCTACCTCCCACAAAGTGCGTGTCGACTCCACTGCTGTAATTCTGTTTTATTTAGAGATTACACCACTTTTGACTCACAGATGCTATTAAGGATGGAACAATCCAAAGTTCATCAAAATAGATGATTAATTTGATGGTGTAGATATAAGGCACCGATTGTACGCACTTTGTATGCACAGCTCTAGTTGAGTGAACGGAAGCTGTGCTTTTCAAGTAAAAGCAAATTTATTTTGGGTTGCTATTTATAATCCAAACTTTACAGTTATTTATGTAACACTGTAAAAAGCAATATTAATTCCCCCTACAATCCAAGGGATTTAACTTGCCTAAGTGTTTTTAAGGATCTGTGTCCAAGTCATTCATGTTGTTTATTTATGTAACACATTATAAATTGCCCACAGTCAATTAATGATGATGATTCTAGATTAATGGCACCGTACAAACTGCTCAGTGATAAAGAACAAAATCACATCCTTATGATAATCAGAAACTGTATCTTGCTACTTTTTTCCTTTCCCAGATCATTCTGTCTGAGAGAATGGATTCCACTAAAAACCAAAATCAGAGTTTGGCCTGATTTCATAATGAGGTGTCATAGTGTTATTTCATTCAAACATGCAAATAATTTGAATTCAGGATTAAAGAATCATGGTGTACAAGCATAATGAACTGTCATGGTAATTTTTAAAGTGTAAATAGACCCCTGGAAGCCACTTGTACTAACTAGTTGCTTAATTCAAATTAATAGTGATCAGGAATTTCATTTTGTTATTTCACCTCAGAATAAAAGTCAAGATTTTATTCTTATTTGGATTTAGACATGGTGCCTCCTGCCATTTGTGCTGCAGTAAAGGTTATAGATCATTAATTGGCAATATCATTTATTGTATTAGATATTCTAATATGAAAATATTCCTCCTAAGGTGGTATGCAAGCATTGTAGAAAGCTCCTTCTTTAAGTTGATGTTGATAATCTAGAATGCTGAAAGTAAAAATGGGAAATGTAGCCTATTTTCTTGTAACAAGAAATTGCAGATCGCTGTATACCAAGGTAGTTTTTTGTATGTTTTATTCTTTACAGGCATGCACACATAAACATACTCATTCACCCAGACATTTCTAATTTTTTTTTTTTTTTTCCCCAGAAGTTATGTCTGGAATTTTCTACAACTTTCTAAAAGCTGCCAACCCTAGCTAGTGGTCATGGGTTTCTGTCAGAGCAGGCATCAACACCCTGTACAAAACCAGGAGATACTACATCTGCTAGTTAACTGCAGTTCACTGTCTTGTCAGAAACAGTCTCAACGAAGATAATTATAATCAAAAGTTAGCCCTGTGAGGAATACTCTAAATTACTGATGACCACAAGCTGGGAGACTACAAAGGGAAGGGTCCTTCAATAGTTTCCATATTTTCTATGAACATAGGATGACCCTTTACTCACTGATTAGAACTCTTGTTTTTAACCTTTTCAATGTTTTTATTTGATAGGCATCTTTTTGGGGGATATCTTTCTAACCAGCATCTTTTTCAGTTTTTATTTGATCCTAAATGTCAGGTTTGCATTCTTTAAAAAAAAAAATAAAAAAAAATCCACATGGAATGAAATTCCACATGCTCAGAAATTCTTATTGTACACAAGTTCTTGAAAACTACCCAAATCCATTCAAATTCTTGAGACTGACTGTAAACACAAGGTTTATGAATAGATTCATAATAAAATCTGGAGCACAGGGAAAATATTTTGTTTTATACTGAGTCTGTTCATCATTTATTCTTGGAAAATCTGCTTCTCCAGAAAATATTCCTGAGAATTTACTTAGAACTAGAAAAATTGGTATTCAAACATTGTGATTTCATTTTGTAAGGAGTTTTATTCTCACTCTATACCGTTCTATGTGTTTATTGTTGTAAACATTTTTGACATTTTCCCACCAAAGACAGTTAGTTTTACTTTTGGATCAGTTGTTCTATCACTTTTACAGTTGAAATTATTCACCTCAAGACTCTGAAGCTGCCTCTATAACAGCATATTAAAGGTGAAGAGTTCAGACTGCATGGAATGACTTCCATTCATACTACTCATTATCTTAAGGTACTTGACTGTAAATTACCAGCTAGGAATAATGCATTACTTTTTGTTATCTTCTGAGCTATGCCCAGGAAATATTTGGGACAGTGCTAATTGGTCTATGTCAAAAGTTTTGAAAATTTAACGGTATGCATGATGAAACTTCTCAGTGCTTGGGAACATTTTTTAGTACCATTTAATTTATTAATATAGTTTTAGCCTTAGACAGAATAAGTGGTCTGCATGTCAGGGGTCTGCAAAAGGTGATTAGGAAAACCAAATTCTTAAATGCTGTACAGTAGTCTACATACATGAAACTCCTAAGAGAAAGGAGCTTACACTTCCCTTTGAAAAAATCTCATGGGTCCGCATATCAAAAAAGTTTGTAAACTTGTGTATTTAGTTAATTATGTGGAGGTTTTCCAAACCTCAAATTCCTTCTTTTTCAATGAACTATATCTTAACTACATTTTTTTTTTCCATTTAGAATCAATTGTTTGGCTATAGATCTGTAGGAAATCTTGTGATTCTTACATGTTTTGAAAACGTTTTCTTTGGCTTCCCTCCAAAATCTTGGAGTGCCATCTTAATTTTTCATTTTTTATGTTTGAATATAAAACCTCAAAGTTTACCTTGGTCAAATCGGAAGGGTTTCTTCTGTGTTTGCCTCAGATCTATGATTCTCAAATGATTTTGTTGCAGATTAGAAATTCGATCTGAGGGTTTTTTTGAAACTATATCCTAACACAGAACAAGAGGGTGTTTAGATTTCAAACCATTTTACATATTTTCTGCTTCATGGAAAAAACAGGGACATGAATTTTGCATGATATGTATTTATAGATCAAAATCATATTTTCATAGACACTCCTCCAAAGCCCAGATACGAACACTTAAAAGGAACTTAACAAATAAACCTTTTGAATTTCCTTCACAAAATATGAATTTTATTATTAAAATTTTAAGTTATGCTTTTATTCTCTCTTCCCTTTATTTGTGACGCATATAGACATCTGTAAAAGATCTGTTATTAAATTCTTCCCTGTTTGAAGCCAAGTACAAAAGTCCTCAGTAAGACTAAGCTTTACTCTGTATCTTACCAGACTTCACAAAGCTACCTTATGACTTTAAAATAAGTTCTGATATTTTTTTTGTGATATTCCGCTTCTCTTCACTCTTGTTGCAAAGGAAGATGTAAGGGGAAGTCTGCTTAGATACGATTGTACACAGGAGAACATCAACAGTGAACGTTTTTGAGATTAAATAAATTTTAAAAAAACCCATACACTTTGCTCTAGCAGTACCTGTCTAGAATAGTTAATATCTTAATAAGTTTATGAGAGTTATTCAGATGCAACAAGTATCTGAATTACTTTTTGTAGAAAAGGAGTTTATTATATACAACCAATAAGGTTCACAGATTTTTATCTTCAGTTCTGCATTTCTTTCAGAAGAAAATACTAAATTAATACGCAAAAAAGTTTTGTAGAAGTAGAGGTAAGCATACTTTTCTATAAAAGGGCAAAGAAAAATAAACCTGGTGTTTCTTATGAGCTATTCTAAACCAATCAAAATTTAGTTTCTAACTCCAAAGTCACATTTCTTAATTCTGATTTTACAAAGCTGAATTGTTGTTCATCAATTTATTCTTTTTTACGTTTTGCAGTAAACTGGCATTGCCAATAGCTTAAATTCAGAACAGATACAAATAAATTCTCTCATGTCAACATATATTAAATCTAAATATATAGTAAATATAAATAGTACTTCATAAGAAAGTAAGTTGTGTTTCAGTTTCACACTATGTTCATGGCTGAAAGATTTCTCAGTAATGATAGAAGAGATGCTGCACATATTCTCAAATGCCCACTTTAGCTCAATGACTTTGGATATCCTTGGAACGGACCCTGAGGAACAAGGACTCTCATAAACCCTGAGAAACCTCCCCAAATAGAATAGAGAGTAAATGAAAGTCTCACAGCGTCAGCAAGAACAACATTCAAAATTATTAGTAATCTTCTAACATCTTTTAGAACATTTCATAGAGAGAAATTCATTCCAGGGTAAAGTTAAAAGATTAGTGTACTTACTGAATCCTTAATGACATGGTTGATAGTTAGGTAAGTAGTGACGTCAAAGACCTTTGTATTCTCCCTGGGCTTTAATGGATTTCTTCTGTAAAGATCTATTCTGCCAATAGATCTCCGATGAAGTAGTACGACAATGAGATCCAAAGAATAATGATTCCTGTGTCTTATTCAGAACGCAGCATGAAGATGGTGATTTTTTTTTTTTTTAATTTTATTTTTGTGTTCTGTTACAATTGTAATATATGTGCTATCTTCATTGTCCCAAAACTTACACAATTTTGCTGTTGACATTTAATTTTTGCTGATCAGAATATTGACACCGGCATGACTCAGTAGCTTGATGAAGGTCCGTATCATCTGCCTCTGCTGTCTAGGCTATAGGGTCAATTGCTCATACAATGACAGCGATGGTATTTCCTTTCCTTTTATTCCTTTATCCCACCAAACTGCTGAATATATTTGGTCTGGAAGTCATGCATTAAATTTGGCCTCTCAAGCTTGATGGATCTGGAAGAGTACTAGTCCAAAGGGAGTTATTGTGCATTATAAATCAGAAATATCTTGAGAAAGAGGAGAAATGTGTCAAATTTGGAGCAGACATGACTTATGGCACAATTGTCTTCATAAAATCAAGTCCTCTTGAGTACATTTTCTTCTATTATTTCAGTGTGAAAGCAACACTATCCACATCTAATCTGAAATGCATGTTGTTGTGTTTCAGTTTTATTGCTATTTTCACCCACCAATAGGGAAAAAAAGGAATTTTGTTAGGGTCAAGAAATGAGAAAAGTATATTTGAATTAAAAGTAATAGCTTATATCCATACCAAAATTCAGATGTATGATTGAAACATATATAGTTGTTTTCAGCATGACTATAATCTAGCTGTAATTTGTTGGAAACTGCTGTTGTATTGCTGTAAAAATGCAGCTTGCAACATGGCCTGAACCAAATCATAAATCTACTGCACAAATTTACTTGTGTGCTGAACCCTATACTGCTGAATGAGGTTTTTTTGCCTCAATTTGTTAGATTAAAGCTGTCTCAGATATGCTAGATGTACAGATTTCATGCTCCTCTCTTGCATTACTAGGATCCTCCTCCCCAGCTGGATTATGTACTAGGTAAGAAAATATAGAAGAAAAAGAATCAGACTCTGTTCCTCTCTCTTTCCACAAGAAAAAGGTCCTATCTATTCATGCTTGTGAGATTTTATCACGTTATTTAGGAACAAGAAATGTATTTGTCTTATTTTAACTAAAATTTCTGTCACGGCAGGAAGCATGGTATGCGGAAAGAATATGGAGGTATTGCTGTCTGGGTGGGCTCCATTATATTGATGGGAAAAAGTTACAAGGTAGATCCACAAAGAATTTAGCTATATATATTCAACATAGCTTCCATTACCAAAGCATGTAATGGTCAGCAGAAGATGTTGCATTCACAACACCCATGTAATTTTGGACAAGTATTATTCCCTTAAGCCATTATGGCAGGTTATGAACTCATATCTCATGAATGTCAGCTCTTTTTCTTTTTTTTTTTTTTTTCTTTCCAATCATTTCTCCATCCATCATCCCCAGAAAGGGAAATAAAAGATACTAAAAAATATGATAGAGTGTAAAAAGAGAATCTCAGTCTCCTGCATGAAGTGTCCTATCATATCTTAAAAGCGCACATGTAAACAAACATGAGTCATAATTGATATTTTATCCATATAAAAGATAATGTGTTAATGATTGTTATTTCCATTTTGAATGACTCACTAACATTACAGGACAGAAAAGAGCCACTGTGACTGTCCATTCCCTCTTTCTTTTCAGTATTCAGCAACCATTTCTGCTGCTCTGATTATTCTTTCTTTAAAAAATAAAAGCCTTTCAAAGATACCCTCTAAACTTATTCTTTCTTTTTGTTCTATGTATTTGCCCTGTTGCCAACATTACTCTGTTAATTAACCTTTACCAACCTTTTTTAGATCTCTTTTCTAAACTTAAGCACCAAGTAAGAGAACTGTCTGTAGAAAATTTAGGGGAGAGTTGACTGAAATAAAAGCTTGAAATTGTTTTCAGTAATGAATTTCACACTGGACTATTCAACTGAACTTGAGGAGATTTAAAGTACATTTTTATTATCCCGTGTTTAAACTGTATTACTTAGATATAGTGCAATGTCTCGGTTTAGCAGCTGTTGTTTACACCTGAAGCTATTGTAAAAATCTAGGATCTCATCAGGTTTTTGGGTCTTTTTCCCATAATTTTCTTGATTTTTTTTTTTTTTTCTTGTGACAAATGAGGCCTTTATAAATTAACTCAGCTGGTGCACATTTGACCCCAATTTTTGAATGTATTCCCCGGGTCAAGTACTTTTGTGTATGAGAATAGAGTCATTCTTCCCACCCTGAGGCAATCAGAGTACTCATGCATTTAACTTACCATCAACACATTTTTAATCACAAATAATTTTCTACAAGTTTCATCCAAACAAACAAATCTAATGCTAAAAAACAATTAAAGGCAATTAAAGTTCATTTTCTCGCCTCTTCTTACCCATATTGAACTACTTTACTGAATAATAAATTAAAAATAAAAAACTGTTACTTTAGAATAACTGGTATGTGTTTCAACATATTTAAGTGAAAAGTTATTTTGCTCTCAAAAATCCAACAAATCTTATCTTCTGATTTTTACGTAAATGTAAGAATGAAATTGTTATATCCATACGTGACTGTGTCTCCCCTGCTTTGTCTTATCAGTTCCTTCCATTACCAGGAGTTTTGCTTCTACAACCTAAGTGCCAACATATGGTTGCATTCTGTAACATGAACTCATAGCTAAATCTATGAAGTTCATTCTTTAGTCTCCACCTTTGGGACATCAGTAGGTGGTAATCTTAGCAACCTGGATGTGATATCACCATTGTGGCATTTTCATTGACACAGCTCTGCTACAGAGACCCCTTGCCCCCAAGTATAATTCCTGAAAAATTAGCCTCTCATTACAAAACATTAAATCTCTTGTCACTCAACTCTTTAGCTTGATGGAAGTGTTGGATATGCAGTGGGGGTAAAAAGCTCCCCTAAGGATTAAACTTGGCACTTCCCTGCTTGGCGATACGGGCTCTGGATGGGTGGTCCCTCTGGATCTCCTTTCAATAACAGGTTCACGGGCAAGTAGACAGCAGCTATAGAGAAGATTAGAAAGCTTTAATTCAGCAACCCCAAAATTTTATGAGTTGAAGTTTGAAGTGCCAACTCTATTATTCTTATGCTTTATTACATTGGCAAGGGGAAAGGATTGCCTTTGATGAGAGAACAGTTTCTTATTTATTATCATAAAATATCTTAGAAAAGCTTCTCTCCTGGGTGGTTTGCCTTTTCCTAGTTTAACTTTCTAGTGAATGTTTGAGTTGCCCCTTTTTTCCTCCTTGTGGTGGTTTAGGTTTGGTGAAATCTAAACAATGTGTTTCATATTTCTTATTTGCCAAGATAGATTTTCAGGCCAAGGTTGAAAGCAAACAGTGCTTTTGGTTAACATCTCTCATGAAAGCAATATATCTAGAGTAATTGTCCTGGGAAAAGCAAGACAAAGAAATTTGCTCAGTTGTAGACTGACTGAAGAGCTCAACAATGTGATAAATAGGTTCCCTTATCTGAATACTGAATAATGTCAGCCTCTATATGGCAGCTTTGATATTCAAACAATGCAAATTGTTATCACATTTTACGTAAAGAAGAAAGTTTCTCTAGGAATGTAAATGTCAAAAGTGTTCCCACTCCCTACAAAACACAACTGGTTAGGATTGAACACTAAGAAACAATCACGTGTAGTGATTATGTTTATATGAATTTCTTTCTGGAATTAAAAATTTATAGAAGAATTTAAAAAATTATCTATGTTCTAAAAACCTAAACATTTGAAGAATAATAATAATAATCAGTGATGATTAACATAGAAGTTAGCAGAGAGATGAGATGACACATACGGTGCTTTGTTCATGGTATCATCAGGAGAAGATAATTTAGGACAGCACGTTTAAACAATGCTCAAGGATTTTTCAGAAAACCTAGTCAAAGTCATTGCTATCTCATAATTTGAAATAAACCACACATTTTGTTAAGCAAACGAATGACTGTTAAAAATGAGACTTCTATTTTTGCATTTGAATGATAAATTTTAATGACAGTTTAACAAATCTGCCTTACCATTTTGAAAACTGTTTTTACAGGCATATTTTATTTAAACTGTGTGTTAAATGTGCAATAAATCACAACAGAAAATGGAAAGCAAGAACCTCAGTTTAAGTCAAGTAATCAGAGTATTCAATTATTAAATGACCATGTCTTGTCTAGATTAACTTTGACCATAGTGTTGGTACTAAGATGTATCACTTCTAAAAATTAAAAAAAAAAAAAAAAGTTTATTTTCTTCAAAGGACATAAAATAACCTGCTGAGCTACATTCACTATAGTTTGTTTATACTGCTTTCTGGAGTTGAAGGGCACTCTTCATCTTTTCCTTATTTGTGGTTTAAATTAGAAGGTCATAGAGCCTGCGGTAAAAAAAAAAAAAAAAAACCAAAAAAAACCAAAAACCACCCAACCAAACACCACACCCACCTCCCCCGTATTTCTGGCTTCTGTTGCCTATTGACCAGCCTAGTTTGAAATAGTGCTTGGAAGAGGTTCATTCCCTTGAGGTATCATGATCATTTTTCAAGTACAACCACTGTTCATTCTCTCTGGAGAGGCTTTGATTCACTTTCAGTCTACCAGCTACATATGTAAGATACCTTTTCAAAGTATGTATCAGTGAAATTCTTCTCCTGGCTTTTCACCTACTAATTGCAAGCAGGGAGCTACTTCTCCTTTTTCAAACAAAGCCACAATTTTTAAATCTTCCCTCAGTTTAACTATGGTTGTAGAGCCATATACCGCATAAATTGTGATCATGATAACATGAAGCTTTCATCTTAGCTTGAAATAGCATCTGTCTGCTGCAACATCTTTGAAATCTTGATTGATAAAGGATTTAGACCTGGTTTTAATTATTGTCTTATGTACTTGGCAAAGGTTAATATTTTGCATAGGGAAAAAGATCAGTCTATAATTCCTGGATTTAAGGCAAGGACTACGGAATTTTGCTTAACTATGCCTTTCAGTGCTAGAGAAAACATAAATTTTTGAAATGAAGAAATTTACTGTTTGTTTGAGAAATATGGAAGGTTCTTTCATGGCTTGTTCAGTTTATAAACAGAAAGCTTATTAGCTCAATGTAATTGGGAACAAAAATAATTCCATATTCATTTGTTTAGTAAACCAATTTTTTAAAGTAAAAGTCCTAGATTGGTAAACATAATATAAGTTTTCTGTTACAATATTTCAAATTCATTAATCACTCATTGGTCCTAAAGGTAAGGGAATTACTTTAGCTCTCATTTGGCCATATTTTTCTGATCAACTGATCAGACACAACCATACACCAAATCAAAGAAGTTTGCAAACTCTTTTTTTGTTTCTTCAACTGCTGCCAATTATACGAAACAGACAATTAAATTTAATGTGTCATATTAGTTCTTGTGATGCCATATTTTAGGACATGACCAGCATCAGAAGGTACTTATCTTTTAATTTAAACTTTCAGCATGCCTTGAGTATTTTTTTTCTCTCTAAATATTTTTTTGTCAGCTCAATCTATAATCAAATACCAATATATGGCCTGGAGAGATATTGCATGACATTAGTATTTTAAAGAAATAACAAACTCTAAAGTTTATAAACCATTTTTTTTTTTTTTGAAAACAGGAGTGCTCATATCATCATCAAGTCATAGACTGAGTTCATTTTGCTATACAAAATGGACAGTTGGTTGGTTTGTTTGTTTGCTTGTTTTTAAACTTTATGAGAATCATGTCCTGTGTTTTTAAAATGTTTCTTAAATTCTTATAGCTAAGAGGACTGATAAAGTGACTGGTGTTGAATTCATAGGTTTCTGGTTTTATATTTTAATCAATATCTCTCAATATTCAAAGTCATCATCCAGACTATATGACTATCATATCCCATTTCCTAATCCTTAAAAGGATGTAAATAGAAGCTAAATGAAAGGACAATTAGCTAAATGAAAGGACAATTGGCAGGACAAGGGGCAACGGGCACAAACTGGAACACAGGAAGTTCCATCTGAACATGAGGAGAAACTTCTTCACTCTGAGGGTGACCGAGCACTGGAACAGGCTGCCCAGAGAGGCTGTGGAGTCTCCTTCTCTGGAGATATTCAAAACCTGCCTGGATGCAATCCTGTGCAACCTGCTCTAGGTGATCCTGCTCTAGCAGGGGGGTTGGACTAGATGATCTCCAGAGGTCCCTGCCAACCCCTACTGATCTGTGATTCTGTCATTCTGTGATTCTGTGAAAGTGCAAGCTAGTATTATCTTCCTAGTCTCAGCAGAGAGCGAGGAACACATTGACATAAAAACTGAAGTATCTTTTCTTCTGTAGAGATGATCTGTCCCGGTTTGAAGAGAGGAATTTTGAGAGTTCAGTGTCATTAAATGGTAATCATCATGAAATTACTTCTATTTAAAAAAAAAAAAAAAAAAAACACAACAAAAAAACCCAAAAAAACCTAAAATGTGGAGTGGATGGAAGAACTACTTTATACATGATTTAGTGTGTAATATGATGTCTTTACCCCAAATCTTCAAACTGACTAGGGCAAGCTAGTGATATTAGTCAGAGACTCTAGACTGTTTTCAGATGACTACAGTAGAAATGTTTGTGATCTACTGGTTAGAGAGCTGTGTATATACTAATGTTAGTTTATGCTCAACATATTGAAAAAACTCTTTAATTCAGCAAATATCTAAGTTTTTCAGAGGCTTTTCTGAATCTTTAGAACATATGAAGCAGGCTTACACACTCTGGAAATTATCCAGTCTTTGTGGTGTTGAACATTGGGTTGATAAAGTCTTTGGTTTCCAGACTTAATTTACTATTTTTGTGTCTAAGTCTTCCAGGGACACAAACTCATATAATTCAGTGGTTTCACTTCTTTAGCTTATGATTTTCATTAATCCTTCTTGTGTGATATTATGCAGAATGCACCCATAAAGTAATTTTTTGTTTACTTAAAATATGGTATGCGTTTTTTATGCTTTCACAGAAGATGTCTTTGGCTGGCTGACAGTTTATTTGAAAACTGTTTTAACTACTGTATTAATAAACAGTGCTACTTACAGATCATGGCAATATGTTTTGCATTTTCATTCCCCATTTTTGTATTATTCAGACATGTAATGAAAACAGTATATGGGGCTAGCTTTTAAGCATTTATTTTTAACTACTGTTTATGTCTCCAAATTCATTCCTTGTGTAAGATGTGCCTAGGAAGGCAATGAATATGGATGAGATTGACCCATGTTCCTACATTTTCACATAATTTCTGCAAAAGACAGTTGTCTCTGCTAGTCTCTGTGGGAGAACAGTATCATATGCTAACTTTGAAAGAGGATTAAGGAGATGATATAATAGTTTTTCTAACTCTAGTTCAATGATTCTTTATGATGTGATTATGAAGAGAGCAGCCAAAAGATAAATAAAAAAAGATGAGCTTTTAAACCCAAGGAATAGCTGTTGTTCATATATTTCTTTCATTGAATAAAGAAAGAGGAATCAAATCACTTCATATATACATGTCAATTCAAGAGAAGGCAACAAGCTTCTCTCAAATGTCGAAGGAGTTTGTAGGAGTTTCCATAATCCTTACTTGTTGTAGATGTGGCCTTTGGTTAAAGATGATACATTTTTCCAAATACTATGGCAAGGCAGCCTTCTATGGCAAGGAAAGTCTCTCTCATGCAGAAAAGTCTGTTTTGCTGCAGTTAAATGAAGAATTTTCTACCCATGAGCTATTAGAACATGATTTTTTTAATTTTTTTTTTTTTCTCCATACAATGTGCTTATAAACAATTGAAGACTGGGAGATAGGGCCCTAATTAGAAGAAAAACAAAACACAGGGAATTAGGAACACTATTAGATTGGCTTTCACTGTGACTTTTGGACGTTTGAAGATTCCCCTCAATATTCCCTCTGAAATGTTGAAACGTATTCCATGAAGCATCATTCATTAGTCCAGGTTCCCCTAAGGTTAGCTGCTGCCATTCTAAATGTATTCTGCTAATGCAAAGAAAAATGATCATTCCAATTGTGTGGTCTTCTGTAATCTCTGCTCTGAGGCCAATAAACCTGAAATAAGCATTTGCAAAAATGTACTGTAAAACACTCCCCAAAGCCACTGGTGCCAGCTAAAAAGACATCTTTTAGTCTTTCACAGATAAAGAAAGGCACTTAAGGAATGAAAGGTTTAGTTTGCTGATTTTGTGCTAACTAAAGCTTGGCTCTAATGGCAAATATTTTAACATTGGACTGAGCAATAGAAAGACATTTGACACTTAGACTTTGATAATAGAGCTATTTCAGGGATGCAACAATTTTGTTTATTACACAATAGGAAAATCGTATGGAAATAACTCTGCAGGAAACTAACAATAAACAAAATATGCACATACTATCAATATTTCTTCAATGTGTTGTGGAAGTAGAACCACCCCACAATTATAATAGGTTTGCAAAACTCCCCAAAAGTAATGTTTAGTTATAATGAAGTCTGCTTGTGTGATGATGTCTTGCAATGTGGTCTAATTACAGCTAGAATAAACAAAACGATGGTTAATCCGCACAAAATGTCCAACAGTTTATAGGCTTTGGCTTTGGTTTTACATTCTGAATGTGTAGGAACTTTCAACAAAGTCCAATCCTGCTGCAATTCCCCACAATTATCTTCTACCTCAGTGTATATACAGTGACCTACATTCTGCAGTAAAATAGCTTCTGCCGGAGGACCCCACATTTGGAGCATGTTCTGCCTTTTATGGGCACGAGCAAAAATTTTTATGTGGCTCATGAAGAGAAAACAGAGGAAAGACCTCCTGCATTGTGTTTGATTCTCTCTGGTTTTCCTGGGTTAAGTATGTCAAATCAACACTTCATTGAAGTTGCTAATGTCCATGGAGATGTGAGCTTTGTGAACCCCTATAGTACTAATACAGGCAAACTCTCCCTTAACCACAACTAGAGATAAGTAAGTGTTCACAGCAGGAAAGCTGCATTTGAAATAGTCTTTGTTTTGTGACTTCCGTGATTGACTTTTTATGATTTTTGTAGGGGTTTTGTGTGTGTGGGGGGGGGTGTTTTGGTTTTTGTTTGTTTTTTTGTTTGTTTGTTTGTTTGTTTTTAATTAATCTAACAGTTCCTTCTGGACAGACATGCAATGGAAATGCTGGTAAAAGGCAAGAAATTAGCCTTTTGAATGCTGTGCCTCATCACTGGATTTCATTGCATAACAGATTTTATTGTGCAGGGGTTTATACTGTTTTAAATGAGTAAAATTTAATGTTAAAACCAGTGTACTTTTACTCAATAAATGACACTGAATACACAAATAAAGACTTATGTCTGAAGACTTGCCATTCCCTAGTATTTTTGATCATCTCAGTCACCAGTAGCTTATTTTTATTAATAGAAAGTATTTGGGAAAACCAACCAGTAATAACTAACAAATGTAGACTTTTTTCATTTCTACTTACAAAGTAGTTAGAATTCATTCAAGCCGTATATAGTTACAGGGATAGTATGCAAGATTATCCATCCTATTGCTATGTTGGCAGAAAATAATATGTTCAGAAGATAATGAGCTTAATAATTTTGATGATAGGCAGCTGGTAATATTTGCCATCAGTACAAGAATGACTTTCTCAAGGAAAACAAATGCAAAAATAGGGAAAAACTGAAAGGGGTAATAAAGATGAAGAGAGTAGCTGATTTTTATTTTTTTAATGTATGTCAGTTCAGTACATTCTATCTTTGTATCACATCTTTTAAGCGATTTCTCCTCTGAGTGTTGAGAAACCAACATAGTTAACTAATTCTTTGATTTCTTTGAAATTCATTTGTAGTTTTTACTGAGGTCTATTCTTATGTATTATAAGATCAACAGGTACAAACTTATATGTAAAAAAAAGAAAATTGATTATGTTCTTGTATCATTTTCATATTTTCTTTCTCACCATAATATGATTTTCATATTGTTGGATCTTTGTTTTAAATTAATAACATATTATTTGACTAGCCTTAAGAAGACTTACATAATATGCTCCCTAACTGCAAAAGAAACTGTATATAATAAAAAAAAAAAAAAAAAGAAAAAGAAAAAAAGATCAAAAAAGCAAGCAAACAAAAAAGCCCCTCCTCACTGAAACAAAGTGATGTAAAAAAAGAAAGAGGATACCGTCTTATTTCCTGAATGATAACACAGATGGTTATCAGGTGTTTGTAGAAGGAATTGTTATGTACAACAAGGAGGTTATGAAAACATTGATCCTAAAGAATGAGTTAGAAATTTCTTATATAAATTACATATTTTTAGTGATAGGGGTAAAATATATAATCTAAAAATTATGTGAATTGCAAACTATGTAAGGTAACAGACTGGAACCATTGAAACAGGATAATCATGGGCAGTTGGAAAAAAGTGATGTAAAATGTCAAAAAGATAATTAAAAATATACCAAAATAGATATGATGGAATTTTAGGATATGTATATTTATTCAAGCACTGGCCACTGAAAGGATATTTTATGATGAATACTAGATTACTTGCAAAAATATTAAATAATGGAATAATACTAATTTCTGATTTTAGTGCAGTGCTTTTATGTCTTTTAATACTAATTTAAAGAAATGATCTAGAATGAGAATAAGCCCTCTCAGGAACTGAATATAAGCTGGGGCTTCTTAGCAAACCTACAGATCAGATCCTGAGTAGGAAAATAGGTTGTAATCCTATAATTATACATGAACACAGCTTCTTTTTGCATGCAGTGGGAGTCTGAACTTATTTTAGCAATTTAAAATTTATCTTCTGATAGAACCTTGAAACCCTCTTACGGTCAGTAGTGGAGTCAAAACCCAAAGTTTCTTAGTCCTCACTCTGCTGTACTCTCATTAGTGTTCATGATTTACACTGGTCATAGTTTATAGCAGAGACGAACCGAGATAGTGTACCATTAAGGAAAATAATTAAAATTTAAATTTTTAGCTTGTCATGCACATGTCTTTTAAATGCATGAGGTGATTCTTTCCACCACATGTATCCTCTTCAGCTTTCATGACCTCTCTACAGCTTTGAACAGAAAACAGGGCTTAGTTGATTTAAAGAGTGTGAGGGGGAGATGGAAAAAAAACAACTACTGTAAATATAACTCAAAAGATCGTGACAAACTGGGTAGTTTAATGATTCTGTGGTTTCAGTAGATGATGTTCTGTCTGGTGAAAAGCTTTGTCAGAAGAAACATGTTACCACATAGCTTGTGGAAATGCCTTTCACTCTATCAGTCTTTTTTTCTTAGTTGGCGTTTTTTGTTTGGTTTTGTTTTTTTAAAGATTTTGTGAATTTTATTCATAGGCTGACTTCCCAAAGGCAGATGCCACTCTACGAGAAAACAAAGGTAGCACAAGCAATGGGAATACTCTCCCTGAATCTTATGCTGGCTTCAGCTGCAGGTTAGTTTAGGTCTCACAGAGTTCATAAAAGTTTGTAGACTGATATGATGGACACTGAAGACTTTGTTTAAGCGCAAGTTAGCCACCGCGGGAACACTGCCTTTACTCACCCAGCAAGGGAGACACTATAATCAAGAAAGTGACTTTTCCAGGTAGGGACTTCCCTAACACTCTGGCTGTGCTAACCCCTCTGGTTTCCTCAGCTGAAGAAAACCTGACAACATACTTCTGCTATAGGGAAACTGTGGTGAAAAAGTTGAAAATAGTGCTTTTCGTATATACTAAGCAGCTACAGAAGCACAGAAGTAATATAATGAATTACTTGAGAAGGAAGAAAACTGATGACCCATAACTCTCAATTTCTGATGTGGGCAAAGAGAAGTAATGGTAGAGAGATTTTGAATGACAGAGATGGGATTTGGTCTTTGCAAATCTACCTTTCACTGTTAACACAGTTGGATTTATGATAAACTAAGAAAGGTCCTGTCGCCACCTCACCACTGCCCAGCATGGTATTTACTCCCAGTCACTTCACAGGGAAATAGCAGAACTTCTATATGCTGGCCTTATCACCATCATAAGGTCAACCATCAATATTTTGAAGAGTTATAATAACAGATGACTAAATTCTGAGGATCTGAATCCTGGTTTCTGGTGATGTTATTTTCTGAGTTAATACTGTTTTATTTGTCATTTATATTGATGATTGATATAAGAAAATGCTTACTGTAGATTCTTTTCCAAATAACCATAAATGTTGTATTCTCTCTATTTTTACAACCTTTTGAGAGCTATAGCCTATGTTGTGCAGACTGAACCACATTTTGAACTCTCTGTGGATTTGCAACTCAATCAGAGTTTGAGGAAAAGGAAAGTAAGATCAACCTTGTAACCAACTGAACTGTTAGACCATTAAGGGAGGAAGTATAATTTAGAGCTGCATTAAAACCATTTGACTTCTAACAACATGACAAACAAAGCTACTTAATATATCTCTTTTAATTTTATTGTGTAAATTCTGTTTGGTGTGTGATTTCTTGGAAAAGTTGGCAATAGAAAGTAGGAAAGACAGTTACCTTTGGTCTCAGATGTTGCCCTCGGGTCAAGGAGCCTCCTGGAAGAAGGAATTTTCTTATCTATCCTCAAAGATCAACCAAGATCAACATAAAAACCCTCCTGAGCCCTCCAGGAAAGTCCTGCACGTGTTATCAAAGTTGGAGGGCAAAAGGCAGGTTAAGGCATGAACCAGTAAATGAGGAGCTTGCAGATGAAGGGCAGAGACAAGAGGGTCCTGGGCAGAGCTGTGCATGCAGAAGGGAAGAGCTGCATAGTCAAGCTTCAGTGGTGATGGGAAAGGAGGAATTTCCTTGTGACCCCGGGGGAAGAATGGAACTTGATGGAGTTTGGCCAATCCACAAATCACTGAATGTAGCTGGAAAGAGCAAAGGAGAAGTTCCACCCTGCTAGTACTCAATGAGTATCTCTGTTTTCAGGCCTCTTCTTTTGTTTGACTAGTCCTGCACAGCTGATTTTTCCCTAATTACCAACCTACCTTACTCCTTCCTATGTAATGCATTGTAAAAAAAATAATTCTAGAGATTGAAGGGTATGCCTTCATACCTGATCTTCAAGGAAAGAAAGAGCAACTCTACCTCTCAGTCTGGAGCCTCATCACACAACAATATAGTTAATAATACTTTTGCTGCTCCTTTTTCTTTAGATTTGGTAGCACATATTAGCTTTAATAAAACCCTGTGAAACAGCCCCATGAAGATTAGATTTTGTATATTCAGTCTTCCCCATCTGCAGTACAAAACCTCAATGAGCAATTGTATTAGGATTAAATAACAATGTTAATGTTATTTTATTTCAACAAAAATATGCTACAAATATAATTAAGTTTTAAAATTTACATAAAATATAAAAATATTATAAACTTTATAAAACATAGGTTACACTCAGTGACTTGAATAGGATTCAGCTGAGGAAATTTGATTAATTGCATTGATTCATTTGGACTATTTACATGAAGTAAAAGCCTGCAAGTTTGGGACAATCTCCAAATTGTGAAAATTGTCAGACATAGTCACTCTGGATGCTGTTGTTTGCTACCATGACTGGGTGGAGCTGGTTGAATTTTGCCCAGGATGTGGGCAGAATGGTGACTGATCCAGTGTACAGTCATTCCTACAAAAGGGGCAAATAAAGCTCTTTCCTTGATATATATCTCATAATTAGAAGCATGCACTCCTTTGTACTGCAGACATTAGCAAGGATAATTAGTCTTTTTTTCTACCATCATTCCTCCTACAGAAGTAAAACGAAACCTTAGAGTTCAGATGCAGCAGTGTTTGTCTCCTCATTATTACAAAAGAGAATAGGCACAAAGCTGACAACTTTTACTAACACAAAAAGCCTGTACTTGCATGCATTATCCTATTGGTTTCATTGTGCTACTCATACAGGAGGGGTTATACATGATCAAAGCAAAAGGTCATTAACTTGTCTCTGAGTTATTTATGTTCTTTGAAACAAGATGCTGTGCTTCAAACAAATTTTTGTGGCAACAAGAAAAAACATTTTAAAAAGTGCATAGTACAGGGTAGAAAAAGAATTTTTCTTTCTCAATTTGCTGTTAAAATCCTTTTAGTCTCTGCAAACACAAGAAAGATAACATAGTTAAGCCTTGGATGTTGATGACTGGAAGAGAAAATCTCAGTTAAATTTAAGTTACTGAACACAAACTTTGAGAATAAATCTACCTATGGATGACATTTTAAAGGAACCTAATTTTTCTAAACTTCAGAAGGTGTCAGTACTGCTTTAACAAACTTAAAGTGTATGGTGACATGCAGTGTAACCATAGATTAACTCATCAGACTTTAGGATTGAAAGATTTATTATACTTTTTTATTATTATTGACCTGAACCAGGAAAAGACCACACTTGCCATGAATGTTGAACTATTTATAATAATCCTAACCTAGGATGGATTATATTTCCTATGTACTTTTATGGTGCTTTTGCCCCTAATTAAATGTACATGCCTGAATAATCTGAATTAACACACTGACATTTTCAAAATACAGGCTGATGTCATTCATCCCTGGAAGGTGAACTAGGTTAAATCCATAAACTGATATGTGTAGGTACAGATGCAGCAGGTACTAAACAAATCTGTGTGTCCCCCTTGGTATGTAACTAGGTTCTTAGTAGTGAAGGTCGTATCTCCAAGTCTTTCCCAATTTGTAATTGGTATAACTTTAACAGATCCAGCCTACAGCAGAATCTGATTTTTGTATTTTAAATCAGTTGTAAATCTTTTCCACATGTTTCTTCGAAGCATCTGTAGCTTTCAAGTACTTTTTTGTCTTGGTGAATTTGACAACAAATGAGCTATGAAAAGGCTTTGTTTGAAGAGCA
The DNA here is from genome assembly GCF_011004875.1 of Balearica regulorum gibbericeps. Classification (NCBI taxonomy): domain Eukaryota; kingdom Metazoa; phylum Chordata; class Aves; order Gruiformes; family Gruidae; genus Balearica; species Balearica regulorum. Next base: position 9,618,516 of record NC_046184.1, read on the forward strand.
CATCTCTAAACTAAAGTTTTAGCACGTTGCTTCCATTCTGCTGTGGTGTACTTGACTTTCTGTTCCCATCCATACTGAGAATTGCACCTCTGGAAGGCAAACAATATACCATATGCATATGGCACGCTAAATGAAACTCTTCAATAGTATTGTAGAAAAATGCTACATAAAATCTAAAACACATTTTAACACATAAAAGTCCTCTACTGCATGTGATAGCTAATAATTCATAAAAGGACTAATGATGTTTCTACATATATGAAAAGAGAACAATCAAGGGTCCAAGCTTGAAACATGGATCTGAACTTACTCCAGCTAAACAGGAGACGGTAAAGCATGTGTTCATTTACTGAGCACATGTGACTGGTATTGAAAATACAAAGTTAGCTGACTAGCATCAAACCAATTCAAAAACAGCAAGCAAAGCACAAAAAAATCCTAAGGCGAGAGGACCTTGACATCAATTTAATGTTCATCAGGGTAGGTAGATAAACTGAGAAAATATTCCTCTGAGTTTGGAGAAAAATAATTTGGAAATAAAAAAAAATAAAATTGTATATCATTGTGATTCATTGTGGAAGAAGGCAGAGAGTGAGCGCTGCAGAAGAGGATGAGGAAAGAGATTTTTCTCTATTGCTTGTAATGGCCTTTAGAAATCTACTGGGAACAATTTTGTTTTCTTAAACTAACTGCTCTAAACTGCCTAGCTGCAATCCTGACCTATCATCATAGCAACAGATAATGTCATAACACAGATCCATCACGATTTATTATCTAAATATATTGCATATCTTTTTCTCTCTTTTCTTTCAGTGTCCTCCAGCAGTCTGAAGCTGCTTTTGATGACAGTTCTGGAAAATGAAAGAGTCGTGGAATGTGTGGGAACCAAGAGCCTGGGACACTACTAAACTGTCATAACTTGAAAACTGTGTCATCCATGAAATAACACATACCCCAGTTTATATTGTACTGTTTAGATTAGAACATAAACTGTAGCACATGGAAACTTTTCCACATGCACTGTGTGCCAGTGCCTAGGAGTAAAGCTGGAGGCTCAAGTCTCTAAGTTTGGAACTAGGAACCTCAAAATCCTGCTCAGACATCACCTATCTCGCCTCTACGTTTTATAGGAGAACTGATTTTTTTACACTGAAGTTCTCCCATTGCCTGAAGCTTAATGTCTGTTTAATCCAGAAACTGGATAGCCCGCAGTGCTTAAATGATGCTTTTATTTTAATTATTTCTGTTTCGTTTGACTAAATAAATTTCAGGTTGAAGACTGTGGAATTCTGAATAGGAAGTCAGAGTCTGTAAATGCAATAATGTGGTTATAATGAACTAACTGTTAAACACTATATATTATTAGCAGGGAAGTCTAGTGGTAACTTGAACAAAAGTTAGAATTCAAAAGATCTGGTTTGTATTCTTATTACTAGCTACTGTTTTATTTGTGACTCTGGATAAGCCACACACAAAGGCCAAATTTTTCACAGGAGTTGAGTTATAAAATGTAGATTAGACCACTCCTCCATTTTTAGAAACTCTGTGAGGTCACATGGATCAAAAGCACAGAAAATTTGTAAGTAGTTTGGAAGGTGACACCTCAGGTCAGGATTGTGCATCATGCATTTTTAGATGCTTTAAAGGCAGCTTGATTTGAACTACTTGAAATTTTCATTGTCAGGCCTCAGGGTGAAGTTTTCAACAGATAATTATGCAGAAATTGCCCAGTTATCTCTCATTCTGAGCCTGAGAATTAGAATCATGTGGAGATCAGAAATTACCTTCAGGAAAGGTTTTTGAGGCATTAAAATGGGTATCACTGTGAATCAGAATCATCCCACAGAAATACTGGTATTGTTTGGGAAGAATAATAAGGGATTATTGTCCTTATGTTTTCTGGTTGAGAAGTTCCTTGTTATCAGATTTCATCAGGAAAGAATGTTTAATCACTGATCATGCCACTTCTTAAACTTTAGTTTTGGAAACTAAATTATTCTTCTGGTGGGTTTCTTTTGGTTTTTGGGTTTGTTTTGGTTTTGGTTTTTTTTTTTTTTTTTTTTTTTTTTTTTTTAATTGCCACACACATACACCTGAGATGTTCTCCAGTCCTTTAATCATTTTCCTGGACTTCTCCAGATTTTTTATAATTTTTCATCATTTTTCTTTGAACACATAATTAGATACAATAATGTAGAACCGATGGCTTCAGTGCCAGTACAGATGTAATATAACCTCTTCACTCATACTTGGCATTTTTTACTAAAACTTTCAAGGACTTTTGTATTCCACAATGAAAACTCATGTTCAAGTAATTATCCATGCTGACCTCTAAGTCACTCAATATTTCTCTCATTCCTTAGAATTCCCAATCCTGAAGAATGACTTACATTCCTTGTTCATAATTATGTTCTTTCCACTTGGCAATGTTGAAACACACATCATTTTCCCACAGTATGTTTACTGAGAAAATGAGTTCATTCTGCATATGTGACATAGTCTTTTAGCTACCACTGATTCTCTTGATCTTTATGTCATTAACAAATTTTATAATAATGTAATTACATTGTCTTTCCTCAAGTGATTGGTTAAAAAGGTTAAACTGTGTATTCAAGAAGTAAAATCTAAGGGCCGACATTAGAAACATCACCTTATGACAATAATTTTTAATTTTTTGAAAAAATATTGAGCCTGTTTGAACCTTTTAATGTGTAATACTGCCTATCAATTACCAAGATGTAGAAGTCTAACTGTACCTACATCAAAAATATGATGCTGATCATCCAGCCACAAGATGTACTCTAAAAATGCATAAGTTTGAAAAACACATTTTTAAAACTGTCAGTCACATAGATATATAAAGATGTGTCTTCGCTTCCCTTATAATTCTTTTATATTTTTATCTTTTGCTATATATTTATGACTATCAGCTCCTCCTCTTTTCTGTCATAATTATTAGTTAATTAATTGATGCTTTCAGTTTCCTTCTATGTCTATTTTAGCTAGCACAGCCACCTTCAGCAGCAGAAATTTTGACATTTTTGGCACTTAAAGAATTCCCAGTTATCAGTCACATTTAATTACTTTCTCCCAATAGATTTTGCTCATAATTGTTATCAACTTTATGAACCTAGCCCATAAAATTTAAATTAACTGTAAATATGATGAAGGTTGGGACTTTGTTCTGCACTCTCAGACATAATTGACTCGTTATTTCTTGTACTGTACAAGTTGGTAATTTTTGCTTTGAGATCAATGCTTTATACATGGAGATAAAAAGCCTGCAGTTCCTCTAAATTAGGTGTCACATTTTTGTTTCTGATTATGTTTTATATTTTTATAAATCCTGAAATTATTGAAGGGCTCCTTGCATATGACTTCCAACATGTGTCAGTAAGAATTGAAATCCCTGACAATAATGCACCTTTTTCCACCTGCATATGATATATTGGTCTTCAAAAGGCTGATTATCCTGTTGTCTAGTGTGATTTGGTAATCTGTAGCTCCAGATCTCGTGCTTTATTTATTACCACAATAACTCCTAATTGCTGAAGTTTATTTATTTCACAATGTTGGTAACTTAGAAACAGTTAAAGTTATTTTTAACATGTTGTACCACCCCCCTCCTTTTTTCCCCACTGACGTCTTCCTAAATAGGTTATAATCATCAATGGAAAGCCTCCAGTACTGTGAATCTTATAGAACAATTTCATTTAGGAATTACTTAAATATTACAACCCAAATTCAGTAATTCCTAAGTAGGTCACACTCATCGCACACGTTTTTCTTTGTTTCCTACCTAGACTTCTCACCATAACATGTAGGAAATTAAATAGTTTCTTCTTTGTATCCATCTGTGACTTAGTTATACAGGATCCTGACTTCATGGTTTAGTGCTAAGTGTATATGTATATTTTTTCACCCTTTCACTTCCCTCTTATGTTTATCCCTCCTGGCTACTTTAGCTATACTATTCATGGAAGATTGATTCCAGGAAGCTCTGACAAGGACACATCCTTCTTTTGCTGTACAAGAAGGTTATAACTTCTTCTGACCCCTGACTGCTTTTCTCATGACATGGGATGAATCTCTGGGAAATGCTTTAATGTTCTTCTCCTTCAACGCCCCTTAGAGATCTCCAGAGTCTTTTACAATTAGTCATATATAGTGCTATCAGTTATATCCATGATCATGCTCTTAGGACCACTTTGAACTACAAGACCTTTTCCTGACTACCTATGAAGCAAACTGGAGTAATTCCAGTCTCGTAATTGCATCTTCTGTCTTGACTCCAAGGGGAAAGCACAACATCCTTTTGTTGACTTGCTCATCACAGTACGCTTATTATGTTCTTTGTGGGATAAAATATCAATGATGTCGGGTGTTTACTTTCCTTGGATCATTGAAGACCTTCCTGTGTCTTTTAAAACCAGCTTCATTCCTGTTTGTAAACCCCAAATTCCAACAGTGGTGAAGGTCTACAAAGGTCTACCTTCAAGGTAAAATGTAGTGCATTGTTTGAATTGTATGTTTTATTGAGGCCCAGGGACACAAATTTAATGATTAAAAAGTAACTATTAATTGATCAATGCCTATTCTGAGCAACAAATTATATGTGTTCTTTGGTAAAAATAAAAAGTGACAGGAAATCTACACATAAGTATATATGAGTGCAATTCAGATAAATATGGTTTATACTAAAGACTGACATATATATATATATACAAGAATAAGCAGTAAATTGAAGGATCAAATTAAGATAAACTTATTTCTAAATTTTGTATTCCCTAGTTTAATAATACTAGCAGTCCTAAATTGTAGATTTTACATTGCTATTCAATATCACATGTAGTTATTAAAAATAAGTTGTTGTCATTGCTAGTATATTTTTAAGCATGATCACACAGTCAATTTCTTCTAGAATCATTCTACATTTCTAGGGAGTGAGTCAAAATCATGAAAAGTACATACTACCTTGAGATCATTTAAAAAAAAAAAAAAAAAAAGGAAAAGAAATTAAATATTTTCACACATGAATAATTCTCTGTAGACTTCAAAACTCCCTTTCACCATCTAGATCCTCTAAGGCCTAGCATTTCATATCCTCTTATTTTATACAGCTAAAACAGTGCATTGCACTAGAGAATACTCTGTGATTTATCATTGCTGGTTTAATCAGGGAACTGCTCTTTCAGATAAGCTGTTTGCCTGAAATGCTGTTCCTGCTGGACTATTTAGTTAGATTGGAAAAACAGTGGCAGATTCTGTGGCCCTTTTCAGGTTAGAAATCTGATAAGTTACTCTTTCTTTTTCCTTGTAAGTCCTTTATTAATATTGTTTTGTGTCTGCTTCTCTGATTACTATCCTGCTTAACATGTTGTCCTAAAAGAAGGCTTAATTAGCTGATAAGCTAAAGAGATGAATAGATGCCTTAACACTCAAGTATTAAATGTTATTCTAACAATATAAAATTTTTCGGTCAATTCCAAATGCTCTCTAAAAGTAGGTTTCCCATGTCCAGTCTTGCCTGAGGTAAGATGCAGATATTGAGACTTAAGGGTACCAGTGTTGAAACTTTAATTTTGCTCTGTGATAAGGAAGCATTTTGCATTTTTGGCTCCCCAAATCTTGGGTAGAGAATGGAACTGGGATTGCGGCTGCATACTCAAGGCATTTTTATAACTGCACCATAAGTTCCATAGTGATGATACCAGAAGAAGATCAGTAGAAGGAAGGTGTATTTTTGTGGATGGTCACAGTCCCTTTATGCATGCTACTGCTGACTGCTTAAAAGATCTTAAGTCTCCTAAATATTAATGGGGCCACAATCTTTTTCCATCTTGGTATCTGCACTGTCCTTCTTAGCCGACATCCGATTATGTAAAGACAACAGAACATAAACTTTGTTGGTTTATATTTTTTGTATCAGAAATAATGTGGCCAGCAGGACTAGGGAAGTGATCGCCCCCCTGTATTTGGCACTGGTGAGGCTGCACCTCGAGTGCTGTGTTCAGTTTTGGGCCCCTCACTACAAGAAAGACATTGAGGAGCTGGAGCGTGTCCAGAGAAGGACAATGAAGCTGGTGAAGGGTGTAAACAGCAACTGGGGTTGTTTAGCCTGGAGAAAAAGAGGCTGAGGGGAGACCTTATCGCTCTTAACCCAAAAGGAGCTTGTAGCGAGGTGGGTGTCGGTTTCTTCTTCCAAGTAAGAAGCGATAGGACGAGAGGAAATGGCCTCAAGTTGCACCAGGGGAGGTTTAGGTTGGATATTAGGAAAAAATTCTTCACCAAAAGGTTTTTCAAGCATTGCAACAGGCTGCCCAGGGAAGTGGTTGAGTCACCTTCCCTGGAGGTATTTTAAAGACATGTAGATGTGCTGCTTAGGGACATGGTTTAGTGGTGGGCTTGGCAGTGCTGGGTTAATGGTTGGACTCAATGATCTTAAAGGTCTTTTTCAACATAAATGATGCTACGATTCTATGATTTTATCTTGTTTATCCATATGTCCAAATTTGATCTGCTGATACATACTCACTAAATTCTTATATTGAAAATAGTCCTGATATTCTTTTTTCCTAAAATCAATACAAAGTGGGTTAAACTGCCCATATAGTCTTGTTCCTTTTGAATTCAAAAATCCCTTACAGACACAATTTTCTACTTTTAGTCCTGTAAGTGCTTCCAAAATTTCCGTTAAATGACTAAGTAAGCTCTGGCCCTAAAATGTTTCTTTAAGTGGGCAAGATTAATGATTGGTGAGCTAAATGGTGTAAAGGAGAGCTTTGAAAATTTCCCATACCACTTGTGAGCTTCATCTTAGTTCTAAGGGCTGGCTCAGTAACAAGAAAGTTTACGTGATCCTCCAGGTAATGGAGTTTTTAAGTCAAATTGTTAACTACTGAAGTCTGGGAAACAACTTGCAAAGCCAAATAAAGCCAACTGACTTCCAAATGCACACTCATATTGTCACTTTCACTGGGACTGACTTTGGTGTTAGAATTTAAATGAGTCCTACTTTTCTCACTCAGCCTTTAAAAGAGTTCTTTCAAATTGGTACAAGTCCCCTATGTAGATATTTTTCATAAGGTTTAACTCTTAATTAAATTGATTTAGTTTGAAGAGCAAATTAGGAAATTAAATTGCTTAAAGGAACGACAAACTCTTTTTAATATATTTTCATATGGAATTTTGCTATGAAGTTTTGAAATTGAGTTTAAAATGCTTCAGCTCTTCCTGAATGAACAAGAGCTAAACGAGGTGTAACTTTGTGGCACCTAGACCTACTCACACATGTGACTGATTTATGATCGTGATGAAAAACACTTGAATTTACTGTTATTTTTGGTTTAGACATCCAAGAAAATACAGAAAATATGTAGCACGTCAGAAGCACAAAATATGTGCCAGATCTTTCATGTTGTGTTGCACAGAAAGCAAGCACTAATATCAGGCAGTGTGGCTTTTCCCAAACCTCCAGTAGCACGTCTGCCATCCAAATTGAAAAAATATGTGTTGTGATATCATTTAGGACAGCAATGCTTTTATCTGTAGAGCATTACTGTCTGGAAATTAGTTTCAATGATGCTAATAGAAGGAATTTTAATAAATGTAGGTTTTTATTTTTTAAGAAACAGTATCTCTAAGAGATGCTTATGTGTCTCCTGTGTCATCTTCTGCACTAATGTTCAGTGAAATATTTCATCTGAGATGGTCTTCAGTGTAAATTACTCTTGTCAGCAAATGAAACCGTTACTAAGGAATGACAAAGGTACACAGGGGAATGTAAATCCAAGCACATAAGGATTTGGCTTTCTGTTCTAATAAAATCATAGAATCATAGAATCATAAAATTGTGTTGGAAGGGACCTTAAAGACCATCTAGTTCCAACCCCTCTGCAATGGCCAGGGACACCCTCCACTAGACCACGCTGCCCAAAGCCCCATCCAACCTGGCCTTGAACACTTCCAGGGATGGGGCATTCACAGCTTCTCTGGGCAACCTGTGCCAGTGCCTCACCACCCTCAAAATCAAGAATTTCTTTCTAACATCTAATTTAAATCAACCCTCCTTCAGTTTAAACCCATTCCCCCTTGTCCTGTCACTCCATGCCCTTGTAAACAGGCCCTCTCCAGCTTTCCTGTAGGCCCCTTCAGGTGCTGGAAAGCCACAATAAGGTGCCCTTGGAGCCTTTTCTTCTCCAGGCTGAACAACCTCAACTCTCTCAGCCTGTCCTCATAGGAGAGGTGCTCCAGCCCTCTGATCATCTTTGTGACCCTCCTCTGGGCTCACTCCAAGAGAGCGTAGAATCATAGAATCATTTTGGTTGGAAGGGACCTTTAAAGGTCGCTTAGTCTAATCCCCCCTTGCAGTGAGCAAAGAGGGGAGTTGATTGAAATTGGTCAAAAGTAAAATAAGTTTAATGGAGTCACAACTTTATAAATGGGTTAAAAAAATATGTTCTGCATTATGTGGAATGATGTTGCACTGAAATTCTGCATAGAAATTAAAAATGGAAGATAGCTTGTATGACTAAGTTCCGATAGAGATGGCTCTATTAAAGAAGGAATAAGTCATGGATCTAACCGGAATTACACCAGATCTGAAACTAGTGATAGACCAGTTATCAGCAGAATATTTTGTGAGAACATTGATTCTTGTAAGATTTTAATATTAAGCACATGAGGAAACTTGTATTTTTCTTAACATGATGTTCTCTGAGGGCTTAAGGATCCTCATTGTACTATTAACTGTAGAATGAACCTTAGACATCAGAGCAAAAATAATTAGAAAACTTCTTTTCTTCTCTGGGCTTTGGGTTTTCAATTCAATATCTTTGTTCCCACTAACACTGCACTGAGGAATATTGTGTGACTTCGGTGAGCTGTGAATCTGGTGCACCCATTGTAAAATCCTTACAAGCATACTCTTTGCATTAACCTCTATGATCACCCCTGGATAGGTTTTTTCCAAACTTTGCCTCCTACACATTCCCTAGCTGTTCCAACAGCACTAGAAATACAACACTTGTCAAATTGGTCTGTGAACATAATGGTAACGTAATCAGGGACTAATAATTTTGCATTGCTACAAGCAACACTGTTTACTAAAATAGAAGTTTTCATGAAAGAAAGAAAGAAAGAAAGAAAGAAAGAAAGAAAGAAAGAAAGAAAGAGAAAGAGAAAGAAAGAAAGAAAGAAAGAAGGAAGAAAAGAAAGAAAGGTTATTTAGCTTATATGATAAAAGTGGGTGATAAGTTCCCTCCTATCCCACTTACAGTTCTGCTCCTTGTCAGAAAAAGTACTTTCCGCAAGCCCCCTCACCTGGCTTTGTTAGCATCTCACTCCCTTTCCTGGAGGCTGTGTGGGAGCTGCTGTCCTGTTTTCTGCAGAGAAGCTCAATACGGCTGTTGAATTTGGTCTCCATGGGCAAGACTGCTAAGTTTCCTATGCCTTAGAGTTGTACTTGGACAAGAAAAAAGACTTCAGAAATCTACCAGGAAGAATGATCTAATGTAGTTGTAATAATGTTGTTTTTCTCTTCTCCTCACTTGTACCGTTAGTTCAAATGCTGAGGGGTATTGGATGACTCAGACTCCAGGGAAGTATGCATGAGTTTCACGCCTCCTCTTTAAAGCATCAAAGTAAAAAGTTATTTTGTTGCCCTGTGCTCCCATCTCTCTCGCTTTCTATTTCTCTTTCTCTCTCATTTTCTTCTCCCCTCTCTTTCTGCTTGACATAGCATGACTAACTGGGAATAGATGAACATTGGACATTAGGAGCCTGAATGTCCAGTGCATAGATCACTGCATATCAGGAAGCATAATTCACTTCTGAATGTGAACAAAATCGTTGCACAATAGCTACACTACAATAGACATATTTTTAAATAGATTTGTCATGTTGATAAAAGCATTAAAAGATACTCAAACAAGAAATACATATGGTTTTATAGACTTAAAGCAATATTGTGATATCAACTTCTGTGCTTTTATTGTGACTCAATTCAGTTTTCCAATTCCTGCTAATGTTATGTAGTTATATGTTGTTAATTTTTAGTGTGCTTCCAGCTGTAATCACTCGCACATAAAAAGTCAACTGCTACAAAGCTGGCATGCTTCTGCTGTTAATATTTTGAATCCTAACACACTCCACATGGGCTACTCCCATGCCATTGTCAAATATTTGTGCACAACAGAGATGTGTGATTAATTATTTTTCCAGGACATCCATAAAACTTGAAAAGGAATCCTTAAATGAAGTAGTATGAGTTTTTCATTACTAGCACCAAAACAAACAACCCCTGACCCAGATTCCATACTTGGCCAAAATTTTATTTCTAATTTGAGACAAAAAAGAAAAAAAAAAATCAGTATATTTAACAAAAGAATATTAGTTGGTGGACTTACACAACACTCAAAAAATAATGATGGCTTCTATGTTACCAAATAACATATATTCATAGTATTTGCCTGTGATTATGACAGAACAGAGCTTCATGATCCTGCTCTGCTTCAGGAATTTCAAATCTAAGTATGAGGATGTTCTCAATCATCATGTTTTGTATCCAAGATAGAGCTAGTTTAGGTCTTTTCTGTTAAAATTATTTCATTTTGTATAAACTACTTTGATATTCTCTAGATCAGAGACTGTATATCACATCTCTAGGATAAATACTCTAAATACTATATAACAGATGAATTATCCCACAGTCCTGTTTTATGCTTCAGAGAACATCTGAATGTTCTGTATGGAGTTGAAAACCTCTTAAATGGTCAAACTGAGAAAAACAGCTTAGAAATATCACCGAAGGCAGAGTCCTGAGAGTTAAGAGTTCAAATGACTGCTCGTACATAGATATAAGATTTGTATTTGGTACTTTTGCAACCTATTTTAGCACTTTAGCATCAATTTCTCTGGTTGGGAATGTATGGGACACATGAAAGTCTGCTGGTTCTGGAGTCCATCTGAAATATAGGAGACAGGGTTTCCTCTCTGTGTTCCAAGTCAGCAGAACAATTTGAATATGAGTTTTTGCATCCAGTATGGATCCCATAACTCAGCTATACATATATTCTCCTTCTTTTTCCTCATATGGTTACAAAGTTGTACAGCAGTGTCATGGAGAACAGCCAGCACACAGACTCCATTCTTGCTCATGAATCCTGCAAAACCCTTGAAAACAATAAGGAATGAGATTTTCTTTCAAGACTAGAGACACAACCCTGAAAGTTTATACTCTGTTCCTCCACATTCTCAATGCAGAAATCCATGTGGATTTAATCTTATCTGTCCATGGAGATGAAGGCCATGATACAGTTTACTTTATTTCTTTTTTTTATAGGTCCTCATAAAAGTACTGTGTCAAATGTTTAAAAAACTTGGGATCCAATCCTGCTGTAACCTATATTGGTGCAGATTTGGAATCACTTTGCTGGAGTTTCAATGACAACACTAGGTCTATAAATTTCAGTAAGTGCCTGGAAGTGTGTTGCTTAAGAAAGAAAAATGCAACTAGTCAACTAATCCTCCACTGTTGTCTCTTCTAAAAGAATTTTTGTTAGGCTATGTTGTAATAATAATTTAAGTACTATGCAGGAACATTCTTAGGCAGTTGAAATTGACTGTCTTTCTTTATTATCAAGCAGTAAGACTATTTCCTGAGATTATTTTGGAAGATGTCAGCTTGGAAAATTGTCCACTTGGAAAATTTCCAGGCATTTTCAGGAGCTGGAACTTCTTGTGGACTAGTCTCAATAGTTCGTATAGACCCTGCCTGTTTAGAGGTGAAGCTGTGGATGAACACAGGTGCAGGTTGTTCTGGGTCACCTGAACTCTGTGCTGAAAAAGGATTCCAGAATGTGTTTAACTGAATAACTAAATTAACGGCTAAGGTCACATTCTACATTCAGAGGTCAGTTAAAAATTTCCATTTCTTTATTGTCAAAAATGTAAAAAAACCCACAAAAACCTAAAGTTTGGTGTATTTAATGTATTTTCTAAAGAAAAATGATTGGAAGTTATATAGCTGTGTAGCATGTAATAATTTTTTTGTGGCTGCAAAAAGAAGAACAGAGAATCCATCCTTTTGTAACACAACTAACACTGCTGCACATCTTGTGGTCAGTTGATGCTCTTGAATACACAGTGACTTCAGTAGGCATCACGTTGATGTTTGAAGGACAGAAGCAATCCTCTCACAGTGACCTTATGGATGGATCTCAGTAAATGTGTATTATAATATTTGAAGCATAATAATTCCTTCTCTTATGTCATTATATGAGACAAATTTAAGATATATATGTATGAATGTGTTTAATTTAGTCTAATTTAACACCCTGTTAGGTATTCCTTCCAGCCTTCCACTGACAAGGCAATAAGAGGAAATCAAGGGAAGGTCACTGATGGAGTGTTATGAGAAACACTTCTATAATACTTCAGTCCTGTAAAAACACATGAACAGCACATCATTTTATTATCCATTCAACTGCTCCCCTTAACACTCTAAAAGCAGAGGAACAGCCTTAATTTGATGTTAATAGAACAGCTTTGTTTATGTCAGCCAGAAGAGAAAGTTGGTGTTTTTGTAGGAATAAAATTGGGCTTTGATTCCTAAAAGATGAATATAACATAACTGTATGGACATTAAATATCTGGTTTACAGGGATATAAAGGAAAGAGAACTCCTAATCCATTAAAGAAGTGAATCTTTTCCTGTTGAGGTAAGGGGATGCCCATGCACACCCAGGACATCAGCAAGCTTCAACATATGTCTGGCTATTCCATCTGTTCTCATGCACATTCTGTAGCTATGTGGAAATGTTATTTTGTGCATTTAAGGCTCTGCCATCTTGGCCTTCCAAATGATATAAGCCTCTTGCCTTCTTATAGAAGGATGCTTACTGGATTCTTGCTAGAGGCAGCTGAGCCACGTTTTTGGTGCATCAGCCTCTTGCGTGGCCAGCAGTATCATAGAATCATAGAATCACAGAATCATAGAATCACAGAATGGTTTGGGTTGGAAGGGACCTCAAAGATCATCTAGTTCCAACCCCCCTGCCATGGGCAGGGACACCCCCACTAGACCAGGCTGGGAAACAATTCACACATTTTCTTGGGAAGCTCCTACTTTTCCTGTGACTGTGTTACTGTATGTTTTAGTTCTGAATCTCTGTGCTTACTCATGATTTTTTACGTGCAACCATTTGAACAGAGGGTAGAAAAGGAGAGGTTATCCAATCTGTTCCCATTAAAAAATGTAGCAGCCATGTCTAAAATGCTTTGAAAATTTTATCTATGATGTTGAAACAGATTACTGTAAGTAAACTTGGGTTTAGGAATCCCCTTGACATCTCCAATAAAAGAAAATATTGATGAAACAGCTCCTGCTACGATCATATTTTTGTAAACCCTGTGGTAATTTACACTGCAGTCCAAGGCAGTTGCTCATTGCTGGTGTGTGAGGAGGAGAAAAAAAAGTGAGTAAGGGGTTAAATTTTGTTGTCTAACAAGAAAGAAAACTGCATACTAAACTTTATATGCACACTTTTTAATTTCTTCATGAGCTTTTATGAACTACCCTAATGCAATGTATGATACAGTAGTTGCTGGCTTACTTGAACTCTGAGTGACTGAAATTACACATGCCATTTATAGAGAAGGTAGGTCTTTTCTATATGATCCTTTTTAATTCTGGTCTTACTACAGATAATTTCTAAAATTGGTGCAGTGGTAAAATGATAGTCTCTTTTTGATACACAATACAAATCTGTTTAAAGTACGGTTTTAGTCCTTCTCTGAATATCAAAGCCTAGGACAGCAAAAGATTCAAACAAACAATAAATATTTAAAAACGAGTATTCAGGATTCATTAAAATGATCAAAAGTTCTGGGTATGCAATTCCAGTTGACTTAACTGGGAACTTAACCCTAACCTTAAACTCATTCATCTTTCATTGTTATTGTTTTTATCCTCAAAGGGAAATCCATGCCCCACACACAGAAAAACCCCAACCCCATTGAACTGACCAACCAAAAAAAAAAGCCTGGATCAGTTACAGCACAAAATATTAGAATGATGATAACTTTCCCTATTGCAATATCGGCTTTGTTATTATGTTTCAGTTTTAATAAGGCATAAAATGCTTTAAAGCATTACTAAAATTAGTAAAACTCTAAGATTGTTGAGGAACATGAAACAATGGTACTGAGAGAGTTTTGCAGTTTTATCATCCTCCAATTTTCAAAGCCATACTGGAATGCCAAACATGAACTGAACAGTTTTCTTAATAGACTGTACTTTATTTCCACTTGTCTTTTCATATAGTACTTAATTTTCCCCAGAAAGCCAAAAAATTCCAGGTGACAGACAGAAGACAAGGACATTAATATAGATCATTCCAAAGACAACTGATCGGAGTATTTTTTTAGCCAGTCATAATGAAAGCCACAGCAGTTACAATAGAAATCTATGTTTATACAATAATTTATGTTTCTAATAATGCCACTTATATGAATAGCATGTTTCTTATAAACTGGGTAATAAACTATATGCTAAGACCATAGCAAGCCAATGGCACATTAGTTCCTGCATTTTTAATCAAATGTGGCTCTAGGGGCTAGGCACTACGATCCCGATTTTACATCCCTTCATTGTTGGGCACGGGGTGGGGGAGCAAAGTCACCAAAATCATAAAGGAAAAGTGTAAAGCAATATAGCTTAGCCTGAAAGCTCGCTGAATCTTTCATTTCTATGCCTTTGCATCACAGGAAGGAGAATATAAAGAAACTGTCATTTAGAAGTGAATGACCTTCGCACTGAAGGGATAAAAGCAAAGCCCCTCAGAATCCTTCCAGATGAAAGATGCTGTATAAAGGTATGATTGTTAGTAGTGGTTTGCACTTGCAGTGACACTGCTTAGTTATGAGTTATAGAAAAACTGAGGAGAGAATTAGAATATTTGTGAACTAAGTTTCCAAAAGCATTTTAAGACTATTGATGTTTTGCAAATCCAAACCTGTTTAGACCCTGGAATGGATTTATTCCTAAAACAATCTTTATGGAAAATAATTACTTTTGAATTTATTTATTACTCTATAGGCCTGTGTATATCTGGAAGGGAAAAAGATGGATCATTTAGAAATGGAATATGTGTTTTGTTGAGGTTTTCATATGGAAAAAATGGTACTCTGTTCCATCTTACTGCTCTGAAATAGTTCTAATTCTAATCCTGAGCTGCATTTTTACAAAGTTATAGTGACATACATTCAGCTATAAAGGTTAGTCTTTTTTTTTTCCCCACAGATTGTCTACTAAAAGCATATTATTATCACCTAATATCCTTATTATTGTTTGACAGAAATCATTTAAAATAGTCTGATTGAAGAAAACATTCTTCAGAATGAACTCAATTCTGATGAAATTTTATTTTTAGAAGTAAAGGAAGTACTGATTTTGAAATATTGCATCAGGAATTTCTATATTAAGATTTTCAGGTTTTAATTTCACAACCAATGAGGCAAGTAAGGTCTTGAAAATAGTTCAGTTTGTATAATTGAACAGAAGGTGACAGCTAAGCTTGTTCAAGTGTATAATCTGCAGTGATATGTCCTTTTATGGCAAAAGGTAATATGGAAATATGCAAATAAGCCTGTTTTAAAAATAGAATTAAACCCCAAGTTTGTTGTAATATCTGAGGATAGTATTTTTGTAGCTGAAGGATTAGACAAAGGCTGGAGAAATGTGACTTTACTTCATATTTGTTCTGTAAATTTCTTTTGTGACCTCCTAATGTCACTTCATTGCAGTTCATAGGAGCTCACAATCTGTGCAGTGGAGATGGTACCTCTGGAGCAGTCAAAAGTTAACATTGTTTTTTCTTCAAAAATGGAAAATATTATATTTTACTCCTTTTTTTTTTAAGCTTTTTATTAAAAAATAGATGTTTTATTTTTATTTTTTTAATCAGTTGTTGACTATGTAAAAATTCTTCAAAATTTCCAAGTCACTGTAGGCAGTCCTTCATCCTCTATCTAAATACCATTTGTAGCATATAGTCCTTTAAAACCAGGGTTGTCTCTTGGAACCTCAAGGTTTTACATCAAAACAAACAACGTAGTAATAAATTCGGTTGTTACCCAGTTAAATTA
Source organism: Balearica regulorum gibbericeps (assembly GCF_011004875.1). Classification (NCBI taxonomy): domain Eukaryota; kingdom Metazoa; phylum Chordata; class Aves; order Gruiformes; family Gruidae; genus Balearica; species Balearica regulorum. The sequence continues at coordinate 9,634,662 of NC_046184.1, forward strand.
TTCACTCTTTCCTGGCAAGTAACCATTTGTACAGTTCTGTAAGTTGGTATCTACTGAGCTCCCATGCCCCATGGAGACATAATTCAATTCACTTTTATTTCTTTCCATCTAGATTCCTGCTGGTCTTACTCAGCGGTTCTCTTCTGCTTCATTACCCAAGCAATACTATGAAATCTGTGTAGAGACAATAAAGTCAATTGGTCTGAAAATTATTCTCGGTTTGCTTAATGCTGCAGGTAAGCCCAGGATGTTTTATTACAGGATTGTCAAACTGCCATATTGTAAGGTTAGGAGAGCACACAAAGGCAAAATATGTTGTAAAAATCTAAATTTAAATATTATGACGTGCTCTACTTCTATCAGCTTCTCCTTCTTCATCCAAAATAGTACAACCTGGTTCATTCACGACTTTTTCAGAAATTTTTGCAAGGGTAAATAACATCTTTGTAACTGGGCCAATTGTGTCACCAATGAAATGTATTATTACATCAATTAGAAGAGATTGTTTATGGGAAATGGAAGTTCAGAAATGAAGTAACTTTTTCTGTTTCAGCAGGATGCCTTCCACCATCGAATAGGTTACAGTTTGCAAGGCTGAAGCAAGACCAAGCACATGGTTTTAGATTGAATTCATGCACCAATAATTGTCATCTTACGTTACTGAAAACTCCTTGACTGGAGATAACCTTAGCTTTTCCACTATTTTTCTTCACTTTTGTGGGTGACACTTCATTACTGGAAGCCTGTTCCCTTTTTTTTCCTTTGCCTCATAATTCAGATTCTTGGCACACCATGTTGAATTTTATGGTTAAGGGTAGAGCAAATCATTCACAGCTGTCTGTTGGTTAGGTGTGCTCTGTGCTTAAAAAATAGTCATCTTAGTGTTGCTTCAAGCCAAAATCAAGTGTTCCCAAGGCTCTGGCTTAAACATGCCAATTTTCATACCCAATTTTCTTCTTCCTTTACTCTTTTGAATGTGTGGCTGACACTTTACAGACAGTGTTGTCTAAACACTGATGCCTGGAGCCAAAATGGGTCTGAATTAGTAGTCAACATATATTGCCCCAATGGGAACATTAGTTTAATTTTCCATTATTGTACTCTTTCTGCAGCAATATAGACTTTAATTTCCAATCAAGGTAATTTCCATAGCAAAGGATTTGAATTAACGGTATTTAACATTTGGATTGGTGGGGTTGCAACGGTTGGTTGTAAATCCTTGGAGCTTACATTTTGAAATTTATCTGAGCTCCACTGGCAGCACATATTCAGAGAGATGATTTTTTTTCCCCTGTCTTGGCAAATTGTAAGCTCTGTTTCTGAGCAGAGATATGACAATACAACATCCATCCACCATCTATAAATCAACATTAGGCACCTGTCTGGGTGCTGAAAAGTCCATTTGGAGTTACATATCCAGGATTTGTTTATTTTATTGTTAGGCTTTATTAAAGATATTCCAGCTTGTCTTTTCTCCTGTGTTCAATAGTGCTGTTGTTTCCCCATTTATCTGCCCCAAAACCAACACCAGGAAGCAGTAAAGCTTTGTGTCATTTGGCAAGAAACCCTAGCATGCAGGATGCCAGCTGAGCACAGCCAGCCTGTACTGCAGCTAGAGCCGTTAAGAAATAAAGTCTGCTTAGAGCCTGGCTGTGTCAGATCTATGCCCACTGGAGAATATGAACTGGTAGCAACCTAAATGGAGATTTATAGCTAATATCTGCTGCCTTGACACAGTTCGGGAAGTGCAAAGAGAATACCCCAGGCCAGAAAATGTCCTTCTCAGTCAATGAAGTGAGGTTCCATGTTCACTGCTTCTTGATCGCTCCTGATCAAGCTTGCTCAGATTGTAAGTTAAAGGATGGGCTGAGTGGTTTTGGGGTTTTTACTTTAAACTGTGCACTCTAGCAGCATGATATGGGATGTAAAAGTCAACTTGTGGTCTCTCTGGTTTTCACATCATCTGGAGTTATGAAGATTCTTGGACTGAAATTTAGCTGCTTGAGGTACATGCACCAGAAAACAAATCTAGCTTGTACGTTCCTTTCAGGGTATCTCTGAAAAGTTTAAATTCTGTGGGGCTTCTAAACAATTGAGAATGGTGAAATATCTTCTCTTTTGAACACTCTGACTCTCAATTAACCTAAATTAATGAGTTTCCTAACAGACATCTTACAGGGATTTAAATGAGTGCAGTGTAGACTCTCTGAAGAACTGACTCCCAAGTCATTTGTTCTGTAAAGAAATGCACACAGAAATTTAGTGAATTATGGTAAATGTGTTTCTAAGCTCTTCTATTCATAAAAAGCATTCTTGCAGTAGTAAATATTTATTGACAGAGTGGATTTTTGTGTACAACATATAGGAAACACAGATTACAATACCAGAGGAAAACAGTGCTTTTTGTACATAAAGTGAGATGAAAGATGTATATCACTATAGCACCAGGCCTATTAATTCTCTCAAGGGTACCTTTTATCATGGCTTTTCAGTAGTTGCATTTGAAGCAGATAAATCATTTGAAAAAAAATTGTAAGATGGGACAGTTATTCTGCTCTTCCCTCTATGTATGTCTAGTTTGCATCAGTGACAACTCATGCTTCAGTTCTTAGACTTTGAACTCTTCTGTTGGTAGTCACCAAGATTTAGAAAACCATCCTTTTATTTGGCAAAGCACATTTCAAATACGCTATGGTCTTCAAGATCATTATTGATGACGTTGACATCCTGCTTTTCTTTCTGAGCAGATTGGTGACCTCTTAATGCCTGACAAGCTCTTTTGTTTTCACGGATATGAGCATCTTGCTTTAGACCATAAAGTGTAAAATATTCTAAGCAGATGGATGTACAGTTCAATGTAGTACAATTGTTCTATTGAAGTTCAAAATTATTTTAGGTTCCTTGAGATTTAGTCTTATTCATGTGCATTGGAAAATATTTCCCAATTTAATCTGAATTTCTGTTTATTTACAACACAGGAAAAAGAAACAAAATCTGGCTGTCATTATTCTATATAATTTATAGGTAATTTAACTTACTTATAGTGATTTATGAAAGAGAAGGAAATAATTAATTTGTAGACAAATTAACAGCCAGTATTGAAGAAAACTATTTAGACAAAAAAGACATATACTGAAACCTAATTTTAAGGCAAAGCATTCACAGAAATATTTTTGGATTGATAATAGCTTTAAGGATTTAGAGAGTAGTGGTTAATAAAGATTTACATATTCCTGAGTTATTGAAGAGATTCCATTTAATTTATATGAAAAAAAAAGTGACTATATCTCTCATAAAATAAATTGTTCATAAAAATAGAACAGAGATTGTGGTGTGTATATGGAAAACATGACTTTCTTGCTAATTCAGAGTGGAAATTCAGTCTCAAAACATCATATCCCCGCGTAGTGCTTTGACCAAGAGGTCAAAGAGGTCTACTAAGTATTGTAGACTCTGGATGCTTTTCCTTGTAAGTGCAAGTCAGAGCAAAGTAGAGAAACAAACAAACATGGGAAGAAAAAGAAAGAGAGAAAGAGAGAAAGAGAGAAAGAGAGAAAGAGAGAAAGAGAGAAAGAGAGAAAGAAAGAAAGAGAGAAAGAAAGAAAGAAAGAAAGGAAAGAAAGAAAGAAAGAAAGAAAGAAAGAAAGAAAGAAAGAAAGAAAGAAAGAAAGAAAGAAAGAAAGAAAGAAAGAAAGAAAGAAAGAAAGAAAGAAAGAAAGAAAGAAAGAAAGAAAGAAAGAAAGAAAGAAAGAAAGAAAGAAAGAAAGAAAGAAAGAAAGAAAGAAAGAAAGAAAGAAAGAAAGAAAGAAAGAAAGAAAAGAACAGCTTTGAACCATTTTGTTTCATCCCCATGTGGATCAGGACCACTCAGAATATTTTCCTTTTCAGGCTGCACTGTTACTGAAAGCAGCTGTCTGCAAAATGTGATAATAAATGGTGCTATTAGCAATACTCCTGTGGTAGCCCAGCCATTTTGTTGCAGTCTTTTCAGTTTAGATAGGTTTAAAGATGTTCAAAGATGGACTTAAAGAACTCAGAATCCAAAATGTGTTATTTTATTGTAAAATATTTCATATGTTGACTCAAGGATTCATTTATTGGTAGTCAGGTTAAGAAAAAGCTTCACTCTACACTTTCTATCTTGGTTGAACAAATTGTTGAGTCATAGAAAGAGATAAGAAGCTACATCAGGGAACTTCTTTAATCATCACAGGTGAAATTAGCTCCTCAGATTAACAAGACAAGAAAAAATTATATTCCCTCTTTCTTTAAAATGTTGGTAGACATGTCAGTTTTTCTGACTGCCCACAACTGAGTCTGAGGCTTGGTATTACAAATTCAGTAAAACTTTGGAAAGAAGTATTGAGATTCTTTCAGAATTTAGCTGAAATTAACTTGGAGGTTAAAGTTTACATTGTCATAAATCCTAACAACATTTTATATAATGTTTTATAATAGACAAATAATTTCTAAGTTTTCAGTGCAGTCACCAAGAAAGAAAAGAAATATTCATTACTGCCCTCATGACAAATTCTTTTGGAACTATTGAAAAAACCCTTCTTCTTTAAAGAGTATGTTGGCCCAGCCCTCAGCTGATTCACAGCATTTTACAGCTGCCATAAATATGGTGGTGCAAAACATACAAAAGTTCAAAGAACAGCTGCATATTTGTGATCTGATCCAGCAGTGTGATAAAGGCAGTCAACAATCAAAGCATATGAAGGATGGTTAGTGTATTGTGCAGGATTCTCTCACATTCTTGAAGCATCAGTCTCAAAATAAATTACTGTGATGAACCTTCTATAATAGGGAACCTCCATAACAGTTACATCTCTGTAAACAGCAGTGTGAACGGCAGAGCATAAAGCTAACAAATGTTCTACATTAAAGCTTCAGGATCAATAACATTTTTAAGATGTTATGAAACAAAACATTCAGTGTTGAAAATAACAGCTTCAGCTTTATGCAGATAAAAGAAGGAAAAAAACCCCACAACCCAAACAAAAAAAACAGCCTCAGTGTCTTCATGCAGAAATGCAGTTGCAGAGCCAAAGTTCCCATTGTTCCTTAATGGTTATATTGCACTGTAATGAGAAGATGCTCAATAGAAACTGACATTAATTGCAGATGAACTTAGAAGGAATAAAAGATATACATAGGTCCAATAATTACCCTTTTCTGCTTTGTGTTGTGAAGCAGCCTTCCAAGTATGGAATACGATCTTCCTACTTAGAGCTCGTAAGGGAAGAGGGAGATACTTCCATGACAAGGTTGCATGGCTCAATGGAAAGCTGAAGTGTAGGTGACACATGCTCTCATTTTCTACCAGCTGCAAAGATCTGATACTGTCAGATTAGTGAAGCATTGCTGCTTCAATCCTCAGAAGAAAAACCCTTTCCAGCTGTTGGAATGAGCTGATGGAACAAGATTAATTAGAAGCAGAGAACAGTCTCAGCTTCCTGAGACAAAGACAGCTGAGCTGTTCTTCTCGAGATGAGATTATTTCCTTGTCTATATGAATTAGAACTCTATGTGGAAATGCATACAAGATTAACTTTGTATATGGTACAGAGACAAAACTATAAACTGCGTGTGTAATTATTTCAAGTGGAATTTGGTTCTGGATTTAGACACCTAACTGTTGATGTGTCATGTTTCTCATGGATGTCTCCATATATGGCCAAGATGTCTGAGCTCCTTTTGTAGTCAGTGCAGACTCATTGATATACTTATAGTCTAAAGAACAGTAAGGCAGTGGAAATCCAAGGTGTCTACCCTTACATTCAACATTTCTCCCCTATTTAGCACACAAAATTAATATTGTTCACTAAAAAGATAGAAGCCACTATAGCACTGGTGGCTCTGAATGTTCTTTTTTTTTGAGAATGGTGATGAAAATTTTAAAAAGGAAAAGATATAAGTTTTCTGTATTTTTTTAAAATTTTAGCTGTAATTAGGAAAGTCATGATGATATCTTGAAAAATCCATACAATGATTTGCTAATTTATGATTGAAATAATGAAAAAATTCCATTTTTTTCTTTATCTTCTTTCATTTCTTTCCTGCCCTTCCATATTCCTTCCTTCCTTTATTCCTTTCTTCTTTGTGTCCATAATTCATTTTTTAATTTCTTCTTTTGCAAAAAATAAAAACATGTTTATCCAGACCTCAGCTTTTAGTAATCTGGTAATTTTACTGCAAAATTTTAACATCTGAATTTATATTGAAAAGGTCTTTATATGATTAAAACATCAGGATATAAACATTTTTAAAATAGTCCAATTTACTAATTCACTTACTAACTGATAAGAGATACTGATGATTTTTCTTGTCCAGGAGTTATTACATGGGAAACAGGGCAAAATTCAGCAACTGAGAAAGAAACGTGTTCTGAGAAACAGAATGGTTTAGTGCTAAAATTTTAAAACTGCATAAATTCACATTTGGTTTTCTAAGACAGAGAGTAAGAAGCTAACAAATTTTAGCAGCTAAAATTAGAAGTCAGTCTAAATCTCAGGTACACCACGAGAAATAAATGTGAAAACAAAATTCTGATTTTCACCCTGTCCAGGCCATTGATTCACTCTTAACTATGCCTCATTATCCTTATCTATGAAATGGAGACAGTGAAACCCTCTCTGCCCATGGAATCCTATTTAAATTGGAATGAGAAACCATTTGATATATTTAATATTGGTGTTTCTAAAATTGAAAAATATTGTAACATTGTACTTTTTTCTCATGTTTCTCAACTCTGATGCTGATGCCGTATAAACTAAAAATCGATAAATGGAAAGAGGCAAATTCATGAATTTAATTTCTCTCCCTTTTTATCTAGATGATATCACTAACTTTTGATCAGAGTAGGCACTTACCGTTTCTTATTATAAAGGAATATAACTTTTTCTTGACAGAGAAGAATGAGATTCAGAAAACTGCAGTCTCTCACAAGTCTGTGTTAATTTTCTTAATTAAATTCTGTCTCACTTTAAAAGGTTACAATATCTCTTTATTTACAGAGCAGCTTATTCATTCAGCTCTTTTTTCCCCCCTTTGAGCTTGTCAGAAGCTGTTAATGTTGATACACTTTGACATTTTGCCCAGACTGCATCAAACCACAAACCTGAGAATAGAATGTGGCCATTAACAATTTAATAACCTGTTGCAATACTTAATTTTTTTTCCACATCAGCAGTGTCACACTTGATAATGGTGTGAATTTTACCTTTACTGAATGAGACGAGACTATTTACTTTACATGTCATGGTTTTAAAGTGCCTCGGAACTGTGACTAGTCAGAGGTTTCATTTTTAAGTGCTGGCTAGTTGAAAATGTCAGAAATCATAAGTATACTTGAGCTGAGATTTGACTAAAAGGCAAAAGTTTTGTCTGAGGAGTAGACATGAAAGTCTTGACTCAGTACAGTAGATAAGCACATACTTAATCTGAAGAATATCAAAGCCATTGACATCAGTGGAAATGCTTTCACACAAAAGCTAGGCATATGATAAAAAAAATCATGACTAAATCTTAAGTTTCTATGCATGTCATAGTCTTGGTAAAAGTCAATAAGGCCTATAAGATGATTTCGTTGATTTCAGTAAACTTTGACTCTTACACTGTAATTGAAAATATGAAAATTTTACATGGAACATGGATCTTTGAACAGTTTTCATAAGCAGCGTGCAGAAGTAGATTTTTGGCTAAAATGAGAAATCTCTCAGGCAAACCATGGCTAAGATAAAGTATTTATTATATCTAATGGTGGATTTGCCAAAAGGATAGAAGATGACAGTAATATTTTCAAAAAATTTATTACTCCAAGAGTGTTAAGATGGAGCAGAAATATGTGGAGAGGCTGTCCAATATATTATCAGTGTTTAAAATAGTCATGCTGCAGCAAGCAGTTGTGTAGCTTTCTCCTGTCTCCTGGCTAAGAGTGTGGTTTTTTCCTGATGATACTTATGGGAAACATTTATAGACCATTGGTAATCCACCACAGTCTATTGCACCCAAACCTAATCCAATGCTTACAATTCATTTTATGAAAACTGAAACTGTCGTGGTCTGAAAGAGCTCATATCTCTGTGTTGTTTCAAATGCATTTCCATACACTGACATCTGATCTTGGTTATACCTCTGTAAATTTACAATAACTTAATTGGTTTTCATGGAATTCTTGCCAGTTTATATTGGTCTGAGTGCACGCTTTGGGATTGCTTCACAAAAGTTCTATCATGATAGCCCTTGCTTCTGTAACTAAAATTTTCTTCATTTAAAGCTGTAGAGTTATTTATTCTGGTTGATAATCAACTTCCTTGTGTCTTTTTTTTTTCCATCAGTATAAAAAAAAAAAATTAAGAAAATTTGTTCTTTCTTAATCAGAATGTGGCTTTTCATGTACATTTATAATTTAGCCATTCTAGAAGAAACTAGAAAAATACCTGTCTGCCTGAGACATAATATTATAATAGAGTGTGTATTCAAAGTGGAATAATTTGTTACTTAGTTTTTTTCATTATACTATTTAGATAAAATCTGTGTATTCTTTATCATACTTCTGAGCTTATTTTTGGTAGAGCTACACAAAATCCTCTTTAGAGAATCTCCACAATGATGACTGTAGGGTCATTGCCTTAGATGTGAGTGAGAGATGCAGCAGGACATGTCCGTTTCAAAATTGTCTTGGGTTTTACAGACTTGCACTCTTGTGGGCTGGCATCATTGCAGGAATTCTTGTGCTTTCTGCTTGCAGTCAAGCTGCAAATATCTGACATCAGTCTTCCTAAAGGTAGTTAGCATAGTAGTTAGTGGATGGTGGAGTAAACTCCCCCAAGAGATAAAATAACCTTGGACTATCTTTGTTTAAAGAACTAAAGAATAAGGTCATAATTTCATTCAGTAACTTCTTCATAAATGCATGTATCGACCTGCAAAATACACATCTCCACTTGTGCAAAAACATGTACTGGATCAAGCTGCACAAACTTTTTATTAGGACACACTTCTACAACCTCTGAAATGAGATGTTGAGGTAAGATTGCATATGTGTGTGTCTCTGTGCATATATGAAACAGTCAGTCCCAGATAAAAGTCTAAACTCAGTACCTGTCCTCATATGATTAAAACAGGTAGCAGATTAAATAGTAACAAATTATAACTAGATTAGAATTAATTCTTTAATTAACTTCTTCAAGCACAATTTTCTTATCTCATGAAAAACTTATCAAACTTTCCCCAAAAATGCTTTCAAGTGTAGAGGATAGCTCAAATCAGTTGAGAAAGCTATGAAGCTTCAATTTAAAGATCTTTCTCTTTTTCATTTTCTTTGGTTGGTTGGTTTGCTGTGTTTTGCTTTTAGATTCAGTGTGATTTACCTATAATTCCTGTTGAAAGAAACTTAGTTCAGCATGCAGGTGCTGTAAACGTTTGGATGATGTGCCTAGAAAGGAATTCAGGAATATACAGTGCAGATCTGGTTTTCTAGTACCAATTACATTTGTTGTTTGCTATGAATCCCTTCAATAACTCTTCACAAATTTAAACCTTATTTTACAACTCCATTTTGTCTAAGAGACAGTAGATCACATTCAAGGGTGTAGCACAGCTGATGGCTTCTGCAGGAGCAATAAAATATGATGCATGCTTTAGATATATTTCTCTGACAGTGCATTCCAGCAAGACTTAACAAATTCGTCCCTCGTTTTATAACTCAGTTTTGTGTAACAGCCAGGACCCTTACCCTGAAATGGGCTGAGTGCTCGTAGACTGTTTTTTGGACAACTCTGCCTTTATAGCACCTTGATAAGATTATAAAAATGCTGTAATCTGATGTCAAGGTGAATTTCTGTGTCGACTAAGAAAAGGCAACACCTCAAGAGCATTAGGAGAAATAGACAATATGATGCATCTCCTCTTGTATATACTGTGACATCTAGAGTTACCATTAGTATTCTCTGATATGCAACTAAGTTAAAGGTTATCATCTGCTGCAGATTTAATGGATTGCATTAGAATTACAGCAAATGACCCTTGCAGCTCCTTTAAACTTGATCGATCACAATGTAATTGTCAAGGCGGGCTAGCAATTAATTTTCATTAGTCAGGGAAGTCATTAATGCTTGCTGTTAGGGAAAATGACTATTAGATTGAAATGGAAGGGATTCAATCATTTTTTACAATTAAAAAAGTTGGCCTAATTTGCTGGTTCCATATGTGTGGAAGAGTATCATTGCGGCTCCATTACCATGTGCTATTCCTGCTGTGATGCACTGGTTCCAACAAAGAGTTGAATATGTCCCTTTTCATTCTGAAAGGGAAGACACTTTTTAAAAAACTTCTATCAGGAATATTATTTTTAAAGAACACTCCATCAATTTTTTTTTTTTTCTATTGCCTTTAAAGATATGCTGGAATTTAATGTTATGGTGAAAGGCATGCTTCCTCAAGTCAAAGTGTTTGTTTTTTCTTTGTCATACAGGGCTCTTTTACTGAATAAGATAGAGGAGTTGAAAGATCCCAGGATCATTCAGCTGCCTTGATAAATAATAAATTGCCTGGCAATGACAGTTAGCTGTGATATAGCTGCTTGACATCATGGGTGATACAACAATGCTCTTAATTCATGCACCGCATTTCATCTGAGAACTTCAAAATATTTTTTAAACGCTACCTTCAAAAGGTCCTAGTCAAATATGGAAGTCAAATTGAAACAGAAAATCAAACACCTTAAACTCCAAGAAGGAATTTTCATAAATGCTTATTCTTGTCCAATTGCTCTTCCCATTTAATGAATTGGTATTGTTTTCCCATACCCTCAGTGTTAGGATGCACTTTGCTGAGACACTTTTTGTTATCCTAAAAGCATGTTCTGTTTCAATGCATCATCTTTAATATCTCTGTAAATAGGCTTTTAATGAATTTGAGTAGAAGAAAAGCAAAACTATCTAGGCCTGATGCAGTCCTTCTGAGATTAAATTTCACCTGTGTCTTAGGTATCTAATGAACTGCTTTTTTTCTTAGTACGTATGGCCATTATTTGTAAAGTAAATGATAGAAAGCAGTGATATTTGAATGTTTTCATAAAATTTCCTATCTCAGTTTAGGTCAATAAATTAGGTGAGCATGATGTAGCTCTAAAGGCTTTCAAAAACACTTTATGCTTTTCCTTGACTGAAGGAATTTAGGCATTGCAATAAGTAACACACTTAAAATTTATGTGCTTAAAAAAAAGATATATTAATATTACTTATTATACTAAGAAGAGTTTAGAAAGTTTAAAGCCAAGCGTGAAAGTATAATGTTCTCAAATGTACCTAAGGGAATATACATAGGAGTAAGGCTAAGTTTTTAGACTTCAAACGTTCAGTAAGCTTTGGGAAAGCTACAGACTAATTAAAATTCCATTGATTTCAGGCCTGGACAAGTTGATTTGGATAGTCTTTTTCAGTAATTTTTTTTTTTTTTTTTTTTTTTTTTTTTTTGTGTAAGGGATATTAAAGGGAATTAGGTACTTAGCTTCATTTGTAAATGCCTCTAAACCTTATTTTCACCTTTAGCAGTCTAGAATAAGTTTCAGATCCTTTAGTTTGAAGTATACATTAGTTTCTATATAGTCAGTAAAGGCAAAGAGATATCCAGGAGGTGGAATTCATCTGATCTATTTTGATGTTGATACCATGAGGTAAGTGGTGTCCTAACACCATCTTTTCATTTCTCCACTGATTTTAAGGGAAACTCGGATGACTAGCTTAAACCTAGATGTCTGTATCGCAAGTGTTTAAACATATATGAACAGCCTCTCTACTGGTGTTTATAAATCTGACCTTTCCTGACTCAGGAGCCTGAAACACAATTTCAAAAGCTACAACACACTTAGATGCCTAAAAGTCCTTGAAGTGATTTACTTAATTCAAGTTTCGAAGTCACTTTTGAAAATGTTACCCTTTGTTCTAAAATATTTACTTTCTCACTTGGAAGATTTCCAATAGCACTTTCATCATATAGGATATATTGTTCTGCAGTTTGATGAATTGCCTCTTTTATAAAACAAAAATATGTTCAAGATGTGTATGTGATAGTCTAATCCTATTTTCAGGTATGTGCAATCTAGATGTTCCACTTTTAGAAGAATATTTTCAAAGGTGGGATCTAAATCAAAATCCTTTCTAATTTTCAATGATGGTCAACGTTCAGCACTTTCTTTAGACAATGAAGTGCAGCAGTTCTGAAATTTGAATATTTAGGAAGCTGAGGCTTCTTTCATCATTAAATGCTCAATTCATACATTATGTGACTAGACATTGAACTCATTTGGAAAAATTACGTTTCCACTCTTACAGTTAATGCTTTACTGGCAGTTGTCAAGTAGCAATTGGTAACAGCCTAATGGTTAAGAAACAGAAAATTATAAAGATGAGTGGGGCTGTATGCTTTGGAACTGATGGGTTGTTCAGACGGATTCATTTTTCTCACCTTGTTATATCATTCAGTTTAAATAAGTTTCTGTTACGAGACTGACCAGTGTGAGTTAGACTTCCTCCTGACTTTTAACTGTCACTCAGAACTGAATCCTCAAATCATTATGCACATTTTGAGTCTCAACATTTGTGGTTTTTAAAATGAAAGTCAGGGGATGAAATCTGGCATTTCCATGCAATGTATTATATGGTATGCATTAATGGTAAAGCAGTACATTGTAATCAAAAGTTTCTGTGGGAGCTGGTGTAGGCAGACTTTTTGACTGGATAAATCCTTTTCTATTAAAATATATTAATTTTTTTTTCCTGAGATGAAACACATTATAGGCTGCCATAAATCATATTTCATAGTATCCAAAAAATGGAGTAAGAACAAAAACTTTGCCTTGTCACCTCACTTTTTATACTTTACTGTTCTTATTTTATTTCTATTTAAAAACTGTATTCTTGCACAACTGAATGGCTGTTACACAACTACCTTCAAAATAACAGGACTTTGCGATTGTTGTTAACCTGATTAAAAGTATTTTTATCTACTAATTCTCTTTAAACATTGATGATATATGACATTAAAATCCACAAGCTATAGGTCCCTGGAAACTTGTTACAGAAACTCTTGCAGAGGGAGACTACTGTCTTCTACTTTCTAAAGATATAAAAAGCTTGAGGATAGAACTAGGACTAGGACTTTGGTGCTTTTCAGAAGCAGATTGCTACACAGTTCTCATGGGTAAGACACAAAGATAGAGGACACAAACTGAGGATCAGCCATGTGATACTGTACAGTCTTGTGAACTTGATAGCTAACCTTACCAAAGATCATGTTACATGACCAGAAAACCAACATCAATGAACAACTAATCCTGTATTATTCTTGTGTTAGATGAGTGTGTAGAGGTACAGAAGTGGCTATAACTGGTTCTTCAGGAATTGATAAAGTCTTCTAAGGACAAGCCCTGGTATCTGCAGAACGATAGATTCTTTTCCTCGTTAATCCTCAAAATCCTTATATTTCAAGGTTGCGCTCAGATACTTCTACCTCAACAAAAGAAACTAAAAAAAATGAATGCAATGAATCTACATTCTCTTTGCTAGTGAGTGTCTAACTTACTTAATTTTTATATTGTGTAGCTTACTATTTTCCATTATATAATCTGTTTTAAATATGCCAACTTTGTAGAATCATAAGATCATAGAGTGGTTTGGGTTGGAAGGGACCTTCAAAGTTCATCTAGTCCAAGTTCTCTGCATGGGCAGGAACATCTTTTACTAGAGCTCGTTATTCAAAGCCCCATCTAACTTGATGGGGGATACACAACTTGTTTGGGCAATCAGTGTCTCATCACCCTCACTGTAAAAAAATAAGCCTTATAGTCAATCTAAAAGTATCTTCTTTCAGTTTAAAATTGTTGTTCCTTGTCCTGTCACTACAGGACAGGTATCAATTTATTGATTCTGTCCTATCAAAGGATTTACATTTACACAACAGTGTGAAAAGTTAGAAGGTGATGTATTTTTCAGTGTATCAGTCCAGTAAATAAAAGATATAAAAAGAAAATTCGTGAAAAAAATAGCTTCTCTTTGTATTCTGGTGTGTCTTTATGTATTTTCCATCAGTTACGTGTTGTATAAATATCGAGTTGTTAAAGCCTTGATCTTTTTTTTTTATGGCATTGTATATCTCTGCAGTTGCCATCTATCAAATACATATAGGCCATTCTGAGTTAGTATTGGAGAAGAAGAAAATTATAAACCTTGAAATTGTATCAGAACAGGTTATTTTCAGAGTGCTAATTCTTCTTCCCTTGTCACAAGACACCACTCTTGGCATTTTATTTTCTCATTGAAATCCTAGGAATAGGAATGAGGTATCAGTATTTTAATTACTCCAGTTTACTTTGAAAATATTTAATTATGCCTCTCATTACTGTATGGGTTGGATATTTCATTGTCATTGATATTCAAAGAAATTTAAATAAGTTACTGTTCAAAATAGAGCATTAATAAAATCATATTTTGAGTAATTCTTTCTTTTTATAACGTTTTAATTCAGAAATAATTCCTTTTGCTGTTCAGATCTTCTAAATAATGGATATTTAGAGTATAGTTTTCAACTTATTGCAGAAGAAGTCTATATTTTCACAGATCTATTCTACTGACATAATCTTCAGATGGTCTTTATTCCTAGTGTCCTATTCTACTTTTGAATCTTGAGATGTAGCTGGAGTCTGCTACAGGCCGCCTGACCAGGGGGACCGAGCAGATGAAGCCCTCTATAGGCAGATAGGAGCAGCCTCACGCTCAGAAGCCCTGGTCCTTATGGGGGACTTCAACCACCCTGACATCTGTCGGAGGGACAACGCAGCAGAGCACAAGCAATCCAGATAGTTCCTGGAATGTGTCGATGACAACTTTCTCATCCAAGTGAAAGAGGAGACCAGCAAGGTGCCATGCTGGACCTTATTCTCACCAGTAAGGAAGGACTGGTAGGGACGTCAAGCTCAAGGGCAGCCTTGGCTGCAGTGACCACAAGATGGTGGAATTCAGGATCCTCAGGGCAGCGAGGAGGGTGCACAGCAAGCTCACTACCCTGGACTTCAGGAGAGCAGACTTTGGCCTTTTCAGGGATCTGCTTGGTAGAATAACATGGGACAAAGCCCTGGAAGGAAGAGGGGCCCAAGACAGCTGGCTAATATTCAAGGGTCACCTCCTCCAAGCTCAGGAGCAATGCATCCCAACAAAGAGTAAGCCAAGCAAAACCACCAAGAGGCCCCCATGGATGAACAAGGAGCTCTTGGGCAAACTCAGACACAAAAAGGAATCCTACAGAGGGTGGAAACAAGGGCAGGTAGCCTGGGAGGAATACAGAGAAACTGTCCGAGCAGCCAGGGATCAGGTTAGGAAAGCCAAAGCCCTGAGAGAAATTAGTCTGACCAGAGATGTCAAGGACAACAAGAAAAGCTTCTATAGGTATGTTAGTGATAAGAGGAGGATGAGGGAAAATGTAGGTCCCCTCCGGAATGAAACGGGCAACCTGGTTACCCAGGATATGGAGAAGGCTGAGGTATTCAATGACTTCTTTGCCTCAGTCTTCACTGGCAAATGCTTGAGCCACACTGCCCAGGTCACAGAAGGCAGGGACTGGGAGAATGCAGAACCACCCACTGTAGGAGAAGATCAGGTTCCAGGATATCTAAGGAACCTGAAGGTGCACAAGTTCATGGCACCTGATGAGATGCATCCACGGGACTTAAGGGAACTGGCGGATGAAGTGGCCAGGCCACTCCCCATCATATTTGAGAAGTCCTGGCAGTCTGGCGAAGTTCCCACTGACTGGAAGAGGGGAAATATAACCCCCATTTTTAAAAAGAGAATAAAGGAAGACCTGGAGAACTACAGGCCAGTCAGTCTCACCTCTGTGCCTGGCAAGATTATGGAGCAGACCCTCCTGGAGACTATGCTCAGGCACATGGAAAATAAGGAGGTGATTGGTGACAGCCAACACGGCTTCACTAGGGGCAAATCGTGCCTGACAAATTTGGTGGCCTTCTATGATGGGGTTACAGCATTGGTGGATAAGGGAAGGGCAACTGACATCATCTACCTGGAATTGTGTAAGGCATTTGACACTGTTCCGCATGACATCCTTGCCTCTAAATTGGAGAGACATGGATTCGATGGATGGACCACTCAGTGGATAAGGAATTGGCTGGATGGTCGCACTCAAAGAGTTGTGGTCAACAGCTCAATGTCCAAGTGGAGACCAGTAATGAGTGGTGTTCCTCAGGGGTCGGTACTGGGACAAGAACTGTTTAACATCTTTGTCAACGACATGGACAGTGGGATCGAGTGCACCCTCAGCAAGTTTTCCAACAACACCAAGCCATGTGGTGTGGTCAACACGCTGGAGGGAAGGGATGCCATCCTGAGGGACCTTGACAGGCTGGAGAGGTGGGCCTGTGCAAACCTCATGAAGTTCAACAAGGCCAAATGCAAGGTCCTGCACATGGGTCGGGGCAATCCCAAGCACAGCTATAGCCTGGGCATAGAATGGATTGAAAGCAGCCCCGAGGAGAAGGATTTGGGGGTGCTTATTGATGACAAGCTCAACATGAGCCGGCAGTGTGCGCTTGCAGCCCAGAAAGCCAGCTGTGTCCTGGGCTGCATCAAAAGAGGCGTGACCAGCAGGTCGAGGGAGGTGATCCAGTCCCTCTACTCCGCTCTTGTGAGACCCCACCTGGAGTACTGCGTCCAGATCTGGTGGCCCCAGTACAGGAGAGCGAGTTGGAGTTGTTGGAGCGAGTCCAGAGGAGGGCCACTAAGCTGATCAGAGGGCTGGAGCACCTCTCCTGTGAGGACAGGCTGAGAGAGTTGGGATTGTTCAGCCTGGAGAAGAGAAGGCTCTGGGGAGATCTAATTGCGGCTTACCAGTACCTGAAGAGGCCTACAGGAAAGATGGTGAGGGACTGTTTATCAGGGAGTGTAGTGACAGGACAAGGGGTAATGGGTTCAAGCTGAAGGAAGGTCGATTTAGATTAGATGTTAGAAAGAAATTCTTCACTGTTAGAGTGGTGAGGTACTGGCACAGGTTGCCCAGAGAAGCTGTGGATGCCCCCTCCCCGGAAGTGTTCAAGGCCAGGTTGGACGGGGCTTTGGGCAACGTGGTCTAGTGGAGGGTGTCCCTGCCCGTAGCAGGGGGGGTTGGAACTAGGTGATCTTTAAGGTCCCTTCAAACTCAAACCATTCTGTGATTCTATGATTCCATGTTAGTATCTTCTCTTTTGATTGTGTACACAGAAACTTTATTAAAAGAGTACTATGTAAAGTCAAGTAGTTGGAAAGCATAATAGGATGTCTGTATAACTTTGATTTGGTTCCCTTTTTGCATACACATTGTTACAGTCTTTAGTTGCATGAACACATACTATTTCTCCATATAACTCTGAGAAGTGTTCTTTAATTAAAAGCTACAGTATAACTCTTTCATTATCTTCACTTCTTACTACAGAAAGCACACAGCTTTTTCCAGGGATTCATATATGATACTTATTTCTGTCACTTTTGAATTCTTCACAAATATTATTTTTGAGAATCCTTGAGCAAAAAGAATGATATTTTCCGTATGTTTTAGATCAGAAGGGCAAGGATGGCAAGATTAAAGGTCAAACAAATTTGCTAACATAAAGTGAACAATTTGAGACTCACATGGCATTTTTTCCAAATATATGACAGTAATGAATTCAAAAATTTAAATCTCCTCAATTTACATTGCAATTTTGAAGCTTAATGCTTCTCCAAATCTTACTCACTGGTCTTAAAAGTGTTTTTCAGCAAACAGAGAGCTAGAGAGCACCAGCTGTAAGTCTAAGGTGAAGCATTTACCTACACACACCTCTGTGGTGTAAGGAAAGACACAATGTATAGATATATATATATATCACATTCACATACCAAATTCACAAAGTAAAAGTTATATGTCTCTAGATCACATAGGTTTTTATAAATTCAGGCTTTTGTTTAGACGGAAAGTTTTTTCTTATTAAATTCTGTGCCGCCTTCTTGCTGGTTGTACAACAACAGACTAACTAAGGCTGAAGGTCATCTAGTTCAAGCCCCTACTCAAAGTAGGGGTAACATCCGAATTAATCAGTCACTCTGGTCCTAATCCATTCGAATTTTTAGTATCTCCAAAGGTGGAGATTCCACAGATTTTTTGGGCAACCTGTCCCATATACAGTCTTCACAGCTGAAGCAAAATAGTAGCTTTTTGAAGAATGAAATGTTTTGGTTTTTACACAAACTGATTTCAATTCCAGATTAAATGTATTCAACTATTTACAGTAATGAAAAACTAGTAAATAATAGCTTATTTCCTTTGTGGTGGTTTTGTTTGGGGTTTTGGGGGTTTTTTTTGATATCTTGGGTGGATTTTTTTGGTGGGGAAAGAAAAAGATCCTTTTCATTCTATTAAAAAAATATGAAAAAAACCAGCTCTCTTTGTTTTAAGCTTCTAACACAGACTTGAATAAAAGTGTAGTGAATGTTTTTAAACCCCAAGACAGTGAGCTAGGGTTTTTAAAGGATTAAGTTTGAGTAGAGGCTGGCGCTATGAAGGAATGTTACCCAGATGCTTTAGTTCATAGTCACTCTGCATGCAGACTTGTTCTTTGGTCCATCGGATTTGAAAATGTAACCAAATTGGTTTGAAAATATTCTTCTTTTTTTTTTTTTTTTTAAGTATCAATGCTCAGAATTTGTAATTTAAAACCTTTCATGATTACTGAAAGTATTTGTGAAAGACAACTCATTTAGAAACTGGTTTTTTTTTATTTCAACTTGTGCTTTTATAAAGTATTTATGCATCATATTTCCCAAGTAGATATCCCCAAAATGTTGTCAAAACAATTTAGCTTGTCAACTTGTTTCCCATAGTTCATTTCCCATGATTCCACTGATTTCTTAGACAATGACGTGACTTGTCTTCAAACTCTGTCCAGCTTGTCTCTCATATCTGATGAGAGTTACTTGGGCATCAATAACTTTTAGTTGCTAGTTACTTAGAGTCCTTTTCTATATACTTTTTTCTTTCAAATAAGGCATTGGAAAATTATTATTACTACTTGCTGCATACTTAGTGCTTTAAAAGTTAAAAGAGCTGTGCAAAAGAGCTTTGCTTAAGGATTAATCACATCTGTGACCCAGGGGATAAGGGATCCCCACCTGTCAATAAGGCTTGTAACTACTTATACCAGCTGAGCCACGGTGTTTAAGTAACTTGCCGTGAAAGTGACTTTTACATGGTTGGGAGTTGAAATGAGAATTTCTGTGGCCATCAAAGTTATACTTTACAATGAAGATTGCATAGACATCAGTAATTTTCTTACTCTTCCCACCTGTTAAATCACATTTTATGTAAAAATTAAGTAGAAGCTCCTGTAATACTATTTTTTCAGCATGAACTACTGCTGCCATTGCCACTGCAGCACTGTGGGATGATGAATGGGTGAGGGAATTGATTCATGTAGCTATGACTGGGAGGGAGCACAGCCTTATGGTCCACAAACCAATTTTTCTATTAAGGAGTCATCTATTCTAGAACTATATCTTCAATTCACTGCATAAATCAGAGACTCCTTGTATCATTTCCCCTCAACTTCCTTTCCATTTTGAACTATATGCCACTCTCAAATCCCTTCTGTTTTCAAGGATACTTTCTTTCCTCCCTCCCCATTTCCATCCATTTCTCTCCTTCTTTAATAAGAGTGCCTTTTCACCCTCTCATCAGGACATGACTTAATTCCCATCTACAAGAGGGGCTCTGGGAGCACTTTTCTGGGGAGCTCCTCAACTCCAAGACTTCACACTATCCATGTGTACCCCTGCCACCTCTGCCTGCTTCCTTGCAAAGACATGCAGTAGGAGGTGCCTTGGCCTGGATGCAGTTGCAGTGATGGGGGCAGAGGGACGGCTGCAGTGTGTGACCACCCCACAGGTTGAGGGAAGAGAACACCTCCCTTGCAGCCCATAGCTTTGACCTGTCTCTTTGAGGGATAAGGTTTTGAGGTTGTCATCATTTGCAGAATGTTTAGGGAGCAATGACAATGGGTGTTAATGGCCTTCATCGAGGTATTATGTGTTAGGGTGCAAAATCAGAGAGGCAGTTGAAGCTGCCGGTGCTGCTAACTTGTCTAAATTACTTTGTATCCTACAATTTTTAATTTGTGTGTGTGCGTTTGATTTTCTCCAAAATTGTAAGACAGAGAACATTAAAGAAATGCTAAATTGAATGTGAACCATTATTTCTTAGTGCTTACTCAATAGACATTTTTTATTCATTTTGTTAAAACCATTGGACATTCTGCCCTCACAGGTTAGCAGAGCAGTAACCTTTGAAGACTTTTTAGACTGCTGTTGAGTAACTTCCTTCTCCTCAATCAAATAAAAAGCACACATTAATGCTCTCAAAGGAGGTTATTTATTATTGCAGTGGTGTAAATGAGGGCAGGATTTGGCCCATAAGCAATAAAAGAGGAGCAGAGCATGTAATTCTTCACGCCATTGTGAGGAAAACTCTGTCCAGCAACAATAAATTATCTGAAATTCTTTCAGATATATGAATGACTCCATAGTCAGAAAAAGCTTGTGAGGTTTAAAGCATAAAAATGACAACCATAAATAAAGGTAGAAACCCCTGATCCCCACTGAAATGAAATAACATAACATTCCTGAGGCACTGGTGTCTTTGGAAAATACATCGCCTGGCTGACTAGGGGAAAGGGAGGGAGGAAAGTAAACCCATCATCCTACTTAGGGCTTTGTTTTCCAAAAGTAAAGTTTAATGCTCTTGCTTACAAGGACAGTTTTCTCTGGGAAGATCTATCCTGCAAGGATGTGAGTTTATTCTGTTTGTAAGACTTTCAAACATATGTAAATCAACAAATATACACATACCTATTTTAATAACTAGGTTTAACAAAAGTGTTTAACAAGATGGGTAAAATACAGAGAATATCTAAGCCCGTTAATCCATAGGGTGCAAAATAGCAACAAAGGACAATAAGAATTTTCATAGCAAGGTGAAGAGGTGCACAGAGCTTATCCTGGGAGGGTTAAACCTAGAAAAATACCTACTGTACTCTGGACATTTTCAATATCTTAACATTGTTAGCCTAGTTGTATTTCTGTTAACATTACCCAATTTCATTGACATAGTAACACCTGCTTTAGATAGCCTGATAAAATAGCTTCTCAAAATTTGTGCCTTGGAAATGACAAATCTGTAATCCTTGTTTTGATTTGGCATATTTCAAAAGTTTTGGCATCATTGCAGGAGCAATGTAGAGGATAGAATCAAAATCACAGAATCAGAATAGAATCATAGAATGGCTTGGGTTGGAAGGGACCTCAAAGATCATCTAGTTCCACCCCCCCTGCCATGGGCAGGGACACCCTCCACTAGACCACGTTGCCCAAAGCCCCATCCCACCTGGCCTTGAACACTTCCAGGGAGGGGGCATCCACAGCTTCTCTGGGCAAAAAAAAATAATCCATAAACACTGTTTTAACAAGGCAACAAAAAAAATCCATAAACACTCTTTTAACAGTTCCATGATCTCAATATACATCCACTTACTAAAGCTGTGTTGAGTTTAAATGCATTATGATGCTATAGATATGCCACTTCTTGCCGTCACATTATACCAGAATGAAATTTTAACTTTGCAATTAATTACATTTTAGTTCTAAGTAATCACATTGAAGAAATGTTTCAGTAATTTTTCACTGTTACAGTAACAGAAGTGACACATAAGTTTTAGAAACAACCCAAAGTCACCAAAAAAAAGCACAACAGAGTGAGATAATTTTGTAGATGCACAATATTCAGAGATAGGCTTCCAGTGAAGCCTCGCCTATCTCATTTGGTTGTAGATGGTCTAAGCTAATATGCTGTAGTCAAATGCTCTCTGCAATCAATAGCAGGGATTTGTGTTCAGCACCTCATGAAAATGGGCAGCTTGCTTGTTTTAAAACTTTGAACCATAGATGTTCATCTGCAATGTCAGCATAACTTTTGACTCCTTACACAACCACTGAATATGGTCCACTGAGTCTATGATAGCCTGTGATGATAGCTTCTTTGATGAAGGTCAGATGTTAAGGAACTAATAAAATGACACAGCAGGTTCATATTAGTCTAGTCCCTATTTCAGCATAAATCTTTTTTCAACTGTTTGGCAAGTACTTTGTCTCAATATAGAATAAAATTGTATAAAATTGTATTCCTTCTTTACTAAAATATCCTGGCCTTGTCTTTTTATATAGATTACTCTTGCCATAAAATATACATACATATATATACATATACATATACATATTAGATTAAACATTATAAAAGTAAGAGGTAATGTTCTTCTAAAATAATGCATTTAAAAATTAGTAGAACTGCATTTGTGTTTAGTTTGATCTCAAACAATAGACTGACCATACCAAGAATAGACAGACTCCTTTTACCGTTTTCTTTTTTTGGGAAACAAGAGAATGAAAACCAGAAAGAAACCTCTTCTTAAGTGATCAATGTGTAAATATGATTCAAGAATAGAAAGCAGCAGGAAATGCTATTTGAATGCTATTTTATTGGAGGTTTCTCTTTTTTCTCTTCTTTGTTCTATTCTGCTCTGAAAAACTGTCTTTACTGGGAGAGCCAATATTTTGAAAAAGTAGAAAATGAATTTTAATGTCAAATTAAACATATTGATTAAAAAATACTAGCTAGGACTAATGACAGTTTCATACAGTGTGAGTACATTTTTATATTCACTATGTTTTGATTTAGTCTTCAAGAAAATACTGGAAAGCAAGATCATTATACTGACAGTTGTTATTTTTGATCTTTTCAAAACAAATATAAGATAGAGAAGTAGTATGTGATGCAACAGTGATAAGTAACATGTTTTGAATTATATGCTATTAGTCTAGGAGGTCTTCTAAACACGGAGCATTCCTGCAGGTTTTATCACTGTTTAAGACATATTATTTTGTTCATTTTCTCTACAGTGAGGCATTGGGCTGGGAATTCAAAGTGGTAGTGAGTTCTCTTCTCACCTGCACTACTGATGAGCTATGTGATCTTGAGTGAGCAGTTTTACCTGTCACTCTCTGTACTGTGTACATACAAATCAGATATAGATCTGATTTCTGCTACCCTACCGTACTGAGAGGACTGTTTACAGTGCACATGATACGCTTTGAATGTTGAAATTTCTGGAGAAATCTGCTTTGCTAGTGCAGACTTACTGGTGACAGTATTGTTAATTCTTAATATTATTATTCTCATAAAACTGAATGCAAGACAGCAATATGATACAATGAAAGTATCATAATGTTGAAATTATTTTTATTTTATTCATATTTACTCTTCATTTGATTTTTTGATAGCACTTTAAAAGAACATATATGTTCACCAAGAAATTAGCTTATCACAATGAATTTCTAATTAAAATTGATCCAGCTGTCATGATTCATTTGCGCTGTGAACACCTATGAACTTGTCTCATTGACAAATGTATGAAAAACATCAGTATCCAATCTTTATTTGCACTGCCCCATTTCTCTGTTTTCAGGTCTCAGCTGTAAAATGTTGGCCTATGAAATGACGGCTGCTTTCCCAGGGAGATGGAGAACAGTCAAAATTTCCTAAAGGGGACAGTGAATTGGGGAGGGGTTACATCTGAGACAATAGCTCATCTCAGATGTGAAGTCATTAAAAGGTATGAAGAGAGCAGAAAGTTGTGATCTCTAAATGATTTATCTTAGATAAAGCTGTGCGTCAGTTTGAATTGGAATATAAAGGCAGCTGAACATTATTTTTTTCTGGTTTAGGTACCCAGCGACAATTGGCTAAACCTCTTGTACAAATAATATGAGATAGATCTTGCCCCAGTTGTTTGCATACACAAGAGTAAGAGATGTAGGAGAGTGGAAGTGATTTCCTTCAGGCTACAAGATGGCTCAGTGGCACACCCGGAGTTCGAGCCCGTGCCTCCTGAGTGCTTGTGCTGAGTCCGTACATGCAGCTCCCACATGAGCAGGCACGGATGCTGGGACAAAAGTGCTTCATGGGCAAAGGACTCAGAGAGCGGATGACAGTGCAGTGCACTACCTGATTGACTGTGCACACACAGCACAACTCACAAGTCAGGTGTAGCTTGGTCGTCTTCACATCCTGTAAATACCGTACTGAATTTCATCTCATGACTCCAAGGAAACTTGTCTGCTAACATCAGCCGCATTGCACAAGCATGTTTTTATGAACTTGTACCTCCATATTGTGTGTAGGAAAGTTCTTTTGTCTACATTAAGCAGCTGTGTGGGTTCTAGTTTTCCATATTAATTTTGTTAGTTTTTTGATAAAAAAACTGTCTGTGACTGAACCAGTGTTTTATACAAATGGTCAGTAACATATATATATGGATCCAGTGTGAGGTCTGTACAGTTCTTAAAATAGTGGGTATTTATTCTCCTTCATTTGTTTCATAATGTAAATACAGACTAAACACAACAATTTCTAATTTCAATATTATGTGAACAATCATTTTGACAAGTGGTTGCTCGTACAAAAAGGAAAGCCACTGCAAAGGTATTGTTTGAGGAAAATGATAAAAATCTGAAAGATAATGTGCCAAAAAATAAAATTATGTATTAATAATTTTGTAAAAATTCTATGTGATGGGGAAAAAAGACATTTTTTTAATAGTATGATCTTTTGTTTTGCCTTAGCTGGAGACAATTGTTGTACTGAAAAAAATGGATAAAATAAATAGTCAGGTAAGAGGCAGAAGAAAGAAAATGTTGTCTTCAATTTCTAGACTTCCAAAAGTTTGTGCAGAACACAGATAGGAAATCGATAGGGAACAGGATTTTTCAGGGTACTTTGAATATTCCACCTGATCCCATATGAATCTTTCGATGACATAGTATATCTATAAATGAAAGTGATTTGCTTAACTTCCTACAGAAATCTATGGGAGAGTTAAGGACTTTGCTTCAGCTATCAGAATGCCATGCTAGTGCCTTACTAGCACAAGGACACACTATATTTGCATAAGTTCACAGAACACTGATTTCTTTGCTGTGAACACTTTGGTTTACGATGAAGGCTAAGTTTTATTAGATGGATAAAAGTCACAAAAGTTCATAAGCCTAATAATAATCATGGAATCAGACCTTCAAACAGTGCTACTTGTGCACATGCAGGGAATGAACCTGGCTCCCTGTGCATTTCTTGTGGGTATTGACTGATAATATGATATGTCTGGTCTCACATCCTATGATTAGACAGGGTTATCCTCTTTAAATGCTGAGTTCAGAAGCTTAGTGCATTATCTGCAAAACCTATTTTAAAATAGACCTAATTTAAAAGGATAGGTTTTAGGAAGGAAATAGAAAGGAGGTGTCTTTGGGAGGAGGTCTGAAGCCTTGGCTTCAGAGCCAAGAATTAATTTATTTTTTCAAATGCATCATTGTTTTTGAAGACCCTATATCAAACAAAGAGTCTTCCACACTCTGTTGCCTAAGTTTATGGCTCAAGAGAAACCATCCCCAGGCTGTAACACAGTCCATATGGCTGGCTGTTTGAAGTGTGCTTAGTACTCCATTAGGGATTCTCGATTTGTACTTCTCAATCTGATTTCGATAAGACACAGGTTTCCTTTAGTGGCCTGACCTGGTGCAAACACATAATAGATTAATTCTATAATAAATTATGCTGGCAGTAAAGCTTTCTGGACCATTTTGCCTCTTAAGTAACAATTTTTTTATGTACCCTTGTAAAGCTGAACCAATGTTTCATTTGTAAGTCACTTTATGTATATACAGAACTACTTGAAGCTTGGGAACATAGTTTTGCAGTGTGTGCATTACTTCTGAGTGTATTCCACTTCATTGTGTTTCTGGAGCTACTGACAAGTTCTGAGAATAAGAGCTTTCTGCAACGACATTATGTCTAGAAATGTGCTGAGCTGCTCTTCGGGAAGCTCCAGCTGGTTTCTATCTTAATGGTGGCATAACTACATTATTTCTATATGCAAAACTGCATTTCCGTAAAGTCCATTATTACCTTCTACTTTTATGTATTGTTTTAACATGATACCGTTATTTTCAGCCACTGAGTTTGTTTTAGATTTATTATCTACTTAGCACTTTACATAGCTCTGCTGCCATTTCTAAGCATTGTTGGTAGAGAAGTAGTGAACCATGTTATTTTAGGCATTGCTGTTAGTTACATTTGAGTACCCCAATGTGCTAGCTCTCCTGCAAACCCAAAGCCAAGATATTACAGATTAAATGTAAAGCAAAAGATGACAGATGTGAGTGGAAAAACATGGAAGTACAAAAAACTAATGAGACAAAATCAGTTAGCGAGGCTGGCAGCCCACTGGGAATCTAATATTATTTAAGAATAATTTGTATTTTTAAGGGACACTAGTATGGATAGCAGTGCAGGAGCCTTCTAGATATTTCCAGGGAATGCTCATAGGCATAAGAGACAGCATGGAAGTAAAGCATTGCAGGGCTTTTATATATGTTTGCCAACTGAGTGACAAAGTCTGATAATCTGGCAGCTTCTCCCACCTTTCCATTTCAGGCTCATGAGCTCCATGATGCCTCTCTTCTAAGAGACACCTGGTCCCATCTCCTTATTTCACCTCCAGCCTTCTCAGAACTAAGATGGTATGCTAGGAACAGGAAAAACTGTGAAGGCTTTGTAAGTGAAAAAAGGCAGGCTCTTAACCAGAAGAAACATACAAAATATGCAACAAGATACAATGCTTTGGTGGGTTTTTTTTGTTTCTTTATGGTCACATAGACTGTGAAGACACACCTATGTAGATGCTACATGATAAGACCATTCCACAAAAACTCTTAAAGAGCACTAGTCATGAAAACAAACATCCTACTGAACTACAAAGTGGTCTTTGTAGCAAGAAAATACTCTACAAAGTCATCTGACCTTCTACAGATTTATCAGCTGTCTACCAAGATTTATCTGAACACATTAGAGAGATTCATCTGTACCTTACATAAAAGGACAGAAGAAGAGGAGAAAGCATGGAGTGAATGAAGGGGAGAAGGGGACATTGTGGGTCCTGTGGAAGGACACAGAAATGCAGATGTAGAAGAAGCTGAAATGGAATCTGAAGAGAAAGGAGAAAGATCTGAACTATGGGCAGAGTATTCCAGGTGCAGATGGCATGAAACTTCAGGCACCCGGTGAGCAAGGAGTAAATAGTGAATAAGGACAAAAAGAGAAAGATGCATAAATAAGAAAAAATATGAAAAAGAAAAACATGTATGGCATTAAAATAAGTATTAGAGAAAAAAGATAAGAATATTATACACAATAGGAAAGGAATAAAATCTGCCAGAGGAGAGCAAGGATCCAGCAGAATTAATGGGAAAAGACTGACACCCCATACCAAAGATTTTAGATTATTTATAATGAACATGAGAGGCAGAGGATTCTCTGAAGTGCACATAAACTTTTGATTATTAGAGACAAATAATATTACATAAACCCAAGTACATAACTTTCCAATTTCCAAAAGAAAATGTACAAAGAGAAGTAAAATGTTGCTATATTAAAGACAATTAGCATTTTAATTTAACCTTAATGCCAAAATCAACCTAATCTCTTTATAATCAACTGAAATTATCTTTTCCCCAGATGGAAGTGCTTGTTACATATTGCCCAATGGCTTTCAGAAAGGTTTTATTTTTCTTATTAAGTAACATGTTTCTTTCTTATTTGATCTTAAAACAAAGCCTCAATCATCATTACAACCAAAAGGACACTGGCTGGCAGTAATAGGGAAGGATTTTTGTAAATCACTTAATAAATCCATGCAGGTAAAAGAATGCTGGGAACAGCCATTGCCAAGTCCTGATCTTACAAAATGTCATTTTGTGCATGAGTAATCCCAATGAACCCATGGTATTTACTCCAGTACAAAGATTTGTGCACAGGTAATAAAAAGGCTTGCATAAGGTTTTTTTTGGGGGGGTTGTTTTGTTTTGTTTTATTCCCACTAAATGAAAAAAAATATCCAAACCCAAACCCTGAAAGTACTGCTATACATGCATCTCTCCAATATAGATTATTATTGCTTGCATTTATTAGATTCAATTGATTTACTTTTATAAAAGTAACTAAATAAATACTCTTCCCAAGTTTCATGCATTTAGGCATACGTTGACAATTAATTCCAAACTTCAACAGAGTTGTCTGGTGATTCAGGAGACAAGTAGGCAGCTGGCTACCCATGAAAAATTATTTTTCCGTCCTTCATCCATGACTTTGCTTTGTGCTTGGAAAGAATAGTCATTTGGACAAGATGATAGTAAAAAATAGAAGTTCTTTCATTACTGCCATTTTTGAGTGTTAGATATTGAGATGGACAAAGCTGATAAGCACTTTCAAAAATCCAATTTAATTTTCTTGAAAGCACAAAATCAAGGAAACACTAACAAACTTCTGAATAAAATAAAGATCCATTTAAATATATAGGATAATTAAACTTTATTCTAGCTGAGGATTCCAGCCACTGAAGAAGTTCAAAATTATCATTACAATGGACTTCCTGACTCGTTGTATGAGACAGAGGAGCTTGTGAAATAATTCTTATCTCCTATGTGCAAGCTAAATATTTCTATATGTTTAGGAGACCACGGCTTGATTCAATCTTGCCTAAAGTGAGCACCTAATGAAGTCATAAAAAACCATATTAATCATTCAGACTCTCCATGGACAGGGGAGTGACTGTCTCCACTGATCTTGTTGGGAACTTAGGGTAGCTAAGGCAGCTAACTCAAAGCTGCTCAGCATGGACCAGTTGTATCAGACAGGATATAAAATTGTTGCCATAATTCCAGACAAGTATCATCTAGAGGAAGGGAAAAAAAATATGTTTTGCTTACTTGTGTTACTATGTTTGTTTCCATCTTTTCACTCCTGTGCAGATAGAATGGATTTGAACATAACAGACATAAATGCACATTCAGTTCAAAGAAGTCTTAAACTCAAAGCCCCTTTCAGTTCATAGATGTTGTCAAACTTGAAGTATTACTTTATTCCCTCTTTCAATTTGTGTTCACAAATACATTTTAACTGAACAAAACCTTATACTGACAAATGATTTCTGCTAAGGAGTTCCAGATAATGATTGCAATGATCAGGCAGGGATGATTAACTTTCAAGCATAAAAATTTGAGTCACTTAAAGCTTCTTGGCTGACGTCATATTGGTTCCTTCTACCTTTTAATATATGTGTCAGCACTCAAGTTTTGCACACAGTTTGCTCTAGAATTTCCTTCCTCCCTCAGAAAAAAATAATGTAAGAATGTTTGAAGTAGGAGGATTTTGCTTACCTCAGTATCAGAAGGCACTTCAGAGAATGTATCTGCAAATTAAAACATTTTTAAGGTCCTTTGTTCTCTGGAGCTTTTTTGTTTAGAACTGATTCTTCCTGGGTGACATGAGAGCCATGGGATCGTTGTAGGGACAAGCCCTCTGATTGGAACCTCTGTCTGTCTGTCCCGTTGTCACCCCCTACCCCCGCCCCCCCGCCCCCCGCCAACAATGTAGGGAACTCATCTGAGAGGCCAATTTTGAGCCATAACTCTCATTATGGATCAGGTTCAAAGATTGCTGTGATGTTTCGGTTTGCTTCAAACCAATTCAGAAATAGATTCACTAATCAGAAATAATGTGTGTCTTAGAAAGCCAAAGTAATTATAGTGGACTTTGCAGAGTATACTGCAATGTCACATAGGACAGTACAACTTCTAGATGTTGGCTGAGTAAATGAGTACAAAAAATAGCCACATATTCTCTGAGTTTCTTTGGACAAGGAAATTAAAATTAATTATTGGTCCTGAATAATTATTCATATTTCTTATCATGGTTCTAGAGAATCTGCTAGTAATTACAATTTTAAACAGAATAAATATATCCCTTCTTAAAGTCCAGGTTATAAATCTCTGTGGGAGTAACAGAGCATGCAGCAAGTTAGAACCTTTTGTTTCCCGAGGACTGTAAAATCATTCCCATGATGCTCTCAAATCCACAGAAGAGGCCTGTTTCTTTTTATCTAAATTTCTCAGGAGGCTACAATTACAATTATGTATCAGAATACAAAAAACCAAAAAGGTTACTTTAAGAAAATTACAAGTGCTGACCCATCTGAAATTTTATTATATTTTAAAATAAATTTCAGCTCAATGACTTCTGACTTCTGGTCTTTTGTTTAGCTTTATTTGCTTATTTATTTTTATGAAAACTCAAACACCTGTTTGGGGTACAGCATAAAGTAATATTGGAAATAGATCATTTTGTTTGGTACAGCTTCAAAAACTTGGAAAATCATTGTTTGATAACTGATTCTGAACATATGTAATTGTTGTATGGATGCTATGTATTGTTAAACTCAGTAATATTTAAAGTACTTTTCAATTAAAAAGAAGCTGAAAAACAGAAACATGTAAGTGATTTGGGGGGGGGGTGGGGTGGGGGGGGAGGGTTCCCATGTATTCAGAAGCGTCATCTCAGCTAAAATTCTTAAATTTATTTGTTTGATAATCAACATAAGCCTTATTCATCTGTGTTGAAATGTGAAGCTTGCCTGAATACATTGCTATAATATTATCATTATATTAATTGGCCAAAATTTTGATTGGCTTTATATCTAAGTTGAGATCAGTAGGAAGACTGCAGGCTTGTAGTAGCATTAGAGAGGGCAGAGGGTTTGGTTTTTTTTCTTTCTGAACAGCAATTGGCACCACCAGGTAATAACAAAAGAAATCTGGAAAATTACTTGTGCATTTTGATGATTATTGCAGAATTTAGCTAGAGTCTAGATTTCTTTGATTAAACCAAGTGCCAAAGAATTGCTGAGCAAAGTGAAGTATTTAGTGTATGTTTTGCAAGGAGGTGCTGAAAAGTGAACATTTATTAAAAAATTAATGCTGTAAAGATTAACTTTAGAGAAAATTAATAGAACTAGTAGTTTAAACTAGCCTTCCCCTGTTAAATCAATAATATCTGATGACCTGTTTGGAGAAGTGTTGAGTTCCAACAGCATTGACTGACTTCTGTAACGGCTGCGGGTTCTACGTGCTTTTTCAAAATCAAGGCTGTAAGTTCTCAGACCTGGAGATGAATCCTTAAATTCAACCTTGGTACCTCAAAGACAAAAAGAAGCATTCTGTACAGCTATTTTTGTCTTATATTCATAGAATCCTGTCCTTGATTAGCCTCACTCTGTGATCACAGAAGGAAGTCAAGCGTAAAAATATGAAGAACTTCTGTGCTTTTTTTTCTGCTTATCCTGTTCCTAATCTAAACAGAAAAATAAAAGAAAGAAAGGAAGGAAGGAGAAAAAAGAGAGAAAAGCCAAACCTAACCAAAACAAAAAACCCCACCAATCTTTGGAATATATTATGTATGAACTTAAGAGGTTTGAATTCAAAACTTTCAGCTTTATATACAATTTAGGATGAGGAAGCACATCAAGATGTAAGTACAAGTAAAATCAGGTTAGATTAAAATCCATCTAGGCCAATATCTATCTTCAGTAATGGCTAATTCACAGATGCCTAGAGGAAAATGCAGTAACAGGGAAAAAATATGATAATATTTCTCCAGAATAGTCATACAGCTTTAAACAGGTTTTATATCAAGGACTTTAGACAGCAGTTGTCTGGCTTACCTATAAAGCCATTTTATGTCCATTTTCATGCAATGAACAGTGGCTCCAGAATTTCCTCTTTGCTTTCGCTCAGGATTTTATAGACTTGTATCATGTTGGGTTTTGTCTTTTTTCTTGTGTTTTACTCTATTTAATTCTTCCTTGTATCAAACCTTCTTCATAACCTTTCTAGTTTTTCTGTCCTTCCAGAAGGAGGATGGAACTTGAGCATCACATAGACTCATGTTCAGGATTTCTCTTTGGTTTATTCTCTATTTCCTAAAAAATTCAATTTTTTTTTTTTTTTTCCTACTTCTGATCACTGAGACCACATTTTCATAGAAATACGTATTAGACTTCTAAGATCTTGTCCCTGGGGGACAAGAGACCATTACTTTATTAGCAAGGTCAGAACTGTTTTTCTCATGTGCACCACTAATGAATTAGTGCATCCATCTGCAATGAATTTTGTCTGCCATTCTAATGTTCAGTCACTTTCTCTAGTAAGGGTCTCTTGCAGTTCTACTTCATAGACCTTTGTCTTTACTGCCTTGAATAATTTAGTATGATCAGTAAACTTTATCATCTCAGAGGTCACTTCTTTCTACACATAGTTTTTGAATATAGGCAAACATCATGGAAAGGTACAGAAATTCATGCAGAAATCCACCTGTATTTCTTTTCCACTATGAAAACTGATCATTCACTCTGTTTCATAATATAATTAATTATTTAGGCATATGAGAATCTTTCATTTTATACTATTTTAGCTTTCTATCCTTTACAAACTTTGCCGAAGCACATTTTTGAAAGTTTTAAATCCATGTGGTTTTGCAAATAGGTTTTGCTATTGCAATTTGTAATTGCCAAGGAAATGAAAAATTAGGCCAAAATTTGTCAGCTCACAAATTATATAACAAATTTTTTGGTTACCAAAGTCTTTTTTAAAGTCTGGCTTGCAAAAAATCACCTGATAATTAGATCATAGAATTATAGAATCATTTAGGTTGGGAAAGACCTTTACGATCATTGAGTCCAACCATTAACCTAGCACTGCCAAGTCCACCACTAAACCATGTCCCTAAGCAGCACATCTACGTGTCTTTAAAATACCTCCAGGGATGGTGACTCAACCACTTCCCTGGGCAGCCTGTTCCAATGCTTGAAAAAACCTTTCAGTGAAGAAAATATCCAATCTAAACCTCCCCTGGTGCAACTTCAGGCTGTTTCCTCTTGTCCTATCGCTTGTTACTTGGGAGAAGAGACCAACCCCCACCTGGATACAGCCTCCTTTCAGGGAGTTGTAGAGAGTGATAAGGTCTCCCCTGAGTCTCATTTTCCCCAGAGTAAACAATCCCAGTTCCCTCAGCCTCTCCTCATAAGATTTGTGCTCCAGACCCTTCACCAGCTTCATTGCCCTTCTTTGTACACACTCCAGCACCTCAATGTCTTTCTTGTAGTGAAGGGCCCAAAACTGAACACAGCACTCAAGGTGCAGCCTCACCAGTGCTGAGTACAGGGGGATATTCACTTCTCTAGTCCTGCTGGCCACACTACATCTGATACAAGCCAGGATGCTGTTGGCCTTCTTGGCCACCTGGGCACACTACTGGCTCATGTTCAGCCAGCTGTTGACTAACACCTGCAGGTCCTTTTCTGCCAGGAAGCTTTCCAGCCACTCTTCACCAAACCTATAGCGTTGCATGGGGGTGTTGTAACCCAAGTGCAGGACCCAGCACTGAGCCTTGTTGAACCTCATACAATTGGCCTCGGCCCATCAATCCAGCCTGTCCAGATCCCTCTGTAGAGCCTTCCTACCCTCAAGCAGATTAACACTCCTGCACAACTTGGAGGTTATCTGCAAACTTACTGAGGGAGCACTCGATCCCCTTGTCCAGATCATTGATAAAGATATTGAAGAGAACTGCCCCCAGTACTGAGCCCTGGGGAACAGCATTTGTGACCAGCCGCCAACTGGATTTAACTCCATTAACCACAACTCTGGGCTCAGCCATCCAGCCAGGTTTTTACCCATCCAAGCTGTGAGCAGACAATTTCTCCAGGAGAATGCTGTGGGAAATGGTGTCAAAGGCTTTACTAAAGTCCAGGTAGACAACATCCACAGCTTTTTCCTCATCCACTAAGCGAGTCACCTTGTCATAGAGGGAGATCAGGTTAGTCAAGCAGGACTCCCCTTTCATGAACCCATGCTGACTGGGCCTGATCACCTGGTTTGTCCTGTACGTGCCATGTGGTGGCACTCAAGATGATCTGCTCCATAACCTTGCTCAGCACCAAGGTCAGACTGACAGACCTGTAGTTCCCTGGATCCTCCTTATGGCCATTCTTGTAGATGGCCGTTATATTTGCTAACTTCCAGTCAACTGGAACCTCCCCATTTAGCCAGGACTGCTGATAAATGATGGAAAGTGGCTTGGTGAGCACTTCCACCAGCTCTCTCAGTACCCTTGGGTGGATCCCATCCAGCCCCATAGACTCGTGTGTGTCTAAGTGGTGTAGCAGGTCACTAAGCGTTTCCCCTTGGATTATGGGGGCTTCACTCTGCTCCCTGTCCCTATTTTCCAGCTCAGGGGGCTGGGTACCTGGAGAACAACTGGTCTTACTATTAAAGAGTGAGGCAAAGAAGGCATTAAGTGCCTCAGCCTTTTCCTCATCCTTTGTCATTATGTTTCCCCCCACACCCAATAAAGGATGAAGACTCTCCTTAGCCCTCCTTCTGTTGCTAATGTAGTTATACAAACATTTTTAATGTCTTTTTTAGCCAGATTAAGTTCTAGTTGGGCTTTGGCCCTTCTAATTTTCTCCCCATACAACCTCACAGCAACTTTGTAGTCTTCCTGAGTTGCCTGCCCCTTCTTCCAAAGGTCATAAACTCTCCCTTTTTTCCTGAGTTCCAGCCAAAGCTCTCTGTTCAGCCATGCTGGTCTTCTTCCCCATCAGCTCATCTTTCGGCACATGGGGATGGCTTGCTCCTGCATCTTTAAGATTTTCTTCTTGAAGAATGTCCAGCCTTCCAGGACTCCTTTGCCCTTCAGGACTGCCTCCCAAGAGACTCTGCCAACCAGTCTCAAACAGGCCAAAGTCTGCCCTCTGGAAGTCCAAAGTAGCAATTCTGTTAACACACCTCCTTATTGCTCTGAGAATTGAAAACTCTGTCATTTCATGATCACTATACCCAAGATGTCCTCCAACCATCACATCACCCACAAATTCTTCTCTGTTCACAAACAACAGGTCCAGCAGGGCGCCTTCCCTAGTTGGTTCACTTACCAGCTCTGTCAGGAAGTTATCTCCTGGATCTGCTTACAATCTTACTGTATTTTAAGTCCAGCAGATGTTTGGTAAGTTGCAGTGCCTCACAAGAACAAGGGCTAGTGATCATGAGACTTCTCCCAGCTGCTTATAGAATATTTCATCTGCCTCTTCATCCTTGTTGGGTGGTCTATAACAGCATCCCACTATGATATGTCTTGTTGGTCTTCCCCCTCATTCTTACCCATAAACACTCAATCCTACTGTCACCACATCAAGCTCTAGACAGTCACAACACTCCCTAACATAAAGGGTTACCCTACTGCCTCTCCTTCCTTGCCTATCTTTTCTGAAGAGTTTATAGCCACCCATTGCAGCCCTCCAGCTATGCAAGTCATCCCACCATGTTTCCAGGAATGCAACTATATCATAGTTTTCCAGCTGCACAACAGCTTCCAACTCCTCCTGTTTGTTGCCCATACTGCATGTATTGGTGTAGATGCACTTCAGTTGGGCTATTGATCCCACCACCTTTTTTGGGGACAAGCCCTAATTGCTACATGACCGTTCTTAGGTGCTTCTGTGGTTTCTAACACCTCAAAAACCCTTCAATCTTTGCTGCCATATGGATCTCCATCCCTTACCTCTACTGAGAAGGCAGACTGAGGGACCTCACTAGTACACTGTCCCACAAAATCTGGCATGCTGCCCCCAGGCTTATCTCCAGTGAGCCTGGTTTTATCCCCTTCCTCCTTCAAATCTAGTTTAAAGCTTTTTCAATGAGCTCCGCTAACTCCTGTGCAAAGATCCTTTCCCCCCCTTTGAGACAGGTGTACCCCATCTGTTGCCAGCTGACCTGGTGTCATGTAGCCTCACCCATGATCGAAAAACCCCAAAATTTTACTGGTGACAGCAGGCTTGGAGCCAGGTATTGATCTGCTGACTCTTCCTGTTTCTTTCCTCCTCCTGGAAAAGAGAGAGAAGTACCTAAACTAACAGGCACAAGAAGAGAATTTTCCAAGAACATAACGTCTCATGACTTTATAATGAGGGGAGGGAGGTTCTGGGAAGGTCATCAAAGTCAACAATGAGTCAACAATGAAAGACTTGCTTAAAGAATGCTATGGAGGTTGTAACAAATGATTCTCAGCCTTTGAAAGAGTGTGTTTGAGGGCTGGCAAAATATTTTCAGTGGAGTAAGCAGAGACCAGAATTACACTGAAGAAAAAATATTTTTAAAAATACACATGTGGGAATGTGGTAAAGGAAGTTGTTAAGTACAGAAGGAGGACAGGGATTAGGCACTGCAAGATAAAAGAAAGTGAGTTGAAGAAAATAAATAAGCAACTATTAAAGTTATTAAGGAATAAATGATTAACTGGGAGGGCAATCAACTCTACAACAAGATAGGTAATTGAACATTCAGAGAAGCAACAAGAATAATAATTTGAATTATTTGGAATCAATTACACTGGTAAGCAGGAGTTGATAATGAGGCATTTTAGGAAAATTAGTACTATAGACTAAAGAAATAGCTGGGTCTGAGTGGACATTTACTTATAGTGGAATCCAAGAGATGTAAGACAGTTACCAGTTAATAGTCTCTGAAGGACAATATGGAAAGAAGTCAATATATGGAGCCTATACCCTTAATGCTGCACAGCCCTATAATGGGTAAATCCCAGAAGAGGGCAGTGGTGCTCCATGGAGATGATAAAATTATGGTGGTCAGGCATTTTAATAACTCTGGTCTGGTGCCCTTCATGAACAAGTACTTGCCTACATAGGACTGAAGTCAGGCAGTAGAGCGCTGCAAAGCCATACTTGATGCTTGGTTCTTATGGAGGTGTAAGGCTCTCCTCTAGCACAGGAGTGAAAATATTTAAGCTTTCTGTCTTCCAATATGTCTTTTATTATTGGGAAGTGGCATTTTCTTTGAAATATGGTGAGCATTGAGCTTCCATATCACATTGGTACTTATCTCATTTCTCCTTGTGCTTGTCTAAAAAGACTTGATATGAAATGACTTGCATCTTTGGCCTTCACAGGAGAAATGGTTCACTGAGATTCCTGGGGTCCCATTATAAGTTATAGCAGCTGTAATTTCAGCCACTTTATGAAGCAGTCCATTTGTGTCTCCTCCAGTTCCTAATGCTACCAGCCAGTCTGTAAAATGATCCTAATCTATTACATTTAAGTCATTTGAGTCATCTTTTTGAAGATTGTTGAGTGCAGAGATACCCATAAGGAAACAATGTAAGTTTTCCATATACCACATATGTTATATGTCTGGTGAAATGTACTGCACACATTCAAAAAAGTGACAGTATTACAAAACTGACAACTTTTCATGACCTTTTGTATTATAATGTATTTTAAACATATGGCAGGATTCTGTTCTTCTCATGGATGTGGCAGATACAGTATGAATATTTCATGAATTGTATGTGCATGTGAAAAAGAAATTGTTTGAGAAACAAGAAATTCAAGACAACACATTAGCCTTTTACATTTAGAGTGGGAAAATAGCTACTGATTAAATATATGACAATGAATATTTATGGAGAAACAGTGAATACTTATTAAGAAGCAGTGAACATCAAGATGTAAAACACTAAAATCAAAATTATGATGCAGTGGCATTCTTTACTTTTTGGTCTAGGTTTTGTTATTACTTGTAGTGTGGCATGCTTTGTTACTTGTTTTCATCTCTGTTTCTTTTATGTCATCTTTGAATTATTTTTTTATTT
Organism: Balearica regulorum gibbericeps; assembly: GCF_011004875.1. Taxonomy (NCBI): domain Eukaryota; kingdom Metazoa; phylum Chordata; class Aves; order Gruiformes; family Gruidae; genus Balearica; species Balearica regulorum. The sequence goes on from NC_046184.1 coordinate 9,672,405, forward strand.
AAAATACAAGCTCTTTAAATCCTCTGAATTGGGTACCTTGATGCTCATTTTTATCAGTTATCATACTCAGAGTAATTAAAATTACCTGTTTAACATATTTTAAAATATTTTATGTGTATCATAGGGGATTCCCTCTATTAGACATACAGCTAAAAGTACGAATACGTTCTCTTGTCAGTGTTGCACAGAATGTATTTCTTACCTTTTGCTCTTCCAGCTACCTATTAGGCAATGTCCAGTACATTGTAGTTAGGCTGCTTATATTGAAAAGAGAGAAGCATAACGCAGATTTGTACATTAAAGAGTACTACTGTCTAAGGTCAAATATGCTTCAGATAAATATGCAAATAATTTGACTGAGTCTTTGGAGATTCAAAGCCACATTTATGCTGTAGATAAGAAGGGAGGAATTATTGCAGAATTTATGATTTAGAAAATACCCATATGAGTATTAAGAGGCTCAGTGTTCTGTTTTGTTTTTCCAAAGGACACTTCCTTGTGCCTGATGTTTCTTTGGGAGCTATTTCTCACAGATGCTCTAAAAAGTAATGTTGATAAATTGCTTGACTTTTTTTAAGAATCTACAGAAAAGAAAATGTTTTTGTTTTTCATTGAAAAATGTAATGTTTTGATTGAGAAGAGTATTTTGGGCTTCATCTAACAATGCGAACGTAACATTAGTCTTAGAAAGGTGCTCTATTATGCATCTGCTTCCTCATGCTTGTTAGCTCCTCTGCTCAGGAGGTCCTATCTGGTCCTACTCTGACACTGGCAACAGTAGTAGCTAATTTCTTTTCTTTGGACAATTGCAGCCCTAATGGTTATGAAACAGATAACACGGGTACAATGCACTGTAAGGGACTACATGAAAATGGAGGCACAAAGCTTGCAGAGTGTGGTAATTGCTTTCAGTACCTTAGATAGCCCCCTCCTTATTCAATAGGTAGCCATAGATTAAAAGATACTTAGATGTGCACTCTTCAAAGAAGTCATGAAAATTAAGTAAAAATTGTATAAACCCTTCAATTTAGGGGTGATTTTAAGGGTAGTCCTTCAACTGACTAAAACCAAATTTGTTCCATGAATTCTATACCATGACCTCATAGAGTTTTCCGGAGTAACCTTCTTACACACATAGTTCTGATACTGTTTACATTTTAAACTGAATTCCTTCTTTGAGTAGGTCAATGCTTGAAGATGAATGAGAATAAAGGAACTACACTACTATTTATAACAATAATAACTTTTTAAATAAGAAGAGCAGAGGGAGTTTCTAGTGAAAGAAGTAGAGAGCAAAAAATTAACATATACAAATCCCATACTTAGAAAACTGTTACTGGTAGGACCACATTTACGATACACGTATGTGCCCTTATTAAATGTCTCTAGTATTACCTTCAGCCATGCAGTTACTACTATTTATGCCCTCAGAAGGCCTCTCCTGCCATATACATGCACACATAATAATATATCTGGTTTATCATTCTGGCTTGAGCCAAATTAACGTCCTCCAGAAGTTTACAATAATTAACTTTTTGAATATTCCTTGCAGAAGGGTATTACCACTTGTGCTGACTATCCTAGGGAATGAATTTTAGGTGCAATATCAAAATAGTAACTGAATTACGGGACTAAAATTAAAAAAAAAATAATTATTCCATAATGATTCACTGCACCCTTTAAAGGGTTGTATAGTAGAAACATGCTGCTCAGATTTGAGTTGTTGTCCCAAAGGATGTATCTGAAGACAATCAAGGAGGCATGTGAACTCCAGATTACTTAGAGAAAAATGAGTGGTCAACAATGAGTTTGTCTTCATTCTGTTACAGTCATGTCACTGTCTTAGAAAGAAGTAATATATCTATGATTATTGTTACTTATATGTCAAAAGTAACTATAACTTTATAGCTGTCATTGAGTTAAAGTATAGTATGCCTGTAGAGGACATAGATGGCAAGCTGAGCTTTGCTCACAATGAAGACAGGTGGACAGATGGCTTTTAAAAGGCCTATAGTTTTAAAGAAGAAAAAAAGTCCCGTCATACAGAGACACAGAGGTGTTTTGACACTGGAGTAACACTCAGGCTCAGGAGCATCACCCAAGACACACAGAAAGCTCTATCACTTGAAAGGTGACTTTAGCTGAACTGTTCTTAACCACCACAGTAGTCCCATACCTTTCCTTAGAAAGGCTACTTGTGCAATTTAGGATGAAAATAGAGTCCCAGTTTATCACATCTGTATTGCTAAATATAAACACAGGGATATGCAAATAAATATGTATGTGCATGTGTGCATACATATACATATATAAAGATTAGGCTCTATATGTAGTGATGCTGTCTTCCAGTACTCCTAGCAACCATATGGATGGGACTATGATAAAAGAACTGTGCATCGTTTTTCTCCCCTACGTACCTGTGCTTCAGTTTTGCTGGATTGTGAGATGTCTCCACATGCTGCTGCAGTAAATGTTATCATCTTTCCTGGTGGAACCAGTGGAAGGTCACTAGATGGTGAACGCTTAGAGGGCTGTAACAGATAGTATAGGAGAGGGTGAGGCTGCCAGAGACAGAGAAGGCTAATGGGAAGATCTATTTGTTGTGTTCAAGTAACATCAAAAGCCCAGCTGGATTCAGCCAGCACAGAGGCTGTGCCATGTGCCTCTTCAGAGAAATTCAAAACTCAACCAGATGAGGATGGGAGTCACCTGTTCTCACTGGGATGTTAGCCCTGTTCTGGGGGGCTCAGACTCAATGACTTCCAGAGGTCCTTCAGCCCCAGTTTACACTGCAGTTCCATGGCTCTGTGCTGTAATGCTACAAGGCAAAAATTTGCCTTTTTATATTCTCTCTCCCGGCGCCTGAAAGCATGTGAATGAAAGCATAGGTAGACTGATGTAGACTTATAGAGAGCAAGATATAAAATGTTCAGCTGTGGGGTTCACATTGGGTGGAATTTTCTCTAAAGACAATAATAAAAAAAGTGTAAAAACAAGTAGTAATTTCAAAGCTTAACAATACATTAACTGGTGATAACAGAAAAAACATTCTTTTTAGTCCAAGAGGTGTAGTTATTGATTCCAGATGTTTTTTTGCAAATTCTTAACACTTAAAAAATTTAATGTACAAATAACATTTGACAGCCCATGTTTGGTTATAAAGTGTCAAAAATACCTGCAAAAATACCTGCAATAGTAATTTCACAGTGTTTACAAACAATGAAACTTTGAAAACACTACATTTTTATGTTTATTCTTCTACCTCTAGAGCCTGTAGCTTGTGTGCTTTTTCAGGAAACACCTGCCTTGTTTGGAAGTTCTAAAATAGAAGACATAAATTTTACTCCTTGAAAACTTCTACTTTTTAAAAAGCATTTTACTTGTTTTAACTCCTGTAGTATAAATGTGTGTTACCTTTTATCTTGCCAGTTCGGTGCAGCTTTTCAAACGGCAAGATGACCTCTGCTGCTGTAATTAGATGTAAATCACATTGATAATTCCTTTGGAATTTATTTTCTACTTGTAATTGCAATATAACTTCTATTAGCTTTATGCTCTTTGTGACTAGCCTTTCACTTGAGCTTCTGTGTTATGGCAGTCTTTTACTTTTGCAAGTTTAATCAGTGTTCCATTACTATTTTAATTACTCTAGTGTAGTAAAAGTGTGCCAGAAACTGTAGATGGATTCTGTTAAGCAGAGCAGACTTTTTAATTATGGTTTGCAGTGATTATCTACATTTGAATTTATTATAAAATGTGTTTTCTGTAGACAACATTTGCAAAGTCTGGTTATTTCAAATACGCAAAAATTTCAACTCTGTATTATTGAAGACTTTATTTTGAGCTTCTTTTAGGTCATTATTTAATTCTTGTGATGAAAATCACACATTCTTAATGAAATAGATTGATATATGCAGAAAGTGTGTAAGATATCAGAAAACTGGATAGAGAGCTGGAAGAGTTTGTAGACATCTTGTAGCATCATGTGCATCTCTGAGAAGTACTTGGAAATCACAATCTGAAAGAAAGAATGGATAAAAAAGTAATACCTGCAAGGTAGTCACAAAACTCTTATTAACAACAACGGGGTAAGGATATGTGTAACATAACCATGATCTGAAAGAAAGAGATAAATGCCCTGACCAAAGATTGTTGGTTTGCTTACCCACAAAGCATCATAGGGATTGGGAGGTCACAGAAAAGTGTCACAAATAAAACTCCAGAAGCACACAGGTTGATTTGCTGAGACCTTGTCTAATTCATCAGAGAGAGGTTAAGAGGGGCATAATTTTCATTTCCTCAGGAGTGAAATGGAAAGACGTAAACAGGGAAGAGCTTTAAGGTAATTTCAGCCATAACATCCAATGCTTTCCATTCTGCAAGTACTTGTAAACATGATTAATTTTGTGCCTACAAGTATCTCTGTTAGTAAATCAGTTGAGAATAAACAACTTTGACATACCATAAAGTGAGTAGCTGTTTACATCCATATGCAGTTCTGTATCAACCATCAGTTGATGCTGCAGTTATATTCTCTGTTTACGTTCTCCCCTTGCTTTTGATCAAGCTTGTGTGTGTGTGTGTCTTGATGTGTGCTTAAAATTACTGTATTTCAGTATGTTTATTGTGTGGACCATTTGTCTTAATCTGCTTTGAATATAAAAAAAAGATTCTTCAAAATATCTTTGATAAATATCGTCTAATTCTATCCTTATTTTGTAAGCTTTAGTGTTTAACAAGTCAAAAGTAAACCTACAACTTGACTGAAAAAGGATTAAGAAACAATTTTTTTCTCTCAGTTGGGGTTTCTCACTTTCAGAGCCGGGTATTTTGAATGCCATCAACTGGGGAGAAAGATACCTGAGGGAAGCTGAATTAAGCTCTGTAAAGAGAGAACCAGAAAGTATTTTAATACATTATTTATTTCCTAAAGGCTAAACAGTTGGTTTTTTTCTAAAATAATTCTAAATTTAAGTTATTTCAATAGAAGCATGATTAAAATAATTAAGAAAACAAATCAGCTGACACAGAAATTGCTCTCAATGACTTTCACAGGGAGACACTCCTGGCAAGGTACTGAGGAAAGCAGTTTTGAGGGAGCAGTTGGGAAAAATCCTCCCTATCCTACTTAGACATCTGAGATACTTGTCTTCCTTGATCCTAATGTCTAAATGCTTATCCCATCTGGTTTTCAATTTGGGCATATCCCAGTACCTATGTCAGCGTAGGGGCCCAGTGTACTGAGTGAAGCCTGACTAACCCGTGGGAGGCAGATGCACGCCCTGCAGAGCAGGCCTGAGTACACAATAACTAGTTCACTCTACATTCCTACCTCAACTTCCTTTAAACTCACTTTTCAGTGCAAATTTGCGAGTTCCTTGTTACCCCTCTCTTATTAAGGGTTACCAGTGTGTGGAGAATCACCTCATGTTATGAATGACCCTTTTATAATCTCTTTTCAGAATGTGCACAGGACTTAAGCTAAGCAGTCCTTTTGCTGGATCTTTGAAAAAGTGATTTTGGCTCATTTTATTATAAATTCATTAAATACAAGGAACAACCATAACACTAAAATATAAATTGCTAAGCCAAATTTCAATTTTGTGTATGCAATAGATACACATTGTTAAGAATATAGAAATATTAATAGTTTAGGCATGGAAACATGAGAAAGATGGGTAAAGTAGAATTTTGCTCATTTGGCAGCAAGAAGGTAAAGGATTAATTCAGCCATATCGTCTAACTGTACCTTTACATCCACGGCTCTGCTGTATTTTTCTGTTCTTGGACTACCCTGGACATATGGTAATGCTTCTGAAGGGTTATAATTAGCGCACAAATGTCTGCAAAGACTTTTCTCAGTGAGCTGAGATTAGACTAAAGATTAAATTAAAGCAGAGCTGTATACCCGAGGAGCCTCAGGCATTTCTGTCATTATCTGTCTCTACATAACTGAAGGTGGTGGACAGAAGAAATGAAATACGACTGTTTTTTACTATTTTATTTTATTTAAGCAAAATACATATACTTTTTTAAAATATTGAGACTTTAAATAACAAGTTCAAAAGGAAACTGATTTTCTTGGAGCATTTTGCCAATATTTGTTCTTTTGATAATGTTAACATTTAACAGATAGAGTGCAAGTTACCTATCCTTAGAAATAGTAGGGACATTGTATGTTTCTTGCTTCATTCATCATGAAATAAGGACTCATGCTTTGTGTAACATCCTTTCTCAGACAGCATCCTGAAAATGTTTTTATCCTGTTTTAAAGATTCAATCATTTTATAACATTTGAACAGTGAATTATTGCTTCATGAATCACAAGTACCCTACAGTCTTCAAAAAGCACCAGGCAGTTATAGCACATAAGGGCAGCTCATGATCAGTGAAACCCAGTCCCTGACAGCAAATACAGTTTCAAACCATTGCGGTGGAACTTTGAACCTCTGCAGAATGATTGAAGATCTTGACAGGTGTCATTTACTGTGTCATTCACCTTGAAGTTTCCCTGGCTAGACATGTGGTTACTTTACTGGCAAATTTCAGACTGCCAGGGCAGACAAATGTTCCGTCTCTCCAGTTCACTCAGCACATACATCCAAATTTATATTTGCCCCTTTGGGCGAAAGTCAGTGCTATTATCCATCTGTCCTGTATTTTCTCCTTGACCTCTTCATGCTCACTTCCTGGTTCAATGAGGTAGTTTAACTACCTGTGCAATTTTCTTTTGTCAGTCTTAGAAATCTTATGTGCACTTTCCAAATTCAGAAAAGCAAGAAACTGAAATCAGACCTACTAGATGATAAATCATTCTGCAGTTAATGACATGTCCCACATGAAGCATAAAGGACTATAATTTTAGTTATATTTGCTTAATTCAAAACTATATAGTTATATATAATGTATATAGAAATAAAACATATAGTTACACATAGCTGTATTCTTAAAGCAAATTGCCAACATTTGCAAAAAACCCTCCAGCTAACAGAGATGGTGTGCTGCTCTTTGTTAAAGTCACACCAATTATATAAGTTCTTTTACTCACAGTGTTACATTATTCTTTTTTGAAGACCACAGCATAAAGAGCTATTGCTCATGTGAGACCTGCCCTTATTTCCTTTTGGTGTGCAGGACTTCAGTGAATCTGTTATGATCACCATTTCCTATTGAACTGTCATGACGAACTTGGAGAGATACCATCCAGGATGCAGGTGTTCAGGTCAAACAAGAGAGAAGGAAGTTCAAAGGCATTCCCTCCCACAACTCCCGATGCTGTAATGCCAGCACACTGTGTCACGGGAAGTCTCTGAAACACCCATGTGAGGGTGTACTCACCCAGTGAAACACTCAGACATATTTCATAGCAGCTGAAAGTCAAAAAATTAATGGATTTTATTCGTCAGTGGCTGAAAGAAAGCAGTTTGTTCAGATATATTGGGAAGGCATGCTCAATTATACAAGAGCCTTATACTTTGTCTTCTATTAGATAAACCTTAGCTTCATCAGTCTGTCCACATTTTCCCTGTAAATTGCAATAAAAGGTGTTGTTCAATAAGCTTGTCATCTTGGCTTTTTCCTGATTGCATATAATAGCTGGAAAACTCCTGAAACTGCATATGTTGTTGTTATCAAGAAAGCTAAAATCCTTTAGGCTCTCCTGGGGAAAAGAGGGTTGGAATTATGTCTTCCCCCCCTCTTCTCCCTGGAGACACACATAACTTGTGCGTGTTTAATGAAATTTGCTAAGATTTCTGTATATGTCATTAAGCAACTCTGTGAAACAATTACCATGTTGTTCTTCAATGGTGTGCAGCTATCAGTCATAACCAAACAAGCAGGCAGCTTCTCTGTTCACATCAGCAGGTGATCTATATAAAGAAGGCTTGCTTTATAGAATAGTTTGGACTGCAGTGTAATAGAGATGTAACATGTTAGTGAGATGTCAGTTTAAATAGAAGCCATCACATCATCTAATAACAATTGCTATTTAGGCCGTAGGCACTGGTGCTAATATTAGCATGTGAGTATTTTCACACATATAGTGTGAAAACAGAAAACATTAAAACCAACAATAAAATAAAGTACATGCAATAAATAGCTAATTTTGAAGTAAAAGTCATCTTTTATAGATGCTGAGCGAAGAGGGAAGTTGATGCCTACCTTGCCTAGTAAGATTCATTAAAAAACCCCCCATTTTTTACACTGCTCTGGTGCAAGATAGCAAGAAAAAATCACATAAAATCATTAAATGTTGTAGTACAGAGGCAAAATCACTGCACTTTGCTAAAACTCTGTGGCTAGTACTGCTTTTTTACAGTAAATTTTTGTGTGTGTGCTTTATAATCAACTGTGTGACTGTGCATTTTATGTTCAATTTCCAGAGCAGCATCTTAATGACCATTGCCCAGAACTGTTGGCTTTCCCTAAATGTTCCCAGGAGAAACGTTTCACTTATAAGCATCATTTTAAATGTAGCCTTCTGTAGCATTTTTCTTGTGATCCTCAACCTCTGCAAAGGGGTTATGTTTTAAAAACACGTGGTGAATGCTGGCCACCTGTTAAGAGCTAATGATGCTGAAAGAAAGCCTGTTATGTCAGGACATTTTCTTAGGGAAGGTGATAAAAAGGACAAAAATCTTTCAAGCTGGAGCAGCATTACCTTTAACCTATTTTGGACTCCGCCCTTATAAATGCTACTTGAAAGGTAGACATCATCCTCTTGAAAGAATTGGGTGAAGGCAAGAACAGGGAGGTTTGGGCATGAAAATTGCAAATGTGCAATTTTCTGTGCAAGTTTTATGCTCCTATCTAGAAAGGAGATTTATTTAATCTTCTTTTCCTATAGAGAGTACTGGATAGTAAAAACATCTATAGACAGATTAAGATTAATCTGTTCAGTAATAGTGGGGTTGCCTTTTCTGGTACACCGGGCACACAACATTGTCAGCAAAACAGAATGGATGGTTTCCAAATTCACTTGAAAATGACACTGTTCTGGTGACAGAGATATCTTCAAATGAGCGGGAAAGACAGACAGAGTTACATTTGCACAATTAAAGAAGGGTAAAACATAAATAAGGATCAAAATAAAGGTGAAAAAGCACTCCCATTTTCCATGAAAATGTAGGATAATATTTTTTTGGACATATTTAAATTTAAGTATGCAATCAGTAAATTTTAAGAGGAAAAAAGGGGCGGAGGTAGATGGAATTACATATTGCTGAAGAAACTGAAGCCATAATGTTATATATTTGGCTTCAAAATGCATTTTTTCCTGGTCTGCAGATGTCACTAACAAAATGGATAGTTTGGATCCACAAAGAGAAGAAAGGGTGGTTTTGTGCCAACATATGTTTGACATCCTTATTTTTGTTTGGCACCTAGGAGAACCAGTGCTTCTCATGGGATTCAAAGTTCAAAGTTAGGTGCCATTTTTGTAATTACATACAGATGCATAAGTAGGATTATAGCAGGCAAATGAAGGGCTTTTTAACATAACAAGGTGCACTTGTCTGTATTTCTTACTAATCAGTTACAGGGATTGCCATTGTTTTAAGCAGAAGTAAAAATTACGGTGTCAAAGAATGTCTTAGCCAGTAACCCTTCGCAAACTTTTTTTTTTTTTTTTTTTCATAGTAATCAGCTGAATAACATCCATGTATGTAAAGGGTTTCTTTTCTTTCTTGAAGAATTTATGTCTGGATGTAAGGATGCCTCATACTTTCATTTGCATTAATGCTGAGTAATTCTTTCTTTCATGACAGTTCAAGTGATGTTAGAAATGTAGTGAGGCCAATTAGATTATGATTGATAAATTATTCTCCTCAAACTTCATGAATACTTCAGAATATAAACATGATTATATAGCAAATTTTAGCTTGTATACAATAGTTAGTGAAAAGAACTTTCCTTTCTTCAATGACCTTCATTGTCATAGAGCTTGAATGATTATTCCAGCTCCATTTTTATTTCGTTAATATCATATTCAGTTTCAAACATGGAAGACAAAGAAAATACATATTGCATTAGTATAACGTATAGAAAATCCATCTTTTGAAGCTGTAAGAGTTTTGCAAATGCTTTCAGTGGAAATATAATCATATCCATAATTACTTGGTTTTGGAAGTAAAGAGCAGTAGCATTTTAAAATTACTTTCTAAAATTACTCCTAGTGAAACAAAACCAAAGCTGTATTATTAGAGAAACAGCAAATTAACTATACAATTACTATTTTTAGTGGAAAATGTGATACTTAACAGTGCAATTGTAGCTTGACTGCAGTAGTGTTCATTGTACCTAAATGTTAATCGTTAAATTAGAACTTCTGAAAAAGGTTTACATTGCAATATTTTGAAAAACGAAGTGGTAAAAAAGTTTTTGATTTTTTTTTTTAAAGCAGGCATTTTGTAAGCAAATTATTTCTTCTGCAAGTTTATAAAATGTTTTCATGAATCATTTGCTAGTTTCCACCTAACCTCATTTCTCAACTGATTTTCAAGAAGACATTTTAAACACCTCATTTCACTAAATTTTATCTGTTTTCTGTGGATAGGAACAGTGTGTCTGAAAAGCTCTGTATTTTCAACACATGAACTCAGGTGTTCATTCTTCTCTTGAACCATCACCGCCAGGGGAAGGGAAGAGGCTGCATTCCTGCGCTCTGCTCTGGGTGTCGGCAAAATTGGCAGCTCCAGCAGAGGGAACTCTACTTCTCATCTGAGCAAAAAATTCAATGCAGAGACCTTTAAAATTAGCACATTTTGTCAAAATGTGTTTAACAGGAACGCTATGCATAAATATGTGATGCAAATACAATATATAATAAAGCATGCATATATAATGACAAACCCTGACTTCTCTGCTAAAATGGATGTTGAATGCAAAATAGGTTTTACCTAAATGTATAGCCCTTGATGTTGTCTACAGGGACAGAATCTTCCAAAAACTGCTGAATTCCTACATAAGCAGTATATTCAATTCTCCACTGCAGTTAGTGGAAACTATTCTGTCTATTAAGTTGAAGTAGGAATTTAATATTGTAAATCTCTGTAAGAACATCAGCAATAACTCTGAATGAATGGGAAATTCTTGCTTCGATCCAGCAAATTAACCCTGCTTGGGTTAAATATTATTTTAAAATCAATGGAAGTACTATAAAATAGCAAGCAATCATCTGATACTAAATACTATATTTATTGAGAGGTTTCAGAGTCTAAATTTCACTTGAGCAGAATTTCTGCTCAACTAAAATTTAAATATGGAACTGTAACAAAGTGATTTCCAAAAATCCTCCTCTGACTTGCTTATCTAGATATGCTTACGTGTTTTCTGAAAGGCTGGTATTTTCCCTAAGAGGAAAGAATGTAACGTGTTCTAAAAGCATTGACTGCCTTCTAAAAGCATGTAATTGTCTCCATTTACTGCTTAGAACACTTAGGCATCTGCCTGATGATCCATGGATGAGGTGTCCAAGTTTAAACCCTTCTCTGTTCAAAGGCTTAATGCCTAACTTGTTAGGTAAATACAGGAATATACGCTGGGCCTTTCAGCAGTTCCAGTTTTATCACATGCATATGCTAATGACTAAAAATTGTAGTGGAAAGTAATCTATAGCCATAGTAACTGTTTCATGATTTCACCATCTTGCATAAACAACTGTCTCCCATGAGGTATCCGCTTAGCCTCATTTTTTGCTGAAATTAAAAAAAAAAAAAAAATAATTCTGCAATATTATGTAACAAAGGAATGCACATTTTATTGCAGACATAATAAATCAGATCAGCATTTCTGTTGGGAAGTAATATTTCATGGGAACAGTAGTATAGAGACCTACAGTAAAGTTCAGCCTTGTAACTCTTTCTCTCATTGTTCTTTTTTGTATAACAAAACAGGTGTCATTGACATTTCGAGCCAACATTCATGCCTGAACAGCTACTTTCTGAACACATTTAAACAAAAAACAAAAGCAGCCACTACTTTGGAGTTTCTTTTTTTTATGGATTCATACCTTCTGGGGACAAGAGATAAATGAAGGTAAGATGAAACCTTTAGATGTTGTCTTCATCACTGTTGACACTCTTCCTTGGGGGCTGACAGCTGCTAATGAATTCATTTTAAACATGACACACAAGAAGAACAAAAATGCTGGTTTGATTTTGTTTTCTTCTTGAAGAATAAGAACAGCAGCTAGCATTGATCATAATGGGAAAGCTAATCTGTACTAATTTGCAATCAAATAAAAACAATAGATTTATGATGAAATCTTCACATTTTCCCAACAAATGAGATCAAACTGGCTTTTTAAGTTGAATTCTGATATTTTACCTGTTCATATGACAGTGTTGTAGGTATTATCATGCCAGAAACACAGTCAGAATTTCAAATTCAGTTAACCGATTGTCCAGAACTCAGGTACCCATTGTCTTCTCTTCACCTGACAAAGGTACTTTTATTAGTTTCTATACTCCATCACTAAATTTTTGGCATTCTTTTTATATTGATATTGATTAAACTTCTCTTAACACTACTTTGATATTGAGATTTTTACTTTTGATTTACTTTTCCACAGAATTTGAATGGAATTAACCTGGACAGATTAGAGAGTTGGGTGGAGAGGAACCATATGAATTTAAATAAGGGCAAGTGTAGGGTCCTGCACCTGGGGAGGAATAACCCCAGCACCAGTACAGGTCAGGGATTGACCTGCTGGGAGGAAGCTCTGCAGAGAAGCACCTAAGAGTCCTGGTGGACAACAAGGTCTCCATGAGCCAGCAATGTGCCCTCGTGGCCAAGAAGTCCAATGGTAACCTGGGATGCATTAAGAAGAGCGTGGCCAGCAGGTCGAGGGAGGTTATCTTTCCCCTCTACTCTGCCCTGGTGAGGCCACATCTGGAGTTCTGTGTCCATTTCTGGGCTCCCCACTTCCAGAAAGACAGGGAGCTACTGGACAGAGTCCAGCAGAGGGCTACAAAGATGATTAGAGGACTGGAACACCTCTCATATGAGGAAAGGCTGAGAGAGCTGGGTCTGTTTAGCCTGGAGAAGAGAAGACTGAGAAGGGATCAATGTTTATAAATACCTAAAGGGTGGATGTCTAGAGGATGGTGCCAGACTCTTCTCTATGATGCCCAGTGACAGGACAAGGGGCAAAGGGCACAAACTGGAACACAGGAAGTTCCATCTGCATATGAGGAAAAATGTCTTCATCGTGACGGTGACCGAGCACTGGAACAGGCTGCCCAGAGAGGCTGTGGAGTCTCCTTCTCTGGAGATATTCAAAACCCATCTGGATGCAATCCTGTGCAACCTGCACTAGGTGATCCTGCTCTAGCAGAGGGGTTGGACTAGATGATCTCCAGAGGTCCCTTCCAACCCCTACCAATCTGTGAATCTGTGAACTCAGTCTTACATTGTGTCTTAGTACAGTTTGTCCCTGTCAATCGAGTGTGATTATTACCATGAATCTAAGGCCTGACTGTGGCTCACTGACTTATGCTTATTGGTAACACTTGGTATGTTTAACTATACACTGTTCTTTAGCTAACTGAAGAGCATATGATCATAATATATTCATTAAAATAATTGTTTATGTTTTTTATTGCATTAGGACAATATGCCTAATGGGCAGTACTGATTCCAGTCTTGTGTTCCTAACTCTTTTCAGAAGATATGCACAATATGTAAATATTTCACCTAGTCAAAGCATATGGAAATATTTTTTTTTTAAAGCTGAATATGGATAAATGTGTAAAACAGTAATTAACTTATACTACTTTCATGCATTGTGAAATGAAAACATGCACAAAGCTCTTCCTATATGATTTGCAGACATATAGAGATGCATGGAGCCTAACAAAGACCATATATATCAATTGTCCTCTGGAAAAGATCCTTGAATATTAGAGACAAGATTGGAGGGTAGAGTAAATGTAACATAAGAAACCCATGCCTTATCTGCAGAAGAAACTCAAGAGAACACAATGATGCCATCTCAACATTAATGTACGTTGGAGAGAGGGCCAAAGCTTTGTAACACCACAACCTGGTAGCTCTTTGGAGGAAGAAACCCAACACTGGTTTTCATCATGAACACTTCAGTGATTTCATTCAAACCCTCTAAATAATTTAAAGAGAAGACAGACATGCAAATAGGGTAATATGTTCTTCTGAAGGTGTAAAATACTCTACTAGAGAGTTTGCCTGCTAGGGTAAAATATTTTCATAAATAAAGGTACTCTAGGGTCTGTTGCAAAGAAATATGAGTCAGGTGGATATAGCTGGAACTCAGATCTAGGTAACTACAGAAGATCACTTTGCCTTTAGAAAACATAGACAGGTAGAAATATATTTTCATGAAACAAGTGGAGGGAACACATGGGATAAATCTTTTTTGCTCTTCCATTCTTACCCTATCTATTGGTTAAGCAGAACTCAATTTGATTTACACATTGTTAAATTGAGAACCAGCTTGTAAACTTCAGACTGTTGTGAGTATGTTTAAGTCTTCAAGTCTTAATGGTAATTTAGATATACACTAAATTCCTAGACTGAAAGAATCAGCCTTGAGTCTTTCAAAATAATCCTAACCAGTGCAGACAAACTAAGGAGGTATAGATATGAGATAACATCAATAAAAGAGACATTAATATGTTAGGTTAGCAATGTTTCAATTTAAGAACAGTCATAGTCGGGAACTTAGATGACCTAATAAAATGATAGAAATAGAAATGAAGCAGGGACCATAACTGTCCAGAGTAGATATCAACAAACTCAGTATTTATGATGGGTATAGGCTTGTCTTGCATACTTAATTTTTTAGCATGTGCTCATATATTCTGTACAGACACACTGTTATGCTGAATTTCCTAAATATACGTGTGTGTGTATATATATATATATAAAACTGTACTTAATTAAGACATTAGCATAGAATAAAGTTAGCTGTGTGTAATCTCAGATTTTTTTAAAAAATATTTAATTTGAAGGTATGAGTCTCTGTTCCTTGCCCTTCCCTTTCAAGTGGGACTCAATTTGGGGCATAAAAACACAGGATCGAAGTTTTGCCATGTTAGTTTCCCCTTCATGCCACATTTATATCTGTCTGTCTGTCTGTGTGTCTATCTATAGATATATAGATATATATAATTTCACTTGCTATTCTTTACTCTTTAATGAAATTCAGGAAGAAAAGAATGAGATAGCAACCTGAGTAGAATTAATTCTGCTGACAGAAATTGCTCACAATTTATTTAAATGTCTGTTATTGTTTTTCTGCAAGGTAAATGTAACCAGAAAAGCATAAAACAGTGTTTGCAGGTTCCTACCCTTTTCTGAAACAAAATTTGCCTCTTGGCAGCTTGAACCTGTTATTTTGTGGACTCTGTATTACAAAAAGGGTCCTCCCTCTTTCTGATATTCTGCTGTTGATGTAGCAGATCCTGCTATAAATTTGATTTGCGAAGGTGCCGCTTAGCACAAAAATGTTTCAAAGGGATATTTTTCCCCCAGGCTGCTTTTTGTAGAATGCAGTTTCTATGTGCAGATACTGATTTTTACAAGTCTATTATTTCCTTACTCTCAGCTCTGATCTACATCCAGTCTGCCTGCAACTTTTTGCCATCATTGGAAGGTAGCCGCAATTTTTTTTTATTTTATTTTTTTTAAGCAAGCACGTTTGATGTAAGAAGCTGTGTGCTGGACTTGCCCATTGGAAGATTATTTTGTGCCCTTTTTTATTGCCAACAAAGATTTGAAGTAATAGCAGCCATTGTTAAAAAGAATGGAACATAAAATAAAGTTTTATTGCTCTAGAAACAGACTGTGTTTCTTACCTTTCCATAGCGATACATGAGACTTCTGCACGTTCTGGCAACAGACATCTTATAAAATGTTTGTTTTGTTGTTTTTTTTTTCCCCAAAAATCAGGCAAGTATAGAATCATAATATGGCCTTTTAATCTTATATCTGCAAGAAAATATCATATACAGTTAAAAACCCTAAGCATTTAAGCAGGATTTAACTGTTTAAACCAGCAGTTTTGTCCTTTGCAGAACAGCTATACTCTTGTCAGCTGCAGTAAAATTTACTGCTAGAGAAAAGTGTCAGGAGTCACATCTCTTGCTGTTAAGCTTCATGTAAATGAGATGACACCTTCTGATCCCTTCCAAGTGATAGTGCCAGTGCTTAACACACTGCTCAGAAATTGTGACAGGACACAGAATAAGTTTTTAAAGTCACACAAGCTATACTATAATCTCTCACTTTCTGAATAAAAAATCATGAAAATGAAGATTGTTCTCAGACACCATTGTGCTAGGTGTAGGAGAAATGTTACGCCAGGAGAGGAAGCAAATTTTGGTCAGGAGAGACTGAATCTTATCCCTATCCTTGCACACTTCAGGAATGAGTCTGTTACTACTGAACAGATATGATTACTCCTAAATTCTGGTCCATAGCATCAAGTTAAAGCATTGATTGTATATTCATCCTCTTTCCTGCACTGTGTGCTTCAAAACACAGGGCAATGATACAAGTTGTCTACGACCAGTCAAGCAATGTCAAATATGGTCTTTTGCTCTCTCTGCGAACTTCATACCTTCATCCACTGCCACTGCCGCTTCTCACGCTTTTTCTTCCTTATGCATTGAGACTCAGATTTTGGAAAATCTGTTGGTTTTGTTGTGATACCCATTGTTTCTGTTCTCCAAAGTGATCTTTTTTCATACAAATAAGAAACAGTCCTTGTCTCAAAGATTATATAGTCTAAAAGACAAGAATAAGGAAAACAGTAGTACAGGGGAAGGCAGTAATGGCATCAAATGCAAGGTGTTGGTTTTTTCTTCCTTCCTTCCTTCCTTCCCTCCTCTCTTTCTCCCTTTCTCTCTTCCTCTCTTTTATTATTTTATTTTATTTAGTAATAAATAAAAATCATTATTATGATTTTGATTTACTCTTCCACAGAATCCTCAGTACCAGAGGATTGCTAGGAAAAGTTTAGCTACAAGATCAGGGAGAGGAAAATATCATGCATAAAGCAAACTGGCGTTCCAATGTCTTTTCAGGAACTCCTGCAGCTGCTCTGCTGAGTTTCACCTCCAGCTAGCTTATGACCACTACTTGCACGGCTCTGCCAGCTGGGAATGGAGGGCTCACTCTGTGATGCTGGGACTTTAGGTACCAGGGAACATCCTGCATGTACCTGGGCACACAGCACAAGAGAAGATATCCCTGTTGGGCCCCATTTTTCTCCTACCTCTCTCACATTGCTATTTACTCAATTAATTTTCTAACTGTACTGTGCAGGCTCCCAGTGGCTACTCCCCTCATTTTCTTTGATCTGCGAGCTTATGCTTTTATTTCCTTTTTTGGGGTACTTAATAAAAGTCAGAGGATTACTTTTTACCAGAGAGAAACTGGAGGAGGGAAATGTGTTAGAAAATAGCTGTGTGGCACCAGTCCTTTCCTTGTTATAAATAGCACACATCCTTAGTGAAATAAAGCATTTACACCCTTGGAAGGAAATCTGATCACTCAGGGATTAAAAAGGAGACATCTCCTAACCTTCCCAGAAAGTGGTTGATGGAAAAAAATAAGAGTTTTGGGAGTGGAGATAAAAGTTCATTCTTAGGTTAGATTCCAAATGCAATGTAAGATCCTGAATGGCATTTTGCATTTATCTTTTATATCTGAGACTGTGCTCTTGCAGCATGTATAAATCTTTAATCATGAAGACCATAATTTCCTCTTCCACACAGATCTTGTCATTAGTTGGTTTTAGTCCAGTGACTTGTGTGTTTAACATTGCACTTTTGTAGAACAGTGAGACTCACTCTGATTTCATTTAAACTGAGACACAAGTCAGGGATAATTCTAGTTAAATCAGTGCAAATATGACAGTACAAAAAGTGGATGAAAAAAGCCCCAGAGTTTCAATATTGAAAATACACCTTCAGTAGTGTTACCAAATAAGAAAAAAGATAGCTGACTGTGGTGGGTTGACCCTGGTTGGGGGCCAGGTGCCCACCAGAGCCGCTCTATCACTCTCCTTCCTTCTCTAGACAGGGGAGAAAAGGTATAACGAAAAGCTTGTGGGTCGAGATAAGGACAGAGAGACATCACTCACTTATTATTGTCACGAGCAAAACAGACTGAACTGAGAGAGGGAATTAATCTAATTTATTACTAAGCAAAACAGAGTAGAGGAATGAGAAATAAAACCAAATCTTAAAACACCTCCCCCCACCCCTCCCATCTTCCCGGGCTCAACTTCACTCCCAGCTTCAACCTCCGCCCCCCTCAGCGGCACAGGGGGACGGGGAATGGGGGTTACGGTCAGTTCCTCACATGGTGTTTCTGCCGCTTCTTCATCCTCAGGGGGAAGACTCCTCTCATCGTTCCCCTGCTCCAGCATGGAGTCCCTCTCATGGGAGACAGTCCTTCACGGCCTTCTCCAACATGAGTCTCTCCCACGGGCTACAGTCCTTCATGAACTGCTCCAGCGTGGGTCTCTCCCATGGGGTGCAGACCTTCAGGAGCAAACTGCTCCAGCGTGGGTCCCCCACGGGGTCACAAGTCCTGCCAGCAAACCTGCTCTGGCGTGGGCTCCTCTCTCCACAGATCCACAGGTCCTGCCAGGAGCTTGCTCCAGCCTGGGCTTCCCACGGGCCACAGCCTCCTTCAGGTGTCTCCACCTGCTCCGGCGTGGGGTCCTCCATGGGCTGCAGGTGGAATCTCTACACCCCCTCATCCTCCCTCCATGGGCTGCAGGGGGACAGCCTGCTTCACCATGGTCTTCACCACGGGCTGCAGGGGAATCTCTGCTCTGGTGCCTGGAGCACCTCCTGCCCCTCCTTCTGCACTGACCTTGGTGTCTGCAGAGTTTCTTACATCTTCTCACTCCTCTCTCTGGCTGCGAAAGCTCTCTCTAACTGTTTTTCTCTTTCTTAAATATGTTATCACAGAGGTGCTGATTGGCTTGGCCTTGGCCAGCGGCGGGTCCGTCTTGGAGCCGGCTGGCATTGGCTCTGTCAGACACAGGGGAAGCTTCTAGCAGCTTCTCACAGAAGCCACCCCTGTAGACACCCCCACCCCCACTACCAAAACCTTGCCGCACAAACCCAACACAGTGACACTAAAAAAGAGGACCTCAAGCTTATAACAGGGTTACCATTTAGATATTCAGGATAGTTTATATAGGTTTAATGTGATATCATTTCTGCCAGAGAAAGGCAAATTGCAAAAGGTCAGTGAGACTGCAACTCATGTTCTGTGCCTAGAGGGGTGATTATTGCTGCTAAACTGTTTAATCTTGTCTGGTTTGTGTATGTGATTTCTTTGTAGTTTGTTCCTAGTGAGACAAAGTCTACGTACATTAGAGAACAGTTTTGGTACTAGTCATCCAAATGCATCTTTTATGGTTTAACTAATTAGTTTGATCTTGGGTAAATGGTCAAGACAAGTTCAGGTCCTTTTGCAATGTTATTTCTGACTTCATGTGTGACCTTGGGCCTTTATGCTGCTGTGTGATAGCAGGTAAAGATGATATTGATGTTTCACGCTTCACTGTAGAGGTTATCATCACTCAGTCTTAATGGACTTACAGACCTTTCTCTCAGCAGAATGGAGGAACAACTCAACCTTCATTTCCTAAAGAAGAGGAAGGAGACACACCATCTTTCACATATATTTAACAAGCAGACCCAATATGTAGGTAAAGCTAATGCAAAAATAGGCTATAAAACTCTAACGCAGTGTTATCTGGTGCTTTCTACCACATAAATTTGTGTAAATCTGAGTTAATCCTCCCACAGTCCCATTAAAGTCAAAGAAGAAATACACAACAGACAGAACTTGGTTCCTCTGGCCTCTTCTAGACATTTATCTTGGTATTAGATGAGATGCCCTTTGGAGGTAGTCTTTTATCTTCACTGACTGAGAAAGGGACCTATGATCCCTGGTTCACACACACTTCAGCATCTAATTTTTAGATACCTAAGATATAACACATGAGTTTCTTTCACTATCTCTACTGCTGGCATTAAAGTATTGGGTTTTGCTTCATCATCATCATTGTCTGAATATTTGTCATTTTTACATTGTTATTATAACCTTTTCCTCAACTAACTAACACACGGAATTCTCCAGTAATAGCCTAAATCTACAGGAAAGCATGATAATAATTGCAATTTGATGCAATATTTCAGTGGAATATTGTAATTTAAAAATTCATGTTTAACAGGTTTTACTCAATACTTGGACTGCTAATTTCAGTAGTCAGCAAAGGTTTTCTGTGTTCAAATCAAAACTGAAACACTCTCTTGACCTGCTTGTCATTGGAATCCAAGTGAAATTACAGACTACCAATTAAAATATCATTTAAGTGCACTGGTTTATTTTGCTTTGTGTTTTTTTCGTGTGTATGTTTTTGCACCCAGCCATAGTCTTTAACACATGTGGTTTTGTAATTGTGATATGCTGGGAAAGTTCAGAGAGCTCATTGGCCTTTTAGCTTCTACTTCCACCTGTGTGCTTGTACATCTAATATTAATAAATTGAACTGTGAATCACACCAAACAGCCATTTGGAAGTTTGCACTTACTTTTTCTCTGAATTTGCACCATCTATGTCAAATACTTTCTTCAATTACTAAGGCCTAACAACAAAATATCACAAAACGTGAAGAACTACCAGAAATTGTCCTCTTCAACTGATGTTTACTCTGTGACAATATTTCTTTCCTCTCCATTTAAATTTTAAGCTCCTTAGAGCAGGATCTCATGATGTGTTTGTGTACTGGCTAACATACTGAAGACCTGCTTTTCATAAGGGCCTTTAAACATCAGTCTAATAATGGTAATAAATAATCATAACTACTTTCCATATTTAATAGATTATCCTTGATTAACCAAGAGATGTTTATTCATCTAGTTTTGAAAACAGAAATAGAAGAGTGCCAGTGAATCATGAATCAGCATATGTATTAGGAACGTGTGAGACCAGAGTTTAGATGTACGCTTCAAATAAGAGAGATGAATTGTGTGTGCTCACACAGAATATACTAGATCTCCTTTTATTTCTTTCTCTACTCAGATATGAGACTTCAGCCTTCATGTGTATGCTGCTTTGTCATTTGATTGTCAATATCAACTATATTCATAAAAATGCAGTTGAGTCTGTGCCCAGATGAGTATTTCTGCCTACTTCTCTTCCTTATTAATATTAAATAATACAGTTCTAGGAAAATTAAATGTTATTTTGTTTCAATATTCCAGAGTATGGGAGTCCTAGAGCCCAACCACAGAGATTGCATAAATGCTGTGTTAAATTGGATAAAAAAAGTACATGCAGAATTTTATCCCACAGTAGATAGTCTCTGGAAAATCAGTTTATATCTGACCCATTTCCTTTTAACCCTGCTAACCCTAGATCTTAATAAAGACAGCGCTCTCTGCATATTCTTAGTCCCAAGGTATTTTGTAGCAAAATTCACTTGTCCACCAGCAAGCTGTTTGAGTCTCCAACTGCTTTTCCGTGGTCCTGTGAAAGCTGCCTTGGCTGAAGACGGTTCTTCACAAGCCCTCTTCTTCTCACTTAACCCTCTAATCTGAACTCACTTTGTATAGCAGTGTCATTTAGTGTGGGTTTTTTTTTTTAATAATATTTAATAAAACTACTTTTCAAGGTTTTTTTTTTTTTTTATTTCAAATCTAATCACTTGCTCCTATTTTTTCACATTTTTTTAATTTGTCATGATTACTGTTGTTGTTAGTAATATTTCTATTATATTAGTACTGTATTTTTTTTCAAAAAGAATTAATGAAGCCTTGCAGAAACCAAATCAACACAAACTCTGCAAAAGGATGCAAAGAGATGTCTGTACACTGAAGTACAGAAGTGTTTTTAAAGGCCAGGGATCGTACAGTCTCTAGCATGATCACACTTTGTTATTGACCTTATGCTGTATGTATTCTGTAGTTGTTCATCTTCTCTAGCATCACTACCTAGAAAAAACATTTTCATGGAGACAAGTTGAAATGCAAAACTTTCCATCTAAATGAAATTTTTAAAAAGAAAATTTTAAGTTAGAGTAATATTAGGTATTAGTAAAGGAAACTAAACGATCGTGCAAAAGTAGGACACTAAAGAAAGTTGAGATCTTCTGACATGTAGAAACTTGCATTCTGCATATGCACTATAAGCAACCAAATTTTTGTCAGTTTGTGTATCCTAGTTTGTGAGTATACTTCATCCAAAGGCAAAAATTGTATCTAACACCCTGAAATAATTTTGACCTGTAATTTGCAGTTTCTATTGCTTCCTTCCACTTTTGACAGTGCTAGTAATCACTAATTAAAATACAAGGAAAATACATACACAAATTTACCATCAATATGTAATTTTAGAAACGGATCTTACTGAAAAATCAAAGGACTTTAGCTTTCATTGTTGAATGTTATTTAAGAAAACAAAGTAGGGAAAATAAGTCTGGTCTAAGACTTCGAAGTATGTCATACCTCCTCTCCTGGTGAACTATATTCTTCATAAATTCAGATCAGTTCAGTTTTGTTTGAGTCTGTTAAAATGCAGAGACTGAAATTCTAATCTCAATTGCCTTTCTGTTGCTGCTTTTCAGATAAGGATGTAATTTATCCTCCCTTTTTTGAGCTGTGTTAAGTGTATCTTGAGAGAGACTGTACCGCTTAGCGGAAAAAGTGCCGGACCAGATTTAGGGAGTTCCTTTTCCCAGCTTTGCCATTGGTCTGAATGAAAAACCTAGACAGTTTTAAACTCTTAAATTAAAGCTTCATTCTCACATGTCACTTTTACTTTTGTCATTTTGATTTGCATAAATCATTTGTCACAATTTAAAAACAGAAGCATAAGGAAACACCTGCCTCGTAGGCATTCATTGCTCCTGATTGAGTTACTGTTTTCTCAAGAGTATTCCAGTTTAGTTGCTCATGGTGGATTTTAAGAATGACAATGGTGTTTGTTGTTAAGGACTGACCTTTGAGATGATTAATGAAGAAATATTATTGATATTCTCATCTGCTCACTTTTTGACATCTTTCTTCCTTTAATAAACAACTTATCCCAGCGAGGAGCTCATGAGTGGTCAGATCTGCTTTGTTCCGTACACTAACTGTGTAACGGATACACTTTGCTTTAACCTGTCAGCATGCAGGACTCAAACTTGATTCAGATCTGCCTCATTCTTCAGTAAAACAGGAGTAGCTCCTTTGAAGTCAATGAAATTCTTCTGGTTTCATGTATGGGAAAATGAGAGAAGAATAAGGTCTTTTGTCGTCTTCCAGGGCAGCCATGCTGCTTAATAAATCATCATATCAGCAGCTGGTTTTCACCAGGGAACAGCACAGTAATTGATGCCGCTGTCCAGAAATCCACAGAGGTTATCGATCAGGCCAGCCCGTTAGCATTTCTGCAAACCTACGGCATAGGACTGGAATAAATAGGATGGGGAGAAATGGGAATATACTCACATAGTCTTTTGCAAAGCATATTTTACTCTAACAATTCAAAAAGAATTGAATTAACAATTTTGTTTGTATTTTCTATGCTGTTTCTGTAAATATATTTCTTTACTCACAGAGAACACCACAGCCAAAAATAACATTTCTGCTTACAAAGCAGGAGACCCTGTAAACATTTTAATTGCAGTAAAGTTTATTCTGTTTACTAATTGTGAAAATTAACAATTTAGACTTGAATGATTGAGAACATGCTATGCAACAAAAAATTAGAGGAACTCTGATCATGAGACTGTCATCTTTTAGAAACAGCTAGGGAAAATTTCTGACCTCAGAAGTACATAGCTTTCTAATTTGATCATTATTTCATGGGCTTTTCATTTGGAATTAATCTGAACTAGTTTGTAATATAGTTTATAAATAAAAGTTAAACACAGCATGTAACCTTTCTTGACTCAAAACTGTCCAATAGTATAAAGCAATCTCTTGAAGACTAAAGAATATCAAGATTATTTTTGCATTTCTAAAAACCGAGTATCCAAATAACTACCACAATCTAGTATTCAATGAAATGTAAAAGATAAGTTTGTCAGTCATTACTCAAAGAGAACCTTTGACTATTAAAAAATCCAGCGTATGCCAAATATCTATTTAGTAAAACCAGATAGTAGGTAATAAAGTATTTTTTATTCTATTGGTATGTTTCAAAGATAACATTAAAAAGTCATGACTTTTTAATAATATGTAATCTTGTTGGAAAGATCTGATGTGGGTGAAATGTAAATGAGTTTATACAAAAGAGAACCCCTTCAACAGGAATGGCAGAACTGCATATACTAACTCTGTAGTACAGTGTTTAACTCACTTAGAAAGAGCGACTGATGTGTAAGACAAAGATATGAACCTGACTCCATGTCCCATGTCTCAGGTGTCAACATTATCATCGAACATCCTGGAGAAGAGATTTATTTATTTGTTTAATTATTCTTCTGAAACACAAACTGGAAGATATTTCTTCCGTAAGCCTGCCTCCTTATTACTGAGCTGTGACAATTTATGAAGCAACACCTGCGTTGATAGCTCGCTGTCCTCCTACTTCCTTCCTCCATTTGGCTATTTGCTCACCTGTTACTTAGTGTCTGACTTCTCAGAAAGAGGAGGGATTATTTTTGTTCATTTTAATGGGACCCTAAATAGAAGACTTTTAAACAGCATTTCCAAGGACTATTGCACGAAACACAATACTTCTATTTCTTCTGCAGTAGAAAGGAATGTTATAATTAAGGATGAAAAAACCCAGAAAACTCAGCTGAGGTATTAATTTAGTAAAAAAGAAGAAATGGAGAGTAATCATAAATCCAGTTTTCCTGGTATTTTGATATATAACTCACAGCTGCAAGTGAGAAAACAAATGGAAATAACAGAAATTAGTGCAAAATAACATTTTTGGATGCTACAAGGCAAATAGCAGTTACATTCACTATCTCATGCCTTATCTTGCTAGACCAGTCTGTTATACGAACAAATAGTTCTCTGTATCCTCACTGAGTTTTTGAGCATTCTGACAGTTCACGTTCTTGCTTGTAATGGAGCCGAGTAGCTTGTTGCAGCTGTTTGTACAGCAGACCCCAAAGCCCTCCTACCAGAGTCATTACTAATTTAAACAAGCCACACTCAAAACCAATTACATGTCTGCACCTTGGAACAACGCAGGCCTAATTGTAGACCTACATACCTTCTAGGCTGAGGGAAAGAAAACCCTAAGGCGTGTCGATATGTACTATCCATGTTCCATAAGAAACCCCGTGCTCTATTCCTGTATATCCCAGAGGTTGCACCAAGTGGATACAGAAATTCTTAATGGCAGAGAGCAGTGCAGCAGGTGATTTTGAATTGCATGTGTTTGGAGCAGCCTCACACGCAGCTGCACTGGGAAAGTGCTCTGTGTGTGCTCCCTGGAGATGCTAAACTCACAAATACTTGGTCTTCTTATGG
Organism: Balearica regulorum gibbericeps; assembly: GCF_011004875.1. NCBI lineage: Eukaryota > Metazoa > Chordata > Aves > Gruiformes > Gruidae > Balearica > Balearica regulorum. The sequence goes on from NC_046184.1 coordinate 9,697,889, forward strand.
ATCAACAATGAAACTCCTCACAAAATAATTAATGGCCTGGGTCCCTATTTCTGACAGCTCACATTAAAATTGCAAGCAGCTGGCACAGCTGGCATGTCTGGGCAAAGGGGATAAACTGGATATGGTCTGCCAGCAGAGTGACAAAAGGATTATAGCACTGAAAGTGTGTTCATGTTATAGGGGCACTCAAAAAATACAGCTGTAAATAAGAAACAATAATAAGCCTATTTCTAAAGATGGTTTTGTGGTAAATCCAATAGAAGGGTGATCTGTAGGGAAAAAAAAAAAAGAAAAAAAAAGAAAAAAGAGTACGCTAATTAACAGCAGTATGTGATATATGAATTAATTAGTTTTCTTTACACCTAACTGCTATACCATCCTCCCACTTCTGTTATGTAGCAAAAATAGCATTTGTGGTTATATTATTTGTTGTCCCTTTTCTATGTTCTAAAAAATGAAAAGATAACTGTGTAATCAGAATGCAATTATTAGCTTGTCCGTTAGTATATGGATGCCCATCATAGTCAGTGACCACCGTTTTTCAGGTTAATATATCTATTTACTTCCATTGTCATTGAATTTGTGAGGAACAGACGTTGTTACAAGCCAGAAGGTATTCTGAATTTTGGCTATTTGGAGGACAGTAGTTTATTCTTTCCACTTTTCTTCTGTCTCTAGTTTGGTTGTTCACTTCAGCACAAACTCTATTGCAGCATTGTAACCTCTTACCTGTTGATCTTGTTTTATCTGAAATTCATTTTCTCCCTGTTACTGATAGTGTTTTGCAAAGCTTTACAGAAGGATTTCAGGGTATTCCAAAAATGCTTTTATTGGCCTAAAGGTGTGCTTTTGCTATACACAAACTGGTCATAAAAAGTCTACATAAGGATCCTGAAGTTTTCCATTCTGGCTTTTTACCTAGCCCACTGTAAATGAGACACTTTTGAGGGCAATACAGAGGTGATTTCTGCAAATAGCGTATGTGCTGTTTACATAGCCACACAAGTTTACAACAATGTGCATGCGTGGACAGTACTGACAAAATTGCACACTGGGTTAAGTGTAGAAGAGCAGTAATTAGAGCATTCTCATCCACAGGAAACTACAAATATAAATTTGCAAATGACCAAAGGATGAACTCTCTGTAGAAATGCAGAGAAATATTTCACCATCATTTGCTGCTGGTTTGAAGACAATGCTACCAAGACAGATAAGCTTGTCAACCATGTTGAGTTCCTTTGATCTTGTGCCATGGCATAAACGTACAGCTTCGTGATTAACTCTTTCTTCTAATTAGTCATTTTATTAACTTTTCTTCTTTTCTTATCCTTCTTTGTACAGTTTCTCTCAACAGTTTATTGGAAATGGACTTACTGAAACAGTGCACAGCTCCTGAACTGTACAAAGAATTTGAACTAAAGGAAAATCAATGGAGAAAGGACACTTGTCCTACAACAGAAAATAAGGTGCTGGTAGAGGATTGGTCCTGTAAGAGTTGTTCTTTCTTCACCATTTCTTTCAATTCCTCCAGAATGTTTTTCTGAGGCACCACGTTAAGTCTGGTATCCAACTTCCATTGACTATCTCAGCTGTGGAGCAAGTTTTGCCCATTGTACTGATCAAGCACCTTGTAATAAGATTTAATTTTCTACAAAATTGTAGTCAATTGGATGAAGTGTGAGGTAGAAGAACCTCTGTAAATAAACTCTATTTTTTGTCTGCAAAATAATGCGCTTTTTTTTTTTTTTTTTTTCTATTTCAGGAGAAAAGAAATTGATCTGGCTTCAACAACTCTGTTTTTTACAAGAGCACTGCTCTATGTTTATATTTTTCACTAAATGCCTGTTAACTTGTAGATTACTTGTCATATGTGATTTTTCACATTTCATTTTCCAAATCATATTTAGTTCAAGCTAGCACAGAACACAGAAACTCAACTGTTCTTGTGAGCTTTTCCTTCAGGAATGGTCTAGACAGTTAAAGGAAAAAAATCCATTCCAAATATTTGCTGGCATGGGAAATAGGATGATGGTGAGAGATGATGTGGAATACAAAACCGATGCAAAACAAATATAAAAAATATCTTACAAGAAATAAAAATGTTAAATCCCCTCATCTGAATGATAATGAGAATTTACTGTTATACGTAAGCAATGGATAATAAGATATACTAAACCAAACTGGGGCTTCCTTTGGATTGTGATTTAACAGCTGCAAGTAAATTCAGTTCTGATTTTGGCCTGTTTCTTTAATAACTTAGAGTGATTTTACTGACATTAAATGTGCAAATCTTGCCAGTTTATGTAGACATGATAAGTCAACCTTATCATACTGCAACTGAGTCTTCAATTGTGTAGATTAAACATTCTTGAATAGTCAGTGAACAGTGAATTTCCTCTTACTAGGTCTGATCTTGAAATCCATTGAATTCAAAACTTTGTTGACAGCAGCGATCTTCAATCAGATTCAGAGTATGGGGGGAACAACTACTGTATCACTACAGAGAAAAAGAAATCCTAATTTCTCTTACTTTTTGTAGTTGCATGTTCTTTTGTGAAATACTTTATTTGTTGTACCATTTAAACAAGTCATTGTTTTATCACTGACACAAAATATCTGACTGTGTTTTTAAAATTGAGAGGGTTGGGTTTAGAAAAACTATTAAAAGATTTTCATCTGACGAGTTAAATCAAGTGAAATGTAATTCAGAAGAATCTATTAGTTCAGTCTGATTTAACCTTCTTAAAATGGCAACTTAAACTTGGTGAGTTTAGTAGGCAAACCTAGTGTTTTAAAAGTACCACCAACACCCTAGTGGATATCATTGTTTCTTTCAACGGCTTCTGAAGTCATCTGAATCAAAAATAACATCAGTTCTGGAAAATGGCAGAATGATAGGTTAACTTCACCTGGCAGTAAAAGAGCCTATTTAAGAGGTGAGAAAATGGAGAAAAGAAACTGGAGCAGAAGGAAAAAAAGTCAAAATGAGGATGTGAGAATACGAGAAGAGTGCCTGAGTTGCAGGAGATAAATTTCATTGTGCGTTTCATCTTATTCTTTGGCATGTATGCAGTGTTTTCTCAGCAGGTTTGTACCAGAGAAAGACTCATTTTGGTATGTCTCAGAGAACTAGCTCCATCTTAGTGGTGGCTAGTTTGTATCATAAATTGAAACCCAGAGGTATAAAGAGATTCAGTTCTGCAGAGTGCTCAATTCCTTCTGAAAATAATAAGAAATAAGAAACTTCAGCATAAAAGAAGTGCCCAGGACCCTGGACGATTAGTCCCAGAAACCTGATGTAAATCCACTTGTTTCTATTTCATAAGGCTACATCATAAACCTTTAAATAGATCACTCATAAAGTAACATACTTCTAATCAATTAGGGGATTATATCCATCCTTGCTCCTTTTGGAAGGACATGTATTTTGTCCCATCCTCTCCTTGCTTGTATACCACAACTGTAAATAGCTGTTTGTGGAGAGAAGTATCGTCTGTGTTCAGTGCAAGAATGAACCAAGATTATCATTCGCATTTGTACGAACAGGAACTGCTATCATGTTATGGACCATGTGCTAGCCACATGCATTAACACTTTGCCACCTTAATCAGCAGAGAAAAGAGCAAGCAGATTTTGGGGCTGGTGTGAAACAAGGGACAAGGGGAACTAAGTAATAAAATCTGACTTATGAAGACAGAAAGGGGACTTTTATTGTGGGTAAAACTGTGAAGAACTGTAGTTATGCGGGGTTGTGTAAAAGGTAGAGTTGTTAATGCTGGTGTCTTAGTTATACTTCATCATACTAATGGAAATGTCTTCTATGGTTAAAATACATGAAACATTAGGTTTAAAATATGCATGTGTATATATATATACATATAAATATTATACAATAAGCAGGTCTTTTCAGATGAATATGCTGTATAGCCTTGTTCTCCACTCCTGTTATATACTGAGATATCTTCAATCCTTTCACCACAAATGTATGCATCCCCTTTTCAGACATATAAAACAGGAGAACACACTTGGGGGAAAGAGGAATTTCTTCAGACTCCCCTAATGTTTCACAGATTGGATTTCTGTGGCCTTTTCCTAATTTCCTTTTCTGGGAAACAAGGTACCAAGTAAATTGGATGTTTTAACTCTGAGTTTATCTGACAAGAATCTAACCTGCATGGCAAATTGTTAACGTCTATTAGGAGTTTTTTTCCAAGCTGTTTTATGTCAGTTCTACTATACTGGGGCAGAAGGGCCAATGTCACATTAATACTGCAGTGGTTTAGGTCCCCTCCTTGCACGGGATCAGATTGAGTTCACTGCATAATTCATGGTTATATGTTCAATGATTTCCATTTAAAAGTGGATCTTTTGGTCCGCCTCCACCTCAGTTTGTTATAACAAACAAGTCATATTTGCTTTTGAATTGCAAGGAAAAATTGGATGAAGAGGAATGCAGAAATGCTTCCTGGGGACCTTTTATTCTTTAAAAGGAAACTTGAAATCAGATTTTTGATTGCTCGAGTGCTGTTTACCATTTAATCTATCTTGATAGAGTAGTAATTTAAGAGTTCTCAACATCTTGCTTCAGATGCTTAACAACTTTTAGTATTTGGGTCCCAGCTGAACATTTTAACTCATGCAAAGGGGACATGAAAACAGTGACCTACCTCTGAAAACATCTTTTTAAATCAGAAAAACATGCACTGTATGTCTGGAAGGAGACTTTTGTAAGTATTAAATGGGAATTACAAATCAAAGCCCACGGGCTCCAGATTCCTCTAAATGAATAAGCAATTGCACGCGACAGGATGTACATCACCTGGCAAGTGTTTATAAAATGTGGGTGCAGTGTTGTGCCCTAATGTAACACATAGTGTGCATATATAGGATGATAAATACAGTCCATGGACTTACTAAACTTATAAAATATTTTATTGGAGAGGAAAAAAGCCACACATACATTTAAGGCACAATGTTTAAAAAATTGCTTTAGAAATAAGCAAATTGTTCTCTAGGGAGGACTGCTGAGGAAAATTGCAATGATACTTCCATGTATAGTAAAACCTTATGCACACGTCTTTTCCCCGCTCCCTCTAAACCGGCAGTGCTTCAGATTCAAGTTACTTATCCAGCTTTTCCCTCCATTTCCGTTCTGCCTCTCACCTCTTACCAGTTATCGAGAAAAGAGCACTTGTAATGCAGATTTTTAAATGCAGCTCTTGGCTCTACATAAAAAACCTGAGGAATAAGTAGGAGGGTTAGACTAGATGATCTCAAGAGGTCTTTTCCAACCTAAATGATCCTGTGATTCTCTGACAAATCCAAATGCTAATGCTCGCCTTGCTTGGAGGTAGAATACATCTCCAAACTCGTTGAGCTGTAGGAATGCACACGTAATTCGCCATCACCTTCTTTGTTCCCACAAACACTCACCACAGTGCTTTATCCTTTAAAAATGGGAAGTCTCCACCTAGTTCTTAACCTAACAAGGTGTTAATAACTAATAACAAAAAAAATAGGAGTATTAAAGTATTATTAATATTCAGATAAATAATGGTTTCGGTTATTGATTTCAATTATTGAATAAGAAATGGGTGAAGCCAAAAGTTACTTACCTGCAGAAGTCAGGATTATGGACATTATTCTGTTTCCTTTCTTGCATAAATTTTTCAGTACTTGACTTCATCCTTCAACAGCTAACAAAATTATTCTCGGGAGAAAAAATAAATTTGAGATTATTACTTTACATGTGAACTAAGCTTAAGTTGATTGCATTTAGTCATTTTTGAGTATACCTTCTCTTCAGGTGTAAATAGCTGATGGCTTTGGTGTGGATTTGACACAATTGCTATAAGGGGTTCTAATCTACAGATCCTGTACTTCTCTATTGCCTTATACATGTTGATATTCTATTATCAATTAATGGTTTCTTTTGACATCTTTTTAAAAAATTTTCTTCATATAGTGGGTGTATATTCTTAAGTCTATTATCTTCAGATTCTGTGAACTTTTTGGAAACTTAATATTGCCACAGCTGCAAAGATATTACCTATCAAAAATCTACTTTTCATAATAATTGCAGAGGAGGAAGCTGATAAACAAAATACAGTAATCTTAGTTATGTAGAAATGACATTCATTACACAGATTTCATCAGTGAAAGTATCACTAACTGTAATTACACATGAAAAAATTATCATAATTACACATATAAAAGACATGTTATAACTAGTGCGTGTATAAACATATCCTTTACAACCTAATAAATCTTCTAGTTCATTCTAGTGCAATACAGAAAATATGTCACTACTACAGCTTTGAGCCTAGTTCACCTGGAAGATGGATATATGGTCAGTTTAAATATCCCAAACCTATTGGTTGTCACCAGTGTAGCTCCATGTACTTGAAGTTTTAATGGTATACGTATCATAGCAAGAGATTATATAGATATAAAAAGATATAAGAGATTATATAGATATAAGAGAGATAAAAAATTGGGAAGCTGCATCCAACAATGAGTCCAAAACGTTAACATTTTTAAGGCACTGAAATATGAAGAAATTCCGGGCGATTCTCATTCTTCTCCCTACTGCAAAGGCTGCAGGAGTTCAGATTTGAAGTCTCTGCTTCTGCATTTATTTCCTCACAAGCTCTATCATCTTCCATGGTCACCAAATGGCAAAAAATCTCACTTATTTTTGCAGAGAAATTATAAATAGTCTGGTGCTCCCAAATATGTGAAGGTTATTAATTTCTAACTTAATTTTAGCTTCCAGAGAAAGACAGAAAATCTGTAACATATTCTGATCAATTGATCTGGCATGTATTCAGATTAAGTCCACTGAAATCAGTGAGGTTGCTGTGAATTTTCAACACAGAAAATCTTCAGGGAAGATCCTCATAGAAATCAGCAGAGATACACCACTTCGTATCAGCTGACGATCTAGTCTAGTGTCTGCTTGTGCAACAGGACAGTTAAAAAACTGGCTGCGCATATATATGTGTGTAAAATATAGGAGAGAGATACATTTAATGTTAGACACTCAGCGGCACATTCCTATTATTGCTGGAATAACAAAATCCACAGCGGGGAATTCTATCTAAATAAATAGTCAGTCTGTTGTTGAATACAAGCCAGTTAGCAGATTGACTACAAAGATGCCATCAATTTGAATCCAGAGGATGCTTTTACAAGTTGCAAATGTCTTCTGACTTCTTTCTGACTCATTAAAGCTTTTATGAATCTTGGCAGATGTTTAAGGCCTCGGGGAAAGTCAAATGTACATGGAAAGATGACAAAAGAAAAATGGGTAGATAGAAATATCGAGAATTAAGCTGCATTTTTGGTTCTAATGTAACATGCCTGCTCTGGAATTGGCCTTTTCTTTCTTTGGGGACATACTTTTTTATAATACTTTCATTCTTCTATAAAATAGAGCCCTGTATTTTCTGACATTCGAAAAAACTTCTGGTTAGTCATGACGCTACATACTTTTCAGTTGGCATTTTAGCTGCAAATTATAGGTCGTCCTACACACTCTGTGGGTCTGTTTTGATCACTGTTGAATTGGAAGCATAATAAACATAGACTGGAAATTTGGTAATCTTGTTATCTGTTTTTTTCCATGTGTCCAAGAATATTTATTAAGCATTATCACTTAAGAACCTGTTCTATACATCCTTTATCACAGAATTGTACTGAAAATCCTTTGAAAGTGTGTGTAATTGGTATGTTGACTATGTATTTCTACAGCAGCACTAGCGTATGCAACGCAACAGTCAACTTTTCACAGTACATTTAATTTTGCTCCTGTTATAAAGCATAAAACACTCCTACTAAGCTTGAAATACAAAATCAGTTGGCAGTTCTGGGCCTATGTTAAGAATAGCGGTCTCCTGATTTTTGCAGACAGACTGTATTTGCAAATCAATTCATCTTAGCAATGTTGCCACAATTGAGGGGCATACCCCAGGCTCACAGAAATGCGGGTGGTAGTACCACCTGCAGTCTGGAAGAACATGGCGAAGGTGCTTGATGCCAAGGAGATAGGCTCACACTAAGGCCGTGGCAATGAATCTCCCTTCCTACAGTTCAAGAGCAGAAAGCCAAAATGCTCTGGCTCCAGACTCCAGTAGAATTCATCATTTCCTCTTAAACGATCCATAAAGAGCCAGGAAAATTCTCACTAGCACAAGCCAAAAAGAATTGGATGAATTAAAGGATAAAGCAAAAGAGTGTCTGCAGTGGTATAGTGGTTATTAATACTTACATGCTAGGGACAGTTTCGAATTTACTACAGTAGCTTGATTACTTTCCATCTCAGCTAAATCCAGTCAGAATTGTAATAAAACCTTGTAGTCAAAGAAAAGCGGTTTAATATCACATGTCATTTGCAGCTGACAAAAACCTATGTTAGAGCAGCTCCTTCCAGTGATGAGGAACAGGATTAGGCACTACTGGAAAATGTGTCCCTAAAGACCATCTATAAGACCACAGCTCTGTAGCGATGAATGCTTAATTCCAACAAGATATATTACAGTAAATAATTAACACTTAACAATACAAGGTGATAGAAATGTAACAATTACACTGCATTTCTTATTAGTATTTCCCCTTATGCCAAACATTTCTGAAGTCCAACATGGGCCGTACTGAACATACATATCAGATATCAAACAACTTTCAATCTGTTTTTTGCATAGGAAGTTTTGTGTTAGATTTTTGTGTGCTTCTTTCTATATCCCTCTCTAATCTGGTCTTCTAAGGTAATTCCATTTACTAAAAAAGATATTTTAAGTGAACCACCCAATACTATGGCAAACATGAGGTAGAAAATAGCGAATTAAAGTGAAACGATGGTCTACTTCAGTTACCTAACCAATCAGTATGGAAACAGAAGGCAACTGCTCATATAATTTGATTCATATGTACAGTACTCTCATCAAAAACAGCTAAGAGTATTAGAACTGAATACTGGATCATTAGTCTTTCAACTATTGGAAAATCTTGGCATAATAATACAAGTTGTGATTGGAACTATTAAAAGCAAAACTTTTGATTGTTGAGGAAAAAAATAAAAAGGTCATATGGTAAAAATAGTTACACAGACAGACTGGGAGAGACATAATTATAGTCCCACTATTGTCTGTGTGTGAATATTTTATGACATTAATTACTGAACATATGTAAATGTATTTTTACGACTACTTTAATTGAGTGCATTAAAAACGAACCCACTATACAGCATTTATGTGCTATTTTTGGCCTGAAATCTTATCCAAGGCATTTTTAAAAAGCTTTATTTATTTATTTATTTAGGGAGTTCAATAGTTGGGTGGACTTCTTGCAAAATTTTTCAGCTTGAAAGCTGCATTTACAAGCGCTCTTTTGCCTTTGGACACAGCCATCTCATCAGCTACTGCTTGTCAAACCAAATGTATGAATTTCTTTTCTATTTCTCCTCTCCTTACATTCCCTCACTCTAATACGCCTGGGTGAGATTTTAAGCTGTAATGCTAAACGAAACAGGAGTTTCCAGTTCTGGAAGTGCAAAGACTACAATGGCTTTGTGCCCCTTCTGTCCCTCTTCCAGGGATATTTCCAGAGGAAATAGTAACTCCAGTTTCAATTTAAACAGCGCCGAGGGCCCGTTTGCACTGTAGCAGTCTCCTTAGGCTTTCCACATTACAGTCACTCCTGCACCGGTGGCAGAGCAGTTTTTCTGGCAATATGATCACAGGATCCAGGTTTCCCTTAGCCTGCCCTGTTCAATTTTTTTTTTTTTTTTTTTTTTTTTTTTTTTTTTAATGAGGGTAGAGATGTTTTCATTGTTCAGCTTCTGACTCTTTTTCCTAGATTAAAATTATAATTACTTTATATCAGGGGATTTTTTTTTTACTACACCAACGTATTTTCCCTCACATAAAGGGGCCATTGGACATGATACCAATAAAAAGTAGCAGTAAGGAAATGTCTCATCCCTACAGAGGTGGACCAAAGTTTGAGACTCTGCTTAGATTTACTTCAGGTTTATTTTGACTTCAGGTTTTTCCAGAGTCAGACAAAATAGAAATTGTTAGGATGCCAAGATTAGCTCTATTGCTTTAGTCATTTTTGTTAACCAGAGCCATTTTTATTTTTTTCTATTTTTACACAGTTTTATTTCAGATGGCTTTGGAGCCGTTCAAATTCCACACCCCCAGCCCCTCGACCCTTCCAGCCCTGGCCCCCTTACTCCCCGTGCCTCGAGCTTGCCCCTGCCTAGTGATACATTGAACTGCTCCCTCTGAGTCATTCACCTGGGATGGAAAAGGGCAGGGTATCCCCAGCTTTACCGGAGCTAAATTCAGCTTCAGATCACAGCAAAGGCATTTTTAAAAGAAACTGGGGAAATCTGTGTAGCCTAATAGCTATTTGCATGCATGCCTAGCTCTCTTCCTTTGCTGATGACTCATGCAAGTGTCTTATCAAGTGCTGTACTCCTGTCAAATGCATGTTTAAACAAGTTGGTAAAGAAGGAATTTGCTGAGGGACAGGCTCCTCTTCAGGAGTCCAGGGAATCATTCTATTTTATAACAGGGATGAATGTGAGGAAAACTTTTTAGGCTCAAACAGATGTCAAAGCTGTCTGACAACTGTCCTGCATGCTTCCAAAGTTACACATACTACTCGTGTGGTATAAATAGGTTTCAGTTGCATAAGACATCAGAAAAAAATGTCTGTGAGCTAATTTGAGGAACAAAATGCATTTTTTTTCTGTAAAATTCTCTGTTATTTTATTGTTTCACTATACAACCATGTGATGTTTGTGTATACATCTACACATTGTAATATTGCTTTTTTTTTTTTTTTCTTTCTTCTTTTAATAAATATATTTGCCTGAATACTGAAGGAGTACACTTTGGTGTTTTCCATTTAATGCTTGGTGTGATCTGCATTTACACTTTATTTATCATTCTATGTATTTGGATAATCTATATTAGGCAAAAGAGCATTCCAAACATCCCCAAAATTGATACCTAACTCAGTAAAGATTAATTTATCTTAAAATGTTATTCATGTGGCTGTTGCTACTTTTTATTTCTCTTATGGGAACAGTTTCAAGCTGGAGTCCTTTCACTCTTCATACTTACAAAAATGTGGATTCTCTGTCCCAGACACTACGTTTAAATAGATCATAGAATCATAGAATGGTTTGGATTGGAAGGGACCTCAAAGCCCATCTAGTTCCAACCCCTCTACCATGGGCAGGGACACCCTCCACTAGACCAGGTTGCCCAAAGCCCCATCCAACCTGGCCTTGAACACTTCCAGGGATGGGGCATCCACAGCTTCTCTGGGCAACCTGTGCCAGTGCCTCACCACCCTCATCATAAAGAATTTCTTCCTAACATCTAATCTAGATATGAAAGGCAAATCTATTAATCATTAATTTACATATGAGTAATTGAAGTAGAAAGGAATTAAGACACTTGTCTAACATCACAGAAGGATTAAGGATAACTTGCCCTTTGATGAAAGCCTAATGAAGAAATAGTGAGGGGAACACTAAAACCAGTCAGAAAAGGGTACTTCTCCAGTTTCTTGTTTCTCAAAGCCAATTCAGATTTCCACTTTTGCTCTCATTCCTTTTAAAAAGCAGATGTGAATTGGCAGAGATAATTGAGTTACTATGAAGTTCTGTAAGTACTGTGGTCTATGATAGCCTACCAACAATTTTTGGATTGCAAAGCATCATTATTTTATTCTTCTAGAGTAACCACAGCAAACAAAGGATTTCTGGGATTATTTCCCCCCCCCCCCCCCTCTTTTTCACTTGAGCTGATTGACAGAAAAGATTCTAGTTTATGAAAAGTTTGTCATCAAAAAGGCATACAAAGCCAAAAGTCTAAACAGTCCATTATTTTGAAATAAAGACACTAATATCTAGCATAGTAAGCACTTTTGTATTAGCAACATCTTGTGAAAAATGAGCTCATCCTGAAGAAGTGTTCCTGCAAGCTATTTTTGGCAATAAGCATATATACTTCATCTCATTTGAAGGTTACTTTGGTTTCTGAAATGGAATTTCTAGATTTATTGCAAAATAATCTGGAACAAATCTCTAAATACTATGATAAGGTAATTTTTAACAAGACTAAATGTTACTTTACTATTCATCCATTGCTATGTATGAGGCTTCTGTCTGTCTCTAAGACCAAACAGCTTCTAGGCAAATCCTTCTGTTAACTTCTAATTTCCTAATAGTGTACACTTTAAAGCACTGTTTATGTCAGAATCCAAGGGACTGATTCTCCACTTAGTTACACTACTGTAAACCATACATATAAAAGATCCTGTAATTGCCATTGGTAAAACTGTTGGATGTTTTTGTTCTGGGGAAGATTTCATTCTTGGAAAGGTTTTTTTTGATCCAAGAAAGACTTAAAAAAAGCTGTTTTAAATTCTAAAATCTAGTCAATTTTTCACTTACAATAGACATTTCTATTATGTTATACTCTAACAGATATCAGCTTCCTAGTCAATAGCTATCAGAGAAAAATGGTAAAGTTTTGTTGACTTTACAGGGATCCGGGGACTTGAGGACTGCAGAAGACCCTGCTGCACAGATTGCCCAGCTTTGCTTTGGGGATTTTGAACCACAGGTATTATTTCATCTTTACACGCAATATGTACGCTACTGAGATACATGTTATCACAGAAGTTTTCTGTGGGATTTGTGTTCCCATGAAGAGCTAGTGGTCAGTGTCTGATCTGGATTCAGAGGGATTGGTATTATCATTCCCAAATGTAGGTGCCCATAGTCAGCTTTTTCATAGACAAACTAAATACAGTTTCCCAGCAAACTGATAGCTTGACTTCTTCTTCATCCATTTACTGAAGCCAGATTATTGCAGATAGCATAGTTAACTAATTTCCTGTCAGTTTGAGTTTAATTGTCTTAACTATCATTTCCTTTGATGCAGTGTTATTGTAACATGTCCACCTAGTTAACAAGGATGATGTGAAACATGGTTTTTGTATTTGCAGTGAATGTGCTACTGAAAAATAACCGGAACACATACTTTCGCAGGTGTGTTAGTCTTGGCCATTCTTCCAAGCTGTATTTCCTGATTCTTTTTGCTGATCCCGTATCTCATCTCATCTCCCATCCTGGATGTGCAGTGTAAGAAAGGGCAATGCTTTCAGGGAGGAGTATGCCTGTATTGACCTTTACAAGGCTTAGTAAATGAAAAAGGACATACGAAATTGAACAAGATGGATTTATAGTGTTTCTGGCAGTACAGGTTAAACAAATACTGAACAAACTCAAAACAGAGCTGTGCAAACTGCACAGTTTAACACTTCAACCCTGCAGAACAACTCATGGGAGACTGGTAGAGAGATATTTACTTATTCTGGTTTGAACTATGAATCATGCCAAGCGATACTGAAGATTGAAAGGCTGGCTAAGTGTGCTTGTAATGAGCCTCCCTTTGCAAGTCCAGGTCAAGCTCCATGATTTGACACTGACATTCAACTTGTCAGATACAACCATTTCACATCATTAGTTGACAACACTGCCTTCAGCAAAACAGAGGTACAGGAAAAAGAGTAGAGACCTCTCCAAGTCTTTGGTTTTGCTGAAACAAACTTAAAAAGGTACCTCTGTACTTAGCCAGGGCAAGGAGGCTGTATTCAATTGACTAGAGTTTAGAATAGGAGTTTGGGTCAAAATAAGAATAGTAGTGGGTTTGTGCTCCAGGAGATTTTTTGTGAGTTATCAACCCAAAATCTACTTTTCAGATACACCTCAAAACAAGCTGTTGTCAGAGCATTTCTAACATACTTGGCAACATTAAGTTAAACTTGGACTTCGGCATTTTTCAGGTTTGGATACCACTTTAAATCATGACTATGAATTTGTTTAAGATCCTGGATTTCAGTACAAACTCCACTGAAAATGTGTATGCCCTTACATTACATCTCAGGTTCTAATCTGGAATAATTTATAAGTTCTTGTGGACCTTTTAGCCCCCGAAAGTGTCTATAAACAGTAAACAATATTCAGAATGGAATTTTACAACACCAGAGAGCAAAAGTTTAGGGACTGAGGAATCCTTTCACTTGTGAAACTTGTAGGGTAACTTTAGACAGCAGAATATAACTTCCCAAATGGAAAATTAGTCAAAATACTTGGAAGAATGGCTTTATCATTGAATAATATTCATAGATCTTTACTGTGCTCAAGAGGAGGCTTTGTTATTGTCCCGGAAAGATAAACCCAATGAAATTCCCTAATGTAACAGAAATCTGGAATCTCACATATTCTTACAGATGTGGTCTCTCAGGACTAGAGGAGAATACAAACAAACTTTGGCTAAATAAGCGAGTGCATACAATGTACAAGCGCAAACAGACCATTTCCTAATGATAAAAAGCTTCAGGTCATGAAACTCATGCTTTTATTACTCGAGATCCCAGAAGGACAAAAGTGTTTACATATTATTGTGCTGATGTTATCAACCCATTCACACGTGCTCACCATGTTGTGCCAATGGCAAACTTATCTTAAGGTCAAAAGCAGAATTTCTTACAGAAGAGCCACATTAGTGTTTTGGCCTTCCTTTATTCTATTTCATCCCCTTGGCAAGCTATAATCTTATCTCCCATGGTAGGAAGCATTACTGGGTTTTGATAAAATTTCAATTTCAGTCATTCAAACACAGTGAAGTTGGCATATTTTGTATATTCGCATTTGTGAGCCTTGGCTTTAAGCTATGAGTTGAATAGACCTGTGGGAGAGGTGGTGTGTTAGTAAGTATTGAACTCAAGAGAGCATCTGAGAGATGTTACATCTGAGAGAGACATCCAAGCCACATTTCTACTCCACCTTTCTTCAGAATGGGTTAGGATGATAATTTAGTGATGATGCATCCATCTACACTACTTAATAATCAGGGAGTCCACAGGGAGAGCAAACAGAGTATTCCAGATATTCCTGCAGCCCTCTTACTCTCTGCTTAAAATAGAAAAAAAAAAAAAAAAAAAAAAAAAAAAAAAAAAGAAGAGAAACATGCAAGTTCTTAATTTCTGGAAAGCCCTGGGTCATTGTCCTGCAAATCTGTCAAAGGTGAGTGGGATTGCAATGCTTTCAGAAATATTTTATTTGGTTTGTAGTTTTTCAGATCTTCAAACAGACTTGGTTCAGTTTTATATAGTGGCAGATTCTTATCCAATTGTCCACTACCTGACAACTGGAGTTCTATCATTTACCTTAGGGGTACACTGTGAAATTGTTTTAATGAAGAAGATTAAATGGTCAGGTTAGTGGTGTATTGCTCAGCGATTCTCTGTTCATTCTTGGGTTTTGCCGTGTTTTTGTACAATATACCACAAAGGAGTTGTTTATTAATTTCACTGTTTCCCATTTATTAAAAATTAGTTTGATCTAAGCAATACTATGGTCAACTAATTTTCTAAGGTTTGTTCTCTCTTCATGTCAGGTAGGTTATAAGAATGATTAAGTTTTTTAATTGTTTTCCTTTATTTTCAAAAGGACATGAGTTGCAGCTATTCAGCTACCTAAAAGAAAAAAGAAAAAAATCTGACCTTGCTGGGGACAGTTAGATGGGGGTGTTAAATTTCTTTTTAATATTCTGTTAAAATGCTGGAGTTTCTTGCTGGAACCTCCAGCTAAGAAAGTACTTAGCAAAGGATAAGCAGCAAACCAACTGACTGGTTGGTTTCTATCCTACTAAAGATTGATGCTTTCATGGTAACATCTGAGCATTTTGTTGACAGTCTTCTAGTCCTGCATTCATTTCCAAAGCCTTTGATCAACCTTTAAAAATAAATCCAATGAAAAATTGCACAGTTAAGTATAATCCGTTGGACAGAGCCTATATGATGAGGGAGTTCAATAATGGATTATTGGATAAGTCTATAATTAAATGCTGGCCTTCAAGAAATTGTCCTTCTTGTTTTTATGATTCAAGCACTCTGAAACATAACCCACCAATAAGTAACACATAAATCTCATAATATACCTGTAATCCTGTTGGAGTAACCTTATCTGCTGCTGTATTAAAGACAGAATGTTCTCTGCTTATAGGGTCTTAATATAAAGGTGTATCATAAGTTTTAAATGGTAATCAAGTCTTTTCTCCTAGCTGGTCATGGTTGCATTTCAAGAATTATGAATCCTTTCTATCAAAACTCTTCAATCTAATGTTTTTTGCTGATTTAGCAGTATTTGGCTATTGCAGCATTATTGTCCGCATTGTGATTTATGAAGTCATTGCTGTCTGAATCACATGGGAACGTGCAATGCATCAGCAATGGATACGAATGGAAGGAAAGCAGCAGGCAGAGGCCAGGCCAGTTTTGTAATTAGAGCTCTGGCTTTGGACTTAAAATCTGGATAATATTCCTGGTCCTGTTAAAAACTTCCTATGCAACCTTCAGCATATCACCTAATATAGGGTTTATCTCATCAGGTTTTAGCAGACCAAAAAGTTGGCTAAGCTACTTAATTAAACTCATTATATAGTAGGGAATGAGCAGTATCTCCAGGAGACAATCCAACTTACCTAGTTTAGATGTCTCATTTAGTCTCCCAGTTAATAGGTTTTGAGGGTTGTCTCTTGTCCCAGATTTAGTTACCTGAGCAAAATTAAAACTCACCAGTGGCAAAAATAACTTTGAAATTTCACAGCTGGTCAGCACAAATTCTCAAAATGAATTTGCTGGGTTTTTTAATCCTGCCACTACATCTACAAAGAACATCTGCATTCAGATCACAGCAGAATTTGTGGGGAGGATAAGCAGGACACTATCTCGAGGTAGTAGTTTGGAGACAGGACCACCTGGTCACACCAACTGTTGCTCAACATGTTGAGAGCCTTCCCTCAGTCTTATCTCAAGATGAGAAATGGTAGTCCCAAAGTGGGGAAATGGGGGGTTGACGGGGGGCGGGGAGAAGGTGGAGAGGGAAAGACTGTATGGACTTTAACTCACAAGGAAATACTAGTGATGGGGAAGCTCAGCTCCTCTCAGCTTCTTTCAGCCACTCCCACAGGTCTGACAGCAGTGGTGATGAGCAGCAGAGAAAAGCAGCGAGGGGAAGGAGGGTGATGGCTGAAATAACTCACTGTGGCTACATCTAGACTCCATTTGTTTGCACATTTCATTTCCGTTAATTTCAGCTAAGGCTGATATTGGATTAAACACATTGACTCACAGTTCGTCTTCTTTCTTTTCAAAATGGTTACTTTAGTGTATTTTATATGACAAAAAAACCCCTTTCTTTTTTCATGATTGATGCTGAAATATTGTGAGTGAACCCAACAGCTATGACCTCATCCTAAACTTTCAATTATGGAAAAAACAAAGTAATTATGACTTGGAACAAAAAATCCTTAAATTCTCGTGATATAAACCAACATGAACTGAAATCACAGAAACGTTTCATTTTAACTGTGACATTTTTCTTACATACTTTAGACTTTTTTTTATCTGTAAATTTCAGATACACTTATTATGTTACCAATTTTTAACAATATAGAATATGAAATCAAGTTAACCATATTCACCTTCATTATCAAACCTTTGTCATTGACAGTGACATATTCTTGCAAAGTTTTCTTATCTTGATTGGAAAATATTCTCACGTATTTTCAACCAGTTTCAATTAGTTGCTCTAAACTAGGAAAATCATCCTGCTGACAAGGCTTTGGATGGACACTTCGGAGATTGGTATTCAAGTTGAGAACAACACTAATGACTCTTGTGTGGTCTTTGGGAAAATTATTTATTTATCCTGTGTTTCATTTCCTCTTCTTTAAAATAGGATTTATGTTAATCAGTGAATACCCAAGTATACTAGTTAGATGCTCAAGTTAAATAGTTTGGTACATTTCAATTTGAAATTTTCAAATTTAAATGGTCTGATGACACTGTTCACATATATCCATATCGATAAAAAATTAAACAGTTTAAAAGAGTAACGTGAAAATGTAGCATTTTACCTTCAGCCAGCACTCCAGTCCAGACATTAGTGACTGAAAATTGTTCCCATCTGTAGGCTGAGTAGTACAATTTTTGGTGGTCTTAGCCTATTTCTTAATGTGCAGATGTCTCTATCATTAAAAATCCTCTTCGCAATTAGCACTAATTGGCACCAGTGGTGGGAAGATTGGAAAATGACAGGCTGTGAGACCAGCTTTCCTTTAAACATTTCAGGTGAATTCACTAGAACAACAATGAAAAATAAATATGGGACACCAGAGGAATTTTCATTCCCTGTGCACCTGCTGGATTAATGACAGATTTCAGAGAGCACAAAAAAATTGAATGTTTTTAAATATTTGATGCATCTCAGAAAAAAAAAAAAAAAAATTGTTCAACTTTCAGTGAAATATTCAATTCACTTTCACAGAATTCTTGAATCTCTCCATTGCTCCAGGATGGAATTATTTCTTGCTGGTAGATAAGTAATGCAATTTAGCATGTATTTTCCTCCTGAGGAGAAGGATATTATTTTTTATTATTATTGATTTATTTTTGAGAGTTGTTTCTATTATTGTGCCATCTTCCATTCTCAATGTGAACTTTCTGGAGACTGTGCACCTCAAATGAAAATACAATTCTATTCATGTGTAAGAGCTGGCTCAGTCTTTTTATTTGATTGACTTTTCATGCCATGGTACTTGGAGGAGATTAAAATAGTTCTATGGTTAGTATTAATAAGGGCCATCCATTTACAGTGTGCTTTGGAAAATGACATTCAGCCACTTTCTTACCTTGATGCATTGATACTCAGAGAAGGCAAACAACTTCAAAGAATGTCAAGGAAATAAATCACATCTATATATAAATATTTATAGCAACGAATGTGTCCACCCAGACCACTGAAGGACAGCCTTATTATCAAGACAGTTTATGCTGAGGATTATTGGCATTAGGCAGCAATTTTTGCCGAGAAATATTTGGGCAGGATTAAATAGATTCATTTTAACTAGCACCATACCATGTA